>NC_063170.1:44068635-44382385 GCF_023159225.1 Perognathus longimembris pacificus | reverse complement strand
TAAGATGACAAGCTTGCACCATGTGGTCCAGCTATTGGTTGAAATGAGGTTTTATAAATGTTTTCCTGGGCTAGTCTAGAATAGTGACAATCCTGATCTTCCCCTACATTACAGGCATGAGCCACCAGTAGGTGGCCACAAGTTGAAAATCAGTCTTAACACAAAAGAACGTTGTTGAGATTTACAAAAAGACATAGTTAATGTTTTGCTGTAGAATTCTACAAAAGAACCTGACCCTCACCAGATGACCACAATTCCAAATTCATACTATGCAACAGAAAAAACAAATTTAATAAATTCAGCAACCCTGAGCAATTAGCCAATATAACGTATTTTGAGCTAGTTATCTAAGAATAGTTGTATTTCTTTTGGCAGAAAAAATTATACTAAGAATTGCTATTTAAAAGGCTTTAAGATGTCCTGCTGTTTTCAACGGCAGCTATTCAATTTGATCTCAGAAGTTGACATCATGGTACACATTAAGTCTTAGCATGAGAGGTAAGGAAGACAGCTATTTTAGGCACTGTCCCATAGAGTGATGAAAATGAAGAGGTATCAATAATTCACACTTAGAGTGTACCTTTCACATGATGATCTTAAGACGAATAAAAATGAATTAAATGTCTCACAGAATTCTCTATTACTGTTTTATCAGAGCTCATTTAAAAGATAAGGAAACTAAGACTCATTATTTTACACAGCCAAGGTGAAAAACTGAAGAAATTATCTTCTGAGTCAAATAAACAAAAAGAGCTCTCTTACAAGAAATTTAAGACAAAAATTTTTAAAAGTAAACCAACTAGATAATTACCTATGTTTCCAATTACCACTAGGCAACTATGGTACAACCTCAAGTTACTGTACCACAGAACTTAGCAAAAGCAGCTACTTACAGAGATGAGTCAAGAGCAAAGTATAATTGTAATATATGGGATTTTACCTAATACTTTAACTTGTAGGATGGATGGTAAGAACACAATAAGAATACTATGTGAGACTATCATTTGCTTTAAGGAAAAGAAAAGGCAGGAAGCTTAACAATGATTTCTTGAGACCTTAGCGATGAATATGATGCCAAAATTGTGTAGAACAAAGACACATTCATTTTAAAATCAATATACTAAAGTAATGTATCAGAAAAATAAAAAAAACTATATATATATATATATATAGTACATACATAAATCCTGGGCTAAAGAAAACTCCTTAATTCACTCAAATCCAAGTAGAAAAAAACATGAACATGTGGATGTAAAGATTCAGAAAAGTGATTTCTTAGCAGTTACTATTTTTTTTTTTTTTTTTTTGCCAGTCCTGGGCCTTGGACTCAGGGCCTGATCACTGTCCCTGGCTTCTTTTTGCTCAAGGCTAGCACACTCTGCCACTTGAGCCACAGCGCCACTTCTGGCCATTTTCTATATATGTGGTGCTGGGGAATTGAACCCAGAGCTTCATGTAGAGGAGGCAAGCACTCTTGCCACTAGGCCATATTCCCAGCCCAGCAGTTACTATTTTGGAAGGAGGAAAAAGCCCTTACTGAACCTAGGTGACTTTGTATTTCCCTATGGGCTACATTCTTTAGACATTCTGGCGCACCAACTCTATAACCAACTGAAGTCAACTTCAAAATCAACTTGTTCTTTGGGCTGGGAGAGTGGCAAGAGGGCTCGCCTTGTATACAAAATCAACTTGTTCTCAAGAACATACTAATTTTTTAAAAAGATTTATTGTCAAAGCAATCTCTACAAAACAACACTGCCACTGCATTAAGCATGGAACAGGTTTCTAAATGATTATACCAACCATTTTAAGAGATTTTTAAGATGAATCATCAATTAAACAATTGTATATAGCAAAGTCGGGTGCCTTCTGGTTTTTAAAAGTAAAAGAGACAGGGGCTGGGAATGTGGCCTTGTAGTGGTAGAGTGCTTGCCTGGCATGAATAAAAGCCCTGGGTTCAATTCTCAGCACCACATATACAGAAAAAGCTGGAAGTGGCACTGTGGTTCAAGTGGTGGAGTGCTGGTCTTGAGCAAAAAGAAGCCAGGGACAGTGTTCAGGCCCTGAGTGCAAGCCCCTGGACTGGCCAAAAGAAAAAAAGTTTAAGAGATGTATATTTAAAATCAGGAAAATACAGTCGTTATAAAAGATTTTCATGTAGGAAACAAATTCAGATGACCCCATACAGTATTAGTTCACACTGGAACATGCTAGAATCTATTTTTCAACCTAACAAGAATTTGAGTCTGAAACAGAATACTATTTCCAGAGTAACCGCATACTGAATGTCTAGTAACATCACAGTATCTACTTTCAACAATATTAATTTGAGATAAGTGTGGCTTAAAATTCACATATACAGACTTGCCAATAATGATGTGAAAGCAGCAGTAGAGTCAATTCAATGAAAACCTCATAATAGATGTTTTATTGAACTGACTAGTCAATTTAATCAAAATCATCCGAATTTGGCACAGAAGACACAGTCCAACCACATACTTGCAAATCTGATAAGAGTAATATAGATATATCAGAATAAACTACAGCCGGAATTGGTGGCTCATGCCTGTAATCCTAGCTATTTAGGAGGCTGAGATCTGAAGATCGTGGTTCAAAGCTAGCCTTGGCAGGAAAGTCCATGAGACTCTTACCTCCAATTAACCACCAGAAAACCGGAAGTGGCGCATACCAATTTTTTAAGAAACAAATTTTTGCCAAAGAAGGGCAAAAATAAATCAAAGATGCAATCATTCCTCTAACTCTAAAAGACAAAAACTAACCTATATCATTGTTTAAATACTCACTTAAATGTGTACATCAGTATTCTGTGCTACCTCAAAATGAAAATTTTTTATTTATTTATTTATTTTGGCCAGTCCTGGGCTTGAACTCAGGGCCCTGAGCACTGTCCCTGGCTTCTTTTTGCTCAAGGCTAGCACTCTGCCACTTGAGCCATAGCACCACTTCTGGTCATTTTCTATATATGTGGTGCTAGGGAATCGAATCCAGGGCTTCATGTATATGAGGCAAGCACTCTTGCCACTAGGCCATATTCCCAGCCCAAAATGAAAAATTTTTAAGAAAACTTGGTCTACAACAAATTATTGATTCTATTACAGCACATGTATTATAGCAATTATTAGTTCTACAATTATAGTATATTTCACTTAGCAAGTGAGTGCCCCTATGTGCAAAGCACTTTCCCTGAGTTATTATAAAGTATATTTAATTACAGTAGCTGAGTATTTCTACCTTAACAATAGCACTGAGTCTTCTGAGATTAACATAGACTTCATTTTACCAAACTTGGTAAAATGGACTTAAAAGTATCTTTGTAGACTTTAACTGGCACAAAGTCTGTTATTGATGGCATCCATTTATAAGAGCTTACTAGGTGCCAAATGAACATTTTACCAGAGTTAGATCTCATGACAGGCTTCTGAAAAGGGCACCATTATTTAATCTTCATTTTATAGAACACCACACTGAATCAGAAACCAGGTGATAGTGCACACCTGTAATGTCAGCACTCTGGAGATGGAGGCAGGAGGATCACAGTTTAAAACCAGCCACGGGGCTGGGGATATAGCCTAGTGGCAAGAGTGCCTGCCTCAGATACACGAGGCCCTAGGTTCGATTCCCCAGCACCACATATACAGAAAACGGCCAGAAGCGGCGCTGTGGCTCAAGTGGCAGAGTGCTAGCCTTGAGCGGGAAGAAGCCAGGGACAGTGCTCAGGCCCTGAGTCCAAGGCCCAGGACTGGCCAAAAAAAAAAAAAAAAAACCAGCCAGAGCTACAGAAGGGTTCCACACTAGCCTACTTCCACACAGCGAGACCCCTCTCAAAAAGCCAAAAGTGAAGAGAGGAAAGTGAGGGTTCGCGATGTTGAATTATGCATTCCAAGTTAAAGGAATAATAAATCTTGGAACCTAGATTCAAATTCAAAACCTGGCTCCTGAATTCAAGTTCTTTCCTGTGACTGGCTATCTCAAGAACACTATTTGGAAAAAGATTCTTCATCTGAATAAAGAGCTTTAATTTTTTAGAGTATAAATTCATTTATAAAGTAACTAACTCTGAATTCAAACTGAAATCTTAATATTCAAGAAAACTCTAATCCCTACAATAAATGCAAAATTCTAAGGCAACCAGTATAAATAAAAATTGTGAACCTACTATGCTAGGTATCATAGATACAATGGTGAATTTAAAAGATGTGAGTCTCCTTGTCCCCATGATACTCAATTTTATTCTAAGGTCTTAGAACTTTACCAAAGATGGGAAACAACCAACTAATGTTAATACCAACTGAACAAGAGTAAAGAAGAAGAAAAGATAATTAAATTTTCTTTAAGTAAAAAAATCAGCAATAGAGTAGCATTTTATATTTAAAATAATAAGTCACAAGCCAGCACTGCTGGCTCATGCCTGTAATCCTATCTACTCAGGGGGCTGAGATTTGAGGATCGAGGTTCAAAGCCAGACCAGGCAGGAAAGTCCATGAGACTCTTACCTCCAATTAACCACCAGAAAACCGAAGTGGTGCTGTGGCTCAAGAGATAGAGCAGTAGCTTTGAGCTAAGCACTCAGGGACAGTGCCCAGGCCCAGAGTTCAAGCCCCACAACCAAAAAACAATAATAATAATAATAATAGTAAGTCACCTCTTGTACTATCACCTATAAATCACATTATAGAAGAAAATCATGAATCAAAATTTGAAAAATTACAGGTTCACAAGAGTGATTTTGCCAATGGAGACATTCTCTTTTGGCCAAGAAGCAACTCAAAAAGTATTTTTACTTTCACAAATACAATATCATTTCCTATTATAGACCAATAAAGTACTATCTCTAAAACAAGCTTTATCCTCTAAAGAGGAGGAAAATATCTTCTTTCTGTATTTTGCCTCATGAAATCAGTAGGTTTGGGCTGGGGATATGGCCTCGTGGCAAGAGCGCTTGCCTCCCATACATGAAGCCCTCGGTTCAACTCCCCAGCACCACATATACAGAAAATGGCCAGAAGTGGTGCTGCGGCTCAAGTGGCAGAGTGCTAGCCTTGAGCAAAAAGAAGCCAGGGACAGTGCTCAGGCCCTGAGTCCAAGGCCCAGGACTGGCAAAAAAAAAAAAAATCAGTAGGTTTGAATATATAGTGTTTTCTATATATAATAACATAAGATGAAATATAAGTTGACCAATGTATTTGAAAAGTGTACGTTCACAAATTTAAAAATATACCCTCCCTCAAAGCAAAAATTGGTTTTGATAAATCATCCAAAAATGATTGAGCTCTTTAGTAGTGGTGCTCTGAATTACAGAAAAGAGCAATGTTAACTGTCTTAGAAGACTAGAGCACAGGCCCAGAAGGACTCTACTCCCCACAGCCCAGAGCAGCACTCTTCCCTCCCCTTGTGTGAAAAACTCAAGAGACTCATAAAAATCCTCACTATTAGCAGCTGAAGACTGACTCTACACGAGGCTGTACACAATCTGTATTTGAACATCTCTTACCCCTCCACTCCATTCCCCTTTCCTCCACCTAAATGTTGTACTTTCTCCATTCCCCACCTTTTTCTTTTATCCATCCTATCCTCACCCTCATTTCCCTCCAAGCAGCAAGTCATTTTGTGGTTAGAGAAGAATCACCCACTTGAGCTCCCCTGGGTGTATAATGTGACAGCTATACAAATAGAACGCCTTCCGACCCTAGGTTGAATATTCAGGGCTTTCACATAATTCATGAAACAGAACACACCCTAGAAAAGGAAAAGTGAATAGTTAGTCCCTTGGAATGGACTGCTGACTATATCATAACTCCAACACTTCTTACCAGAAACCTGAGGTTTCTTTCTCAACCCTGAGGTTATTGATACTTGAGGAAAACAAGGTCTCCTATCTTTGTAAAATGAGTTCCCTCTCATCTACATCATACAACAACAAATAAAGGTAGCGCTAGCATTGGACATTCAATGTCCAATGGAATGTCCAGACATTCCATTATGGCCAAAAGTTATGTGCTGTGTAATGGAAGTTAAATTAACATCTACAGATTGCTTTTATTCACAATCACAAAAATCATAGGAAAGACCACTAAATTTAATTTATTTTAAATGATTTTCCAATAGATATTCCATAATGTAAGCATATCAATACAGATCCCCTCTAAGCCTGAATGGCACACCAGGCCAATCATCATAAGAGAATAAAGTGGCAACAGAAAAAGCATTCAAATACCTACTTTGTAAATTTGTCTATTCTCTAGGGAAAGAGAAAAACCTTTATCAAGACTGATCCTCTGCTTATTGAAACCAAAGAGCATTTGATTTTAACTGCAGTATTTCTGAATTTGCTACTTTACTATTTTTCTGGAGTAGAAAATAGACTACCTGTAATTACTTTAACAGATTCAATTTTTTTTTTTTTTGCCAGTCCTGGGGCCTGAGCACTGTCCCTGGCTTCTTTTTGCTCAAGGCTAGCACTCTACCACTTGAGCCACAGCACCACTTCTGGCTGTTTTCTATACATATATGGTACTGAGGAATCAAACCTAGGGCTTCATGTATCTGAGGCAAGCACTCTTGCCACTAGGCCATATTCCCAGCCCCCCTCCCTCTTTTTTTGTAGGTTGTGGGGCTTAAACTCAGGTCCTGGGCACTATTCCTCCCTGAGCTTTTTTGCTCAAGGCTACCTAGTGCTCTATAGAGCCATAGCACCACAACCAGGTTTTCTAGTAATTAACTGGAGATAAGAGTCCCACAGATGTTCCTGCCCAGGCTGGTTTTGAACCACAATCCTCAGATCTCAGCCTCCTGAGTAGCTAGCATTACAAGTATAAGCCAACAGTGCCTAGCAAGATTCTAATCTTTATTTTGTATTACTGAACAACAAACAAAAAAACTTATGGCTAAGTAACCATGAGCCAAACCATCATACTTGCACACATGTCCTGTATATGCTCCCCTAACAAGATACAAAACGAATAGATATGTATTTTGTTATCTGGCATGGACTAACTTGTTTTCCACAATTAAAACCATGTAAAAAGAATACAATCTTAGGGGCTGGGGATATAGCCTAGTGGCAAGAGTGCCTGCCTCGGATACAAGAGGCCCTAGGTTCGATTCCCCAGCACCACATATACAGAAAACGGCCAGAAGCGGCGCTGTGGCTCAAGTGGCAGAGTGCTAACCTTGAGCGGGAAGAAGCCAGGGACAGTGCTCAGGCCCTGAGTCCAAGGCCCAGGACTGGCCAAAAAAAAAAAAAAAAAAAAAAAAAGATACAAAACCACATAAACAAGAATAGATATGTATTTTGTTATCTGGCAACTTGACTAACTTGTTTTCCACAATTAAAACCATGGAATACAAACTGCTCCAACTTCATGACCCACATTCCAGAAAAAATGACTAAATGCAAGAAAAAAAAAACTGGATCATAAGAAGATAAATCGATATGGTAACTAAAATACCTTTTAGCACTAGTTGACAATTTAGCAGCTGTTTTGCTGGATATTTTTCCCTCCTTTTTCTTGGGCTGCACCTGTTCTCTTTCAGGTTCTTGCTGAACACTTTCCCGTTGATCTCCATCAGAACTTCCTCCACTAGTGCTGGGACTGTCATCAACTCTTTGAGCTTCAGTGGACATTTTAGATCCTGTATTAAAAAGTCAGAAGTCATTTATTCAGCTATGGGAAGGACTACAATAAAGTACACTTCCAGAATACAGAGAAAGTGAACCTAAAAACAGAGTAAGTAGAATTCAGTATAAAATGGAAGTTGGTCACTGACAAAATATACAGATTTAGGGACTGCCAAAAACTTTTATTCACCCAAGCAAAATGTCTGTAAAAACATTGGTAGCAACATTATTCACCATAGACAAAAAGTAAAAACAATTCAAATGTTCACTACCTAGTGAACAGATAAAATATGGTATACCCATGTATAACACAGTATTACTTATTACTC
Source organism: Perognathus longimembris pacificus (assembly GCF_023159225.1). NCBI lineage: Eukaryota > Metazoa > Chordata > Mammalia > Rodentia > Heteromyidae > Perognathus > Perognathus longimembris. Next base: position 44,374,417 of record NC_063170.1, on the reverse strand, counting down.
AGCCAAAAAAAGGGATGAAGTACAGTATACACAAGCTAAAAGGACAAATCTTCAATTTTTATGCTAACTGAAAGAGTCAGTTGCAAAGAACCACAAAGTCTGCGGGTCCATTTATATGAAATGTTTAGAACAGGTCAATCCATAGAGACATTGAGGTAAGAATGAAGGAAGTTCGAGAAGGGGGTAACTGCTAATGAGTATAAAGTTACAGGGGCTTGAATTCAAGGCTACAGGCCTGTCATTTAGCTTTTTCCCTCAAGGCTGGCACTCTACCACTTGAGCCACAGTACTACCTTCAGCTTTGGTGGTTAATTGGACAGAAAAGTCTCACAGACTTTCCTGCCTATGTTGGCTTGGCTTCAAATTGCAATCCTCAGATCTCAGTCTGCTGAGTGCTAGTCACCTGGGCCTGGTTTTAAAGTTCCCTTTTCAGGTCATAAAAATGTTCTTAAGTTAAACAGTGGTGATGGCAAACCACTCTGTAAATATCCTAAAAATCAGAGCTAGATGTTTTAAAAGGATGAATTAGGACCTAGAGATGTAATTTGGTGGTAGAGACCATGTGTAAGGACTGGAGTTCCATTCTCAGCAACCAATAAAATGAGGGAAGGGGGAAAAGGGGTTAAAATTTTCTAATTTGAATTATATGTCAAAGCAGCTGTGGTTTGAAAAAAAAAAAAAAAAAAGGACTGGGAACTTACTCTCTACTAGCTAATGGGCTTAAGCCCTTTGGGCCCAGTGAGAAACTTGGACTAGTAAATAAGGCAACCTACTAAGTACAAGTAGTATAAAAGAGGTCAGTGCAAATACCCACTACAACAGAGAAATTGGGGGGGGGGGGGGGCTGGTGGGCACTGCCATATCCATATCCGATCAGTACCTTCTCAGAGCCCAGCTAAAGTTAAAATCTTCTAAACTGATAAATTACTTTAAGCAACCTTTGTGATAACAGAACACAGAGGTTATATGATTCTCAATTAAAAAAACAACAACTGGAGCATGTATAACACTGACCTAGCTATATACTGAGCAGTGATGTTTCACAAGAGATAGAGATGAAAGACACTGAAGAATTCTTTTTTTTTTTTTTTTTCAGTGTGAATGAAATATCCCTCAAGGCTTTGAAATTCCCTCTGCTCTAAGTTCATGCTTCCCAAGCAGCTCGGTTACCAGCTATAATTCCTCACTATCTTGATTCCAAGGTAGCTGTTATAGATAGCAGACACACACACAAAAAAATCATATGTGAAAAGGGACAGCCTCTTCTTCTTATTCTATCTTAATTTCTGAGTTTGATTATTGTGACTTTATTCCTAACCATGACTTACTTAGCTGACAAATCCAGGACTGTGCTGATAGAATTGATGGCCAGATCCTAGCCATGTAGTACTGTCACCAATAATCACTTTGAGTTCTAGATAGCTCCCTTCCCAGAAAAACAAAACTACCTTTGTTCAATTAGCACCACTGCTGACAAGAAAAAAAAAAACTTTTAAAGAAGATAAACTGAACAAATCCTGTTTTAAAAAGATACTTTTTGATTACTCCTAATCAAATTTAGACTAGAAATACAATCATCTCTGACATGTTCATGAATAAGAACAGGTTAAAAAAAATAATAAATTCCCACAGGGATAGCAAATCGACCTACTTAGCTTTCAATTTTATAAGACATATCTTTGATTGCAAATTTTATAAGATAAACCAAAAAGTACTATAAAAAGCACTGGAAGAATGAGAAAAGGACTGAGAAGTGAATGACCAGAAGAAAATACTGAATGCCTTCAGACACCACACACATCATCACTCTCAACCCTGACAGCTCTCTTCCCTCATGCCAGAAAAATCAGTCTGCCCAAACTGCTCTGAAACACAGTGATAGAAAATCTGACTGCTGTCTCTACTTATTCTGTAAATGGAGACTATCGGTCTCCACAGCTATGACATCTTTTATGAGCAATAAAGTCACTTAATAGAATACTGAAATTTATATCAGTATGCTTCAGGTCTGGCTTTAAAAGTCCAAGTATATTTCTGAGATTACTTCTTCATTCTTATTTCATTTTAAATTATCATTATTGAATTTAGTACTAGTTTTTCTCCAGCTTATTTCTTTCAGTTAAACATCAAAAGTTTAAAACCTTTTAAATGTGTTCATAATTACATGATAGAAAGAGCAGATGTATGTGGAAATGAAAAGCGAATAATTCTGAGGGAAAGAAGCTCAGTTATAGCAAAATGCTGCCGACAATATTGTAAGAAATGTGAAATGAGTGAAAAATCACTGTATATATCTTAAACTAGAAGCAATCCATTATGTGACAAATACATAGGAACCTAAATGAAATAACACTGTTATACTGAAGCTATAAATAACTATGATTTAAAAAATGACACCAAGTTTCGGTTGTTTACCACATTAGTTATAAAGCTATACATTTGTCTCAATATTCTTACTGACATGCATTTACATAGTAATAATGTCATGATTACACAGCTATTGAGGAAAACTAACCAAATACTATACTGAGCCATAATCTGAAACTGAAATTTCCTAAGATACTGTACAACATCAGAAAACTACAATAAAGATTAGTCTGAGAAACTATTAAAAATTACTATGGGGGGGGGCTGGGAATATGGCCTAGTGGCAAGAGAGCTTGCCTTGTATACATGAAGCCCTGGGTTTGATTCCCCAGCACCACATATATAGAAAACGGCTAGAAGTGGCGCTGTGGCTCAGGTGGTAGAGTGCTAGCCTTGAGCAAAAGGAAGCCAGTGACAGTGCTCAGGGCCCTGAGTTCAAGCCCCAGGACCAGCAAAAAATAAAAAAATAAAAAGTATTAAGAGTGTGGTGTATGGCTCAGTGATAGACCATTTCCCTAGCATGTGAGAGGGCCTTGGTTCCAGCCCTAAGCATCAGGGCATAAAGCATTTTAAAATATTACAAGTACTTCAAGTATTAAAAAGAAGCATCGTTTCTGCAGTTTCATAGCTTAAAAAATTCTTTCCTGCTGGGCGCCAGTGGCAACCCCTGTATTTAGGAAGCTGAGACCTAAGGATTTTGGTTCAAATCCAGTCTAGGCAGCAAGGTCCACAAGACCCTTATTGCCAATAAACTACAAAAAAAACAAACCCTGGACCTAGAGCTATGGCTCAAGTGGTACAGCGAAAAAGATCAGGTACAGTGCCTAGGCCCTCAGCACCCAGGCTCTGAGTTCAAGCCCCACAAATGGCAAAAAAAAAACACAAAATATCATTTCCACTTCTGCTTTAACATATCTTCCTTCAACCAAACCTTATTCTATAAGAAATAAATTCATCTGATGCCACTGATAACAATATAAAAACTTTTAAAGTATTTGTATCTTTTTCAAATATCAAAAATATAAGGAATTTCTACTGGATTTAGTTTTTGAATGCCTGATTACAGAAGAAATATGAGACAAAATTGTATATCTAGGTACAACCAATTCTTATGAAGAAATCATTTCAACTATAATTTTGGTTCCTTGTCTCTTTAAATTACCAATGAATAAAAGCACCTAAATTTAATTTTTTAATGTTATTTTCTGAATTAATATTTAAAAATTGATTCCCAAATAGCTTATCTGATCTAGTTATGAAATCTAGAAGAAAGATAAATTCCAGGGTTATAATAACTCTCCAATGGCAGTTTCAAAGATATTAAGGTAAACACAATGACATTTGTAACTCATATTCATTGAAACATTAAGCCATAATGTGGATTTTGTAATGTATGTTATATTTTAAAGAGTTTACATATTGTTCCATCTTAAATTTATAAACTGTCTAAGCTTGTATTACTTATTTTTGTTGGAACTACAGTCTGGAAATTAGCTACATATAGTGAATGAAAGGCACACCTTCCATAAAGATTAAATGGTTTGGCTATTATAAACACTAAAGATGAAATCGTTTGGCTATAAATACTATCAACAACATAAAAATGATAGTCCCTTCATAAGCCCACACTACTGAGGTAAGCTTTCTAATAATGTCTTACAGCATAAAACCACAAAAACAACTGTTCATGTGCGCTTTTATTAAAGAAAAACATTTAATTCTGTCATCTATGTCGCAGTCTTCCTAGTCACGTTTCTAAACTTTTCTAAAATGTAAAATGAAGTAACTTATATGCACAACACCTAGAAATATCCAGCATTTAGCTTAACTGAAAGGATATTTAAACAGAAAACCTTTAGTACAACACCTGATTTGGGGGGAAATGTACTGCATCCTACGGGAGACAGAACAAGGTTATGATATATGAAAGCACTCCATCTTCCTCATCTGCGGACACATGAAACCCCAAAGCTCCAGGAAGGATCCAAATTGTCTGAGTAAAGACAAACACTTAAGATTCCTAGTATCCAGACCAAGGATCACATCCTCAGGCATGGACTATTCAAATAATCAGAGATTGAAAACTAAGAAGCGCTTAAAAATCCTTGGGGACATTGGGATGATGAGAGGATAAGTCCTAGGATTTCTTTCTGTACTTTAAAAAATATATATCTGAAGAGACACTCAAGAACACACAATAAAAAAAACCCCACGGTGGATCTTGAAAACATTGCAAACGTGTCTAACAGCTAAGGAGCACAGGATGATGTCTTCCTAAATAAAGCGGCCTTAATTTCCTTTAGGGAAGATGGATTGGGCATTTCTGTTTGCAAGGGGAGGGGGGGAAGGGGGGAAGGGGGGTAGCGGTGAGACCCATAAGAGGCCATGCTTCATCTTCATTAAAAGTAATAAAGGGCAAAAAGGATGAAAACATACGTAGAGGGAAAGGGGAGAGGGGAGCAGAGGGGGTGGGGGAGATGGGGGGGAAAAAATCTAGTTTCAAATCAGGCCAGTGGGGGGTGCAGAGAAGAAACCAGAGGAAAATGGGCTTGGGATCCAAACTGTAGCCAGCACCGGGGCATCACAATAGACCAGTACAGCACACATCCCACTCGAGGGAGCACAGAAAGACACCCCCACGAGGTCTCCTCCGACCGGGATGCCGGGGGCCCGCGGGGCCGGACCGGGCAGGGGCCGGGAGAGACACCATGTGCAGCAATTATGCAATTAAGGAGCACGGCGAAGGAGCGAGCCGGGCACTTTCCACCCAGACGTTTATCCCGTACTTTTTCTTTTTTTTTTTTTTTTTTTTTTTTTGCAAAGACTTAGTTCCAGGATGCGGCTGGGAGAGGGGAGGGTCGGGAGGGTGGCGAAGGATGGGGAACTGAGAAGCAATGGGGGTAGAAGGGCGGGGAGGGACGAGGCGGGGGGGGGGGGTGAGGATGGGAAGGAGGGGGGAGGGGTGGAAAGGGCGAGAAGCGGGGCGGGCGGCTCTGCGGAGGGGGCGCGGGGCGCGCGGGGGAGAAGTAGGACGCGGGCCGGGCGAGCGGAGCCCCACGGCTAGGGGGGGGAGGGGAGGGGAGGGGGAGGGGAGCCCGCCCGCGGGGCGGCGGGGACACCGGCGCGGCCCCAGCCCGTACCTGAGGGAGGGGTGAAGGCACAGGTCGCGGACGCCCGCGAAGCCCGAGGACGCGGGGGAAGGGGGCTGGGAGGGGGAGGGCCCAGGGACAGGGACGTTCCCGCAACACCGTCGAGTCACCGGGAGCCGGACCCACGCACCACGCACCCGACCTCCCGGCCACGCCTGTTCCCCCGCCGCGCTCGCGCCCGCCCCGGACTCACCCTCCGGTCCGCCGCCGCCGCCGTCGTCGCCGCCGCCCCCGGCCGTTCCAGCTCCGGCTCTCGAGGCTGCTGCCTGCGGCTGCGGCTCTGACCGCCCCTCAGTCCTGGAAAGTGAAGCCACCACCGCCGGGAGCCAACGCCGCCCGGCCGTCCGTGCGCGCGCCCGCCAGTACGCGTGCCCGCGTGCCCGCCCGCCCGGGAGAGACCGCGAGAGCGCGAGCCCCACGTCGGCCGTGCGGCGCCGCGCGCTCCCCCCGCCCCTTCGCCCCTCCTCCGCCGGCGCGCGGCCGCGAGGGGGCGGGGGCGGGGCGCGCGCACGAGCGGGAGCGCGCACGAGCGGGCTGCCCCGCGGGGCCTGCTGGCGGGCGGGGTAAAGTGGGGCGGAGTGGGGAGGGAGGAGGGAGAGCGAAGAGGGGGAGTGGACGGACGGAAAAGTAAAGTGACAGCTGAGTCCCGCGCTGCGGCCGGGGGGGGGGGGGGGGCCGCGGAGCGTGCAGGGCGAGGGGCGTCACGCGGGGAAGGAGCGACGGGGACAGTGAGAGGTTGGGGTGGGGGGGAGTCGAAGCTGACGGGGCGGCTGGAGGGGAGGGGACGCGGGGACCTTGACGAGCACGCGCATTAAAGGAACACGCGATGGCTAGGGGGTGGGAGATCGCCCCAAGAAAGGTGAAGGGGCGGGGTGGTGGGCTTATACCCCGACCCACCGCAGTCCTGGACTCCAACGCTCCTCGAGGCGCCCGCCAGGTCCCGGCTGACACCTTACGCCCAGCTCCCGGGCGCGTGGTGCCCACGGGCGCCCAGGGGAGGGAAACTTCACCTTGGCCTTGGAAAGAGTTGGCTCGGGGTAAGCCTGACTCCACCGGACGCTGCAGCAACCCAAGTCCTCCCGCCTCGAACCAAAATGCTCAGGCCACTTAGCCTTGCCATCTTGAGGGGGGTCTTTGGAGGGATAGGAAGACCCTGGGGACACAGCTCTGAATGAGGGAGTAGGGAAGCACAGATGAAAGGGTGTGGGAACCGCAGCCGTACCGTGGACGGCCTGCATGCTTTCTCAATTCCATGAACCACCACCCCCCCCCCCCGACTCCCGCTCCCGCCTTTTTGCCCACTTGAGTGTTATCACTGCTCCTAAACTTCTGCTCTGCAGACTTTGGAGCTCTTGTGAGAAGATTGCCCTGAGCAGACATGGCTGAAGATAGACACACACCCCAGCACTCACCCCAAGGAAAGGGACAGACCTTGTATAACCTAAATTACTTGAACATAATCTAGTTGGATACATAATGAGGTGAGGAATACCAGTCTGCCAGATTCCTCAAGCCCACCAGGTTCCACAGGAACTTGAGGAAATCTGTGTAAGGAGACCCCAGGAGACGAGCAAGAATGGTCCGGTAGTTAGAACAGAAGATCCCTGCACAATTGCCTTCTACAAGAAAATTGCCAAAAGCAAGTATTGGTGTTCAGCCTCTATAAATCATCACTGAGGGGAAATGGAGCCGTTTTGTGGGTCACTTCTGTGTGTCACTCATGTCAACAGGTCTCTTAACCCTTAAATTCTATATATTGGAGTAGTAGAAATAAGTGTATTCTAGTTCCATCAGGTATATAGCCACTTATGTCTATCACCTGGTATAGTGTATTAGTAGATACAGTAGTAGAAAAATAAGGCACAGAATGCATCATACTATTAAATATTGGGGATATGACCAAATAGAGCATTTCATAGACTGCCTAGAATGTGTGTATAATCAACTTTTCCTCATGCAATCTCTACATATATCACTCTTCTCGTTTTACTGGTTATATTTCAAGAATATAAAAATAACAGAACCTTGCATGTGTTTTACAACTTTTTTTCCCCTCGATTGAACCCAGGGCTAAGTAAGTATATTCATTCTACCACTAAAGGAGGACCCCGGCCTCTCATTTCTTAGGCTTATCTCCAAACTACTATTGTATATGTTCTTCTGTATACTGTTGATTTGTGTTTGTTTACAGTAAATGTTTTATAACAAGGTACTCCTCTGTTACAAGCAGTCTCAGGTTGATTTTAGTCAGCTGGGAACAGGGATGCAGTAATATCAGCTTCCATCAGAAGTTTCACTGCTTTGCTGGAACTGTGTTGCAACAGTACTTCTCATTTTTCTGTAAATATTTTAACCACTATTTACTAAGTTCACAAAAGGAATACTACAAATCAGAGACACCTTTTACATTTATTCAAGGAATCTGCTAACTACCAGGTACTCACTGTTTATTTACTGAGTTCTGGAATATACTTTTGGATAAAGGAGAAAAATTCATTCTCACAGAACTTCCCTTTTCCTGATCCTTCTCAGCATTACACTGGATATCCACTTCATCAACCAGTTCTGTTCACTCTGCTTGCAAAAACTATCTCCTGAAAGTGTCTGTTCTTCCCATTCCCCTCCCTCCCTACTGCTTAAATCCTAGTCCAAGCTACGGGGATGTCTTAATAATAATATCCTACCCGATCTTTCTACTTCTGCCTACCACCACCACACACAAACAGCAGCCAGAATGGATTTTTAAAACATAGGTTATGTCTCTCCCTATCTCAAAATGTCCTAGATCAACAGCCAAACTTATTTCCAAGACCCAACCAGACACCTCAACCTGGTCCCCTCTGGCTTCCCATTGTACAATTTTACCTCATCCTTCCCTCCCTCCAGTTATATTGACCTCACTGTAATGGAACACATTAAGCATTCCTCAGCCTCAAGACTTCGATTTCTTGTCTCTGAATGTTCTTCCCACCTACCACTCCTCCAGAGCATCCTATCTCCCTCTTCTTCTTTATTTGTCTCATGATTATCACTGGATATAATTTTATGTGTTTATTTCTGTAAGCTTATAGAATGTCCCCTGGCTCATACATAAGGTCTGCCCTTAGCAATGCGACTCCGCCCCTGGCTGATGATACCTGAGGGGCAGGCGGAGCACCTCCCACCTTAGTTGCATGAGGGTATAAAGACCCCCCCCCCCCCCCCCCCCCCCCGAGAGAGAGTTCAGGTGCCATTTTCCTTTCCTCTGTGGGAACTTGGCCTTGCCAGTCCTGCTGGCAATAAACGCTTTTGCTCTACGTGACTTCGCCGATGGTCTGTGGTTCTTCTGGGATAATTTTCCTTTCAATTTCAATCTCCTTTTTCCTTTTCTGTTCTCCATTCTCCTCATCCCCACAACACACAAACATGTAAGTACCTCAAGGAAAAGGATATTGTTGGCTAATAGATACACAATACATAATAGGTAAGTGAGTAAAATTGACTTCTTTTAGTTGGTGACCAAATAAAACATAATTCTAATTTCTTTTCCTTCCTTTTCCTCTCTCTCTCTCTCTCTCTCTCTCTCTCTCTCTCTCTCACACACACACACACACACACACACACACACACACACACTTTCTTTTTTAATTGGTCAAGAGCTTGAACTCAGGGCCTGGCTGCTGTCCCTGAGCTCTTTTTGTTCAAGGCAGATGCTCTACCACTTTGAGCCACAGCACTATTTCTGTTTTTCTGTGTACTTTGCTGCCCTGGCTGGTTTTGAATGGTGATCCTCAGATTTCAGCTTCCTGAATAGCTAGGATTACAGGCATGAGCCACCAGCACCAGGCCATAATTCTAATTTCTTCAATAATTATTAGTACTTACTTAATTTGTTCTGTGCGTGTGTGTCTGTGTGTGTATATGTCTATGTGTCTGTGTGTTTGCTTTAGAGCTTGAATTCAGAACTTGCAGTTTGTCCTTGAGCATTTGTGCTCAAGGCTAGTTAGTGCTCTACTACATGAGCCACAGCTCCACTTCCAGCTTTTTGGTGGCTAATTGGAGATAAGAGTCTAATGGAGTTTCCTCCAGAGCTGGCTTTGAACTGCAGTCCTCAGATCTCAGCCTCCTGAGTAGCTAAGATTATAGGGGTGAGCCACTAGTGCCCTGCTAATTTCTTCTTGTTTGTGCTAGGTTAAGTTATAAGGTACTTTACTTTGCAAGATCATAAGCACTGCATAGATTGATTCTATTAAGTCAATCCCATTGTACAGATGAGCGCATTGAGGTGCAGAGGACCTGAGTTACTTGCCCACTATCACACAGATGCCAAGTAGCGGGGAGCTGATAATCAATATTGACTCCGCAACCTGTGAACTTCTATACAGCTTACCAAAATTCCATGCTACAGTCATAGATTTTTATTTGATTTTCTCAGCTACTTTTCCCCCAAGACTAAAACTTGGTCTCCAAGACAAATAGCTCACCTTTCTTATATTTCCTGTTCTGGTCCATCAATCTGTCATCATAAACATACTCCTTTTCTACTTTTCTTATTTCTGGGCTTTAATTCAGGAGGCCCCATGTTTTTCTCCCTAGAACTGACAAATGAGAATGATTTTTGAAGGTTTTTTCCCTAACTTTGTTACTTCCAGCTCTATGAGAAGGTAAAAATCACAACTGCCTTTCCAATTTGATTGAGAAAGACATTTGGTGCGGAAGTAAGGAGAGACCTAGGCTAGGCTTCAACAGAATATATCATGCTGCTAGAGTCGAGTTTATGCAGCTTCTTTTCTCATTGGGCACCTCGTAAACAGGTATTATTAAATGATTGAATTATACTCCCTGCAATTAACATTCTGTTCTTTCAGGTTTACCATAGAGTAGAACCCCAAGACAACAGGAAGACAGACAGGGATCTTTTTCTTAAAGCCTGTCTTGAGAGAGGCTATAGGCACCCTGTGGTCACCCAGAATGTTTGGAATGCTAAAGAAGAGCAACACTGAAGGACAAATCAAAGTTCCACTGGATTTGAGACTTTAGGATGCTATTTCCTAGTACAGTGCTGACCCAACAGTATACACCAGATATCTAAGAAATGGTTGTTGTATAAATGAATGAATGTCTAATCGGGCACAGAAGAGTTCTAAAGAATTAAGTCTCTCCTCATTTAGTCAGTGTTACCTGGGCTTTTATGGATGGTTGCTTCTGTTGCACACTGGAAAATGTCAGATGATTCCGTTATTTTTATTTTATTTGTGCCAGTCCTGGGGCTTGAATTCGGGGTCTGGTCACTGTCACTGAGGTGTTTTTTGTTTTTTGTTTTTTGCTTAGGGCTAGTGCTCTACAACTTGAACAGCTCCTTGAGGTATTTTATTGGAGGTAAGAGTCTTAAGGACTTTCCTGTCCAGGCTGGCTTCAAACCTCTGTCCTTAGCTCTTGGTCTCTTGAGTAGCTAGGACAGGCATTAGCTACCTGCACCTAGTGGGATTCCATCCTTATAAATTAAAACATGAACGCCAAAGTGTGGCTGTTCTCTATCCCCCTTATTCCTGCTTAAATATGGCAGTCTGTCCCTAAGATGTCTACCAACTATCCCTGCTTCCTGGTATTCACACCCTAATGTCCCCTTCTCACATTATCTGAGGGTTGGTATTATACTGAGAGGTGATGGTACATTACTTCTGAGTAGTTTATAAATACTTTAGGGCTTCGATCTTATTTACATCCACTCTGTCCTCGTTCATGGCTTACTTTGGCAGAAGCTAGCTGCCCTATTGTGAGCAGCACTATGAAGATGCTCATGTGGCTAGGAACCAAAGCCCCCTGCTAACATCCCCATGAGCAAGCTAGAAATCAGGTCAAGCCTGGGCTGGGAATGTGGCTTAGTGGTAGAGTGCTAGCATGCATGAAGCCCTGGGTTCAATTCCTCAGTACCAAATAAACAGAAAGGGCTGGAAGTGGTGCAGTGGTTCAAATGGTAGAGTGCTAGCCTTGAGCCCAGGCCCTGAATTCAAGCCCCGGGACTGGCAAGGAAAAAAAAAAAAAAGCAAGTCAAGCCTTTAGAGGATGAAACCTTGATCAGCATCGTATCTTCGAACTCATGAGTGACCTTAAACTAAGAAGCCATGCTTGAACTTTGAGATTGAGATTAAAAAATGTTTGCTAGGAGCAAAGAATGTGGCTTAATGGTAGAGTACTTGCCTAACATGCATGAGGCCCTGGGTTCTATTCCTTGGTACCACATAAACACCATATATATATATATATATATATATATATATATATATATGTATGTATATATATATATATATAATACTTTAAGAATTTTTAAAGATAGAAAAAAAAGTTTGCTGTCTTCAGCCACCAAGTTTTGAGGGCAACTTGTTATACAGCATGAGATGATTAATATGCGTTGTTCCCTGCTCACTAACATTGATGTCCCCTTACCAAATCAGCTGCATATCAAAAATTCTTCATGCCCTTTAGGGTAAGGAGTCGCAACTCACTCTGATAAAGGTATATCCAGTTTCCCCGAAACACAAATGGAAGGGCATACGTGGGTGCTGAGAAAGAAGTAAAGGTTCTCTAGAAACAGCAGAGGCTAGGTAATGGAACAAAAGGAGGGCCATCCTTAAACACCAAAAGAGGGGGCGGGAAATCTGCTTGGAATAAGACTGTCAGAACAGAAAGAGAACAATCCAGGTAAATTAGAGATTTCTTGAACAGTGACATTGTAGATGAGACTTTCTTTGTAATATTTGTTATAATGCTATTCGTGTAATACATAAAAGTACGTTTGACTTTGGGAAACCTGTGCAAGAAACAAAGATGGAAGGCGGGAAACTCATTGTGGTTGGAGCCATTCCTGGTCTGGGCCTGACACTGTAGAATCGGGCTTTCTGGATCTGAGATCCTGGCTCTACTGTGATCCTGCTTGTGTGATCCTGAGCCAGTGGCTTAACTTCTTACTGCCTCAGATGCCTACCCTACAAATGGGGCTTATTTAAATAGCTCATTCTTACGCAGCCTAAGAGAGAAGATTAAATAAGTTAAATATGTAAGCAATTTGAGCTTGAAGCAAAAAGAGCAAAAGTGAACTACTTACTAGTCTTCCCAGTGCTTTGATAAGCACTCCAATCTGCATTTAAGGACCCTGCAAGTGTGTCTCTTTGTCTTGCAAATAGTCTCCCAAGTCTGACACCACTCTGAGTTGCTCCTCCCACCCCCCACCCCCATCCTAACTGTTTAGAAGCCTGAGAGCTCAACTTGCTGTGAACTCCTCTAGGACTGAGCTTATCTCCACATCTGTACTTTAGGCTAAGAAAAAGTGGCCCAGAACTGTTGGTCAGGTCAATGAATAGAATGCATCCACTTTTCTACCAGCCGTTTCCCCCCTCTCAAGTTTTTATGGAAATCTAAGAGGCGTGCCATTGTTTCATGTCACTCATATAAACAATGACTTCAAAGGCTATGTAAAACACAAGTTCTTTGCATAAGCACTTTACTACTTCCCACAAATTCACTAAAAAAAATACTTTCCAGGACTTTAAGAACCCATTGATTCTTCTGCAGGTTCCTATGAAGAAAAACTAGAACCTTGTGTGTGTGTGTGTGTGTGTGTGTGTGTGTGTGTGTGTGTGTGTGTACTGTGTATGTGTATGTGTCTGTCGGTCTGTCTGTGTGTTTGTGACCAAAAGGGAAAAAAATCTTGTTGGCTGAATTTATTGTCTTTATTCAGTCTTAAATTTATTTTAGTACTACCTTCTATACTCGGTGGTACATAATTTTTTTTTAAATTACAGCTTTATTGAGAGATAATCTACCAATTTAAAGAATGTAATTCAGGGACTTAGAATATGGCCTAGTGGTAAAGTGCTGGCCTCATATACATGAAGCCCTGGGTTTGATTCCTCAGCACCACATATATAGAAAAAGCCAGAAGTGGCACTGTGGCTCAAGTGGTAGAATGCTAGCCTTGAGCAAAAAGAAGCCGGGAACAGTGCTCAGGCCCTGAGTTCAAGCCCCAGGACTGGCCAAAACAAACAAACAAACATGTAACTCAGTGATTTTTTTGTTGGTGGTGGTTATAAGACTTGAACTCAGGGCCTAAGTGCTGCCCCTGTACTTTTTTACTCAAGGCTAGCCCTCTACCACTTAGCGCCACAGTACCACTTCTGGTTTTCTGGTGGTTAATTGGAGATAAGTGTCTCATGGACTTTCCTCTCTGGACTGGATTCTAACCGTGATCCTCAGATGCCAGCCTCCTGAGTAGCTAGGATTATAGGCATGAGCCACTGGCACCCAGCTATGATTCTTTTTTTTTAAGTCTGCTTAAATATTCAAGGTCAGACATAACTGTGAATGCAGAACAATACTTTTCTGCTTTCTTTCTGTCTATTCTGTTACATTTTTCTGTTGGCCAGAAACTATTTTGACACTCTACAGAGCCATATGTTAGAGTTCTCTGTGAGGCAAATCAGGGCAAATGAGACAGTAGCACCAGGTGTCCAGTCCCACAGTAAAGGACTTGCCTCTCCCCTCTAGGCCCATTCTTTCTATGTATCCAAAGATGGACTATGAAGGATTGACCCCCACCCTATTGCTTCTGGCCCATACAGACACCATGCAAAACCTCAATTTGCGAACCTTTGATATGCAGGCAGGGCAATTCACTGAGGCCCAGCTGTAAACCACCCTTTGTGGCCCAAACAGAAAAGCCCCAACTTGTTAGACCTAGTGGCTCCTTCTTTAACTTCTCCCTCCTTGCTCAGACCCCATTTAAGCCTGGTCCCAATTTCACCCCCTCACACAAACCGGCCGGACTGTCTGTGCCCCTCGCTGTTCATCAATAAACAGCCCTTGTCAGTTGACTATCGAGTCAGGCCGTTTCCATTCTCCTCCATTTTCCTAACATACAGTCAGTGATGTATCTTTTACTAGCCTTATTTAGTTTATGTCCTCAAACAGCCTTCCATCTCCCTCTATTTGGTTTAGTCCTCAGGGAAGCAGGCACCAAGATAAAGTTAGAAATGCAAGTGGTCTCTTCTTTTCTTTCTGTCTCCTCCTTTCCCCCCTCCCTCCCTCCTTCCTTGCCTGCATGCTTGCTTTTCTCTCTCTCTCTCTCTCTCTCTCTCTCTCTCTCTCTCTCTCTCTCTCTCTCTTTCTCTCTCTCGTCTATCTATGAGAAATAAATGCAGGCAAACGTGGCAGGGAAATCCTTCAGGCTACATCCAATTGAGGGTTGAAATCTTGACCAGAGAGAAGGGAGGAAGGAGAAGTGGGGAGGAAGCTGCAGTGCAGCTCTGAGGAAGTCTGGCCCAGCCTAGAAGACAGTTCCTGTGCAAAGACTGCCAAAAATGTTGGGCTTCAGTTAGCAGATTCTGGTGTTCCACATGAAGGACTTGCCTCTCCCCTCTAGGCCCATTCTTTCTATGTACCCAAAGATGAAATATGAGGGCTGGGGATATAGCCTAGTGGCAAGAGTGCCTGCCTCGGATACACGAGGCCCTAGGTTCGATTCCCCAGCACCACATAGACAGAAAACGGCCAGAAGCGGCGCTGTGGCTCAAGCGGCAGAGTGCTAGTGAGCGGGAAGAAGCCAGGGACAGTGCTCAGGCCCTGAGTCCAAGGCCCAGGACTGGCAAAAAAAAAAAAAAAAAAAAAGATGAAATATGAAGGATTGACTCCCACCCTATTGCTTCAGGCCCATACAGACACCATGCAAAACCTCAATTTGCGAACCTTTGATATGCAGGCAGGGCAATTCACCGAGGCCCAGCTGTAAACCACCCTTTGTGGCCCAAACAGAAAAGCCCAACTTGTTAGACCTAGTGGCTCCTTCATTAACCTCTGCCTTCTTGCTCAGACCCCATATAAGCCTAGTCCCAAAATTCACCCCTGTGCACAACCTCCAAACCCAGGAGAAGGTTTGTGCCCCTCCCTGTTTCTCAGTAAGCAGTCCTCTCCTGTTGATGGTTGAGGCTTGTTGATAATGAGTCTGGCCTATTCCTTTTCCATTCTCCTCCATTTTCCTAATACCACAAATGGTCTGTTACTTGCCAGGACTGCCTGGGAAGGGCATCTCTTTGGTTTAAAAACTAAGATGAGTGCTGAAAGTACCTAGAACTGATAGCATCACAACTGATAAGGAAAGTTTTTCTTGCAGAGTGACTTCGGCTATTTCCATAGCACCTTAGCTCTAACCTAAGTTATGAGCTTTGAGTTCTTCTGCTCATAGCCACTATCCAGACTATAGTTCTATTTACCTAATAGGGGATATGTTCAATCCTGTTCTGTGCTTGACTTTTATTATACTGATTTCCTGGAGTCAAAGCTAATGCTGGGATTCTTGCTCAGACATTTAAATTATGATGGTATACATATTAGCACCCCTGTTAATTCTCTCTCTCTCTCTCTCTCTCTCTCTCTCTCACACACACACACACACACACACACACAATCTTCCTGTCTTAGCTTCCCAAATGCTAGTGGTAGGCTACAGGCCTGGACCACCACACCTAGCCATTCCTCTCTCTTTTTTTTTTTTTTTTAAGGAAAAGAGAAAGAAACCACTGTCCTATGTTCTGAAAACTATAGAAGAACTCCTCATTTGACTCACTTGCCCCGGAACTGTTCCAACACAGTGTAACTCTAGGGAAGCTTCTGAGCCACTTATTCAGACAGGTACGTAGCTTTGCCCTTCATTTTGCCTACCTTTAGCATAATTTTACCAAAGCTACTAAATGAGTAAGATATCAATTGACCCACAATGTAAATGTGTAAATATAGTCATATTATATATATGCCTCTCGTAAATTATAAGTAACACTGAATGAGTAACGAAAGTATTGTGCAGCAGTGTTTGATATTTTTTCCTTTGATTTTCATACTAGAACTTTTTTTTTTTTTTTTTTTGCCAGTTCTGGGGCTTGAACTGAGTGGCTGAGCACTGTCCCTGGCTTCTTTTTGCCACTTGAGCCACAGCGCCACTTCTGGCTTTTTCTATATATGTGGTGCTGAGGAATCAAACCCAGGGCTTTGTGCATGCTAGACAAGCATTCTTGCCACTAGGCCATATTCCCAGCCCTATACTAGACTTTCATCAGTGAAAATCTTATGGCAAATGACCAATCACATTGTCATTGCTCAATTACAACAGTATTTCTTTAAATTTACTACTTATAAATAGAAAACCAAATCGTTGTTTAATCTATTCAATTTGTCTTTTGAGACAGTGTATTGCTAAGTTGCTAGGACAGTTAAGATAGTGTCTGGCCAGTAATTTAAGATCCTCCTACTTCTGTCTTCTGGGTAGCTGAGATGGCAGGTGTGTACAACCGTGCCAGCTATAAAATGTTGTTAATCCATGTTACATAGTCCTTCCATTTCCTCTTCCATATGACACTTGAAACTGTTATTTTTATTTTCCTCTTTCTACTCTCACC
Organism: Perognathus longimembris pacificus; assembly: GCF_023159225.1. Lineage (NCBI taxonomy): Eukaryota > Metazoa > Chordata > Mammalia > Rodentia > Heteromyidae > Perognathus > Perognathus longimembris. Next base: position 44,357,478 of record NC_063170.1, on the reverse strand, counting down.
CCTCAGTTACAGAATCACATAGGGAAGAAAGAACAGATAGGGAAAAGGGAAGGAATGACCACAGCACTAGTGTAATATGTCTCATCCTAAGATCTATACTGGGGTGGTAGGAGTGTCCCAGGAACTGACCATATGGAAAAACGACTACACGTATAGAGATGCTTAAAGATAAAGAGCAAATCATTCTGGAGAAAGACAATCTTAGCAAGAGTAATAATATGTTACTTCCTGATTATTCCAACTCAATCCCTCTAGACATTTATTTCAACTCAATCCCTCTAGACATTTATTTCAGTCCATAGAGGAAAATCTATGACTAAGAACTAACAGCTACTTGCCCACAAAATCTCCTTGGCAGGAGTTGCACAGTGCAGTACACAAAAGGGAGGAAGTTGGCGGGCAGTGCTGTGCTGGGGGAGCAGACAGAGTGGGAAGTGACACTTGAAGAGTCTGTGGCAAGGTTGCATGGGCGCTGGTGCAGAGCGTTTGGGCCCTTCAATGAGGAATAGCTCAGCATTTAGAGAGCATGTTACCTCTGGGATTTCAGAGGCTTTACAGGCCTCTCAAACACCATCACTTCCAGGGGCTAGAAGTTGAAAGAATGAAATAGGCTATGTTCTGACCACTAGTGAGAGCAGACCTGGTGCCTCCCAGAGGGACCAAGGTGCAGGCTTCTAAGGAGGTCAGAATTCTGACAATAGCAGAAATAATATTGCAGGATGTTGAATTTTATCCCATCTGACTTAGAAATCTTTCCAGAAAATGTGCTTGAATGTCTTCAATAAAAGATGCCACTTGTCTCCCCTATCTGCTAACTGTACCTCTGAAGAGCTTCAACTTTCTTCATCCCCAAATTTGCTCCCAAACCTTTTCTTACTGTTTTGGGGGCCAGGAAGTAATGCTAATAGCCTGTCAGCAGGAAGGGTATCTTATTATTTACAAAGTACTAACGTAGCCTGGTACTGTTAGCTCCCACTTGTAATCTTAGCCTCTCAGGAAGCTGAGACCCAGAGGATCATGGTTTGAAGCCAGTCCAGGCAGAAAAGTGCAAAACTCCATCTCCAATGAACCAGCAAAAGGCTAGGCTTGCCCAAAAAAGATGTGTTGCTCAAGTGGTAGCGTGCTAGCTGTGAGCAAATAAGCAAGAATGAGAGCCCAGAGTTCAAGCTGGTACCAGCATTATAAGAGAAAAGCCACCCCCGCCCCAAATGGCTAACATAGCTCAGAATTTGGTGTCTCCCTGAGGACATGGATTTCTGTTCTCTCATCATTTAAATCATTCTCTCCCAAACACACTCTAATTTGTCTGTTTCTCATGAAACATCATGTCAGGAACTGAATGTGATATTCCAAGAGGAGCTGGCTCAGCTGAGAGCAGAGGAAGGTATCTGTCACCTGCCACCCCCCTCCTAGGAATCTGCCATTCCCAAATGCTAAATATAATTCCCCATGCTGTATAGGAATATTGCTTTTCAACTACACATTAGGTTAAGGTCAAAGGAAAAAGAAATGCAGGAGACCAATGAGCACAGGAAACACTTTTGCCATGTCAATTCACTGCATTTTAAATCTTTACCTCTCAATTTAGCATGCATCTTGCACTCCTAAGGCCTGTAGGAAATAAGCTTGTCAGCTTTAAAGAACAGTCATAAATTTTACCTCTTTCAGAAACTCCTGGTTGTTTCTCAGAAATGTGTGTTTATGGGAGGGAAACAAAGGTATTGATGACAAGTTAGAATTATGTACTTTTATCCCAAGAATATAGAGACTTAACTGCCATAGGAGAATTCAGGTGGGGTTTTCATTTGTTTCTGAAATTATTCCACTTTGGTAGTGAAAACAATAAAATTATTTCTTTTGCACACTGTCTAACTGAGGTTCATCTACCTAAATAGTGTGTGGGGTTGGGGGGGTGGATGTGTGTGTGTGTGTGTGTGTGTGTGTGTGTGTGTGTGTGTGTAGATTGAATTCAGGGCCTCATGCTTATTAGGCAGGCATTTTACCACTTGAACCCTAACCCCAATTATTTTCACTTTTTGTTGTTTTGTTTTGTTTGTTCAGATAGGGTCTCCTGTGAATTTTACATGAATTAACCTAAAGCCTCAAACTTCATTTCTCTCACATCTACCTGTCAAGTGGCTGGGACCCACGACATGTACTATGCACCTACCTGGTCTGTGAATGAAGATTGTTAATCTCCCTGTGCCCCCCCACCCCCACCCCCTCTCTTTTGCAGTGCTAAGGATTAAACCTAGGGCCTAAGTGTTTTACTACTGAGCCACACTTTTACTCAGTATTTTTTTTCAATAAAAATTTACTTTATTACAGAAAAAAGCCCTTTCATTATATAAATGTTTACATTTACATCAATAACATTTTCTGGTGCAGTCATGAATAATTAATCCAAGCATGACTGACTATATAGTATAGCTTCATAACATTTACACTAATAGTCTGTTTACCAAATTCTTTTTTCCCTCTACATAACAAATTCAACATTCCCAACATGTTCATATTTTTATGTTTCTATTTTTAATGCTGAATTATGCTTGAACATGACCTTATTTGTGACATGTTTTTAAAACACCAGGCTATTTCACACCTCTTTACTTTTTAGATGTTGTTCCAGAAATCTATTGTTAAAGAAAAAAATTAAAGAAGACATTCAAACATTGGTGGTTTAAGTAAGAATTATTTCTTTCTCTTCAGACTTTGAAATTTGGATACAATTTGGAGAAAATGGTAGCTGGGTGCCGGTGGCTCATACCTGTAAACCCTTAGTTACTCAGGAGGCTGAGATCTGAGAATTATGGTTCAAAGACAACCTATTCAGGAAAGTCTATAAGACTCTAATCTTAAATTACCCACCTAAAAGCCAGAAGTGGAGCTGTGGCTCAACTGGTAGAGCACTGGCCTTGAGCAAAAAGCTCAGGGACAGTACCCTGTTCTCAAGTGGCTCCTTCATATGGCTGGCAAGTTGTTGCCAGCTGTTTGGGCGGGAATCTCAGTTCCTTTGTGCCAGAATGACCCATAGGCTGCTTGGCTTCCTTACAGCATGATAATTTGGTTCTAAAAGCAGATATCTCAAGAAAGTCAATGGAAGTGTAATGTGGAGGTCAGATCTGTCCAGCACCATCATTGGCCACATGGTGAGTCTCACGATCAGGCATCTTGTCTTGATGGACGTGCCTGAATTCCTAGAGGAAGGGAAGTCCCATCCCCAGGTGATGGGTGCTCCTGAATCCCAAGAGACAGGGGTAGGCACTTGGCCTATATGTTACTGAACCTGTCAGTCAAGTGCCTGGGACTGGGAGCTTCCTGTGATCCTGCCCCCTGACCAGCTCAGGCGCCATTATGCCATGCCACATGTCTCCATGTTCACATCCTGTGTCCTGTCTCTTGGCTTGTCTACTGTCATCACAGTGTCCCAAGTCAGCTCTCCAAAGGAGCTGGATTGGTTTGTTGGTATTGTTTTTGTTCTTTCTTCCCTGTATGGCCTGTTTCCTGCTAGTGTTATGAGTATTTCTGGGCTGCAGGCCTTTGTAGCAACTGGCTGCCTGCAGACTGCTAGTGCTCTAATAAAAACTCCAAGATTCGATCCTTCAATATGTGGCTTCTCGAATAATTTACTATATAACAAAAGATACCTAATGTGTTCTATTCTATCACACACAGTGTCATTTATCTACAGTGTATTTGTGGAAGTAGTTCTATAAATCCCCACAGATTCAAGAAGAGAATTGAATCTAACCTCTTGATAGAAGAGTGAAAAGTTTCTAGAAAGTTTTGCAGGACTAGAGATATTGCTGCAGATATCTTAGGAAAATACATCTGCCACAGTTATGTTATTCCTTGTGTCCTACTGCTTCTTTGCTTGAAAAATTTAGTGTATACCCTCATGCTCTGCTTAGACATTACTTTGTTCATGAAATGTTTTCCAGCAAAGGATTAACAACCATGTCTATTATGTCACCTGTGTTGTATATAAACCTCTGTTATGCTCCATTATTTACAATAATTGTTATGCAATTATTTAAGTTCAAAAAAAGACTATAAGCTCTCTAGAAGCCACTACTATAACCACTGCTGACTGGGTTCTCATCAGCCATCACCAGGGTGCCAGTCTTATGTTGATATCCTTATCATTCTTTCACTACTACAAATGTCTCTCCTATTCCACATTGGTTTGCCCTTAGAACCAACTTAGTGTGACCCCTGATCTATACTTGAACTTTCCTAGTTTATTCTAAGTATGATCCACACACTAACAGCTGGTTATCATCCGAGGAGCTTGTTAGAAATGCAGGTGGCCAGGCCTTGCCTCAGAACTACTAAACCTACATTTTAACAAGATAGCAAGTGATGATGATCATTTATTTGCAGGTATTGTTTTAGAAGACATCTCTGGCTCCATTCTGAGAAGTCAATGGTGTCAAGTGAATGAATGCACTTATCTTGGGCATACACACACACTGGACGTACACACACGCACACAGACACATACACATACACATATCCTACATGTGTATGCCTGTAGATACTGCTACTGCAACATGAGACCTCACTCGCCAGGTGGCAAGAAAAGAACAGAATAAGCTAGAGATGTGACTTTGATTTATACCCAGGCCTTTAGAGTTTCAAGGGGGCAAATTAACAAAAATATCCATGTTTCTAGCCCCTCACGCTCAATTTTGAATTTATAGATCAATGTGAGAATGGCTATCTTGACAATATCAAGTCTTTCGATTCATGAATATGAAGTGTCTTCCCATTCATTTAGATATTCCTTAATTTCTTTTAGTGACATTTCATAGTTTATAGTGTGTAAGCCTTCTTCTGTAAAATTTATTTGTATAATGTTTGTACTGTTACTGTAAAGGAGTTTTTATAATACAATTTCTAATTGTTATTCTACAGAAATACAATTACATTCTGTATTGATGTTATATACTTGCGGAAGTCATTTATTTGTTCTAGTAAAATTTCTTTAGATTTTCACATAGGACTATGTAATCTAAAATATAGATGGGCTTACTTATTTCTTTATAATTTAGATGCCTCTAATTATTATTACTTTTGTATTGCTCCCGCAGTAAAAATTTTAGTAGGCTGGATAAAAGTGTTAAAAGCAGAGCCTAGCTCAAGTGGCTCATACCTATAATCCTAGATACTCAAGAAATGTTAAAAGCAGAATCTTGGCCTTGCCCTTGGTCTTAGAAGAAAAGCATTCAATGTTTTTACTATTACATATGACATTAGCTGTGGATATGTGGGGGAAGGGGTGTGTATGTGTGTGTATCCTTTATCAATCTGGGGAGGTTCTATTCTTAGCTTGAATTTTTTTTTATTACAAATGATAGTGGATTTTTTTCAAATGCTTTTTCTGCATGGAGATAACCATATGGTTTTTGTCTTGTATTATATTAATCTATTACATCTTTTTTCTTTCTTCTTTTTTAATATGCACTTTCAGGAATTTTAGGGCTTCCTGAAGTTCAAAGCCAAAAGTTGTTAAAGTTTTGCTTCCTCTGTTTGTCCTAGAGAAAACTAATTTTCTTCCCTGAAATAAAATAATCTGATTGTCAAAAATCACTAGTCTCATTTCCTTCACTGTCATGAGCTTTAAGTCATATCAAAATTTTGCTGAAAAATTCCAAAATAATTAGATTTCCAAGGAATTAATTGGTATAAAATGTAAATAAAATCTTCACACCCTTTTTCTCTCTGCCATTTTCTTTACAAACCACCCGAGAACATAAAAAAAAAATTCTCCAGATTGTGCTAATCCAGAAAATAGTTGAGAATGGAAGGACAGAGATGATGTTGTATTTATTAGTAAAGTTTCTTTGAAGAATGTGGTTGTGTAAGCATTTTAATGAACAAACTTGAGTCTTCATTCTGAAAGCAGTGACCATTCAAGGAGTACTTCACCATGTATTTAGATTATTCAAAATACTTATTTAGGTGTCACTTAGTCTTGGTCCACATACTGGCTTTGCTACTCACTAAATGTATGTCTTGCTGGGCATCAGTGGCTCACATGTGGAATTTTAGCTACTCAGGAGGTTGAGACCTGAAGACTGTGGTTCAAAGCCATCCTGGGCAAGAAGGTCTGTGAGACTTTTATCTTCAATTAACTTCCAAAAAGGTCAAGTGGAGCTGTGGTTCAAGTGGTAGAGTGCTAGCCTTGAGGTAAAAAAGAAAGCTCAGATACAGTACTCAGGTCCTGAGTTCAAGCCTCAGGAGGAGAAAAAAGAAAAAGAAAAAAAAATGACACAATGGGAGGGAAAAACTGGGAGAGAGTGAGGGAAGGGTGACATTGTCCAAAAAGAAACTTACTCTTTACCTGATTTATGTAGCTGTTAATTCTTTGTACATCCACTTTATAATAACAATTTTTTAAAAAGACATGTGTCTTGAACAAAGAGCCCTGTTAATATGTCTCAAGTGTCCTCTGCTGTAAAACATGAGTTAATGTTCATATAGATGCTTCCTAACTCACAATAGGGTAATCATTGTAAGTTTATTCATCAGATGAACCAAGTTTCATTCATCAGACACTGAAATAATTTTTTTAAGTTGAACATGCATTTAATCTACCAAATGTCCTACTCTACCACATGTCCTAGCGCAGCAAATCAGTACACCGTTGTAACATGGCTGTCCACCCTCAGGACTGTGTAACTGACTAGTGTGGTTCCATGCTGCCACCCACCATCTCAAGAAAGCATCATACCACACACTGTTAGTGGGAAAAGATCAGACTTCAAAATTTAAATACAGCCTCCGATGGATGCTTATCACTTCTGTGCCATTATAAAGTTGAAAAGTCATAAGTTGAACTTTTATTGAGATGGAGATCATGTGTATTTACCTCATACTTGCTGTGATAAACTAATGAGGTCATTTAGTGTACTTTGAATAGTCCAATACACATTCATTTATTTGAGTAGTGGGGTGTGTGTGTGTGTGTGTGTGTGTGTGTGTGTGTGTGTGTGTGGTAAGAGCTAAGAGAGTTAAATATGTTATTAAGTAGAGGTTTTCAGCTTTCTGGTATTTAAAACATGCCTCTATTTATCACACTGACCCACACATGATTTGAAGATTCTTTTCTTTATTAGAATATGCCTCAAATTCGTTCCCCAAGCCCCCAAAGCCCATCAAATCAGTAGCAAATGTGAAACATTTGCTGCTCTGTCCACGTAATGCATCATACCACCATACAAAAAAAAAAAGAGAGATAGGAAGAGATGAGTGTGAATAAAGGAAATCAATACTGCTTTCCTGTTCTTTACCTTAAGATCCTTTGTCTAGTTTCAGTGAGGTCCTCAGCAGAATAAGAAACAGCTGAATTCTCAATCAAAATCAGATAAAACATAATGATAAGACATTGTGTCTTTCCTATCTGCAGATAAGAAATTTGAATTATAACACGGCCAAATTGTCTAAGCGTGGAGCAGTCCTTTCAGTTTTGTGTGTCTCAGTAATTTATCAACTTAATCATATTTAGAAACACCAAGAGAAAATTGAGCAAAAAACAAAAAAGTCCCTCCTGATTAAAAGTAATCCTATATACATCTCAATTGATAATAATCTTTCTCTGTAAATTTAAGTTGTTAAATGTGACCTGGTTTATATTTACTCAACTAGATCTAAATACACATTGCATACTGGCTGATGGTTCATGAAGGTAATCCTGTCTATTCCGGAGGCTGAGATCTAAGGATGGCAGCTGGAAAGTCTGTGAGATTTTTATCTTTCAATAAATCAGCAAAAAGCCCAAAGTGCAGCTGTGATGGAGTGCTAACTTTGAGCAATAAAGCTCAGGGATAAGCCCAGGACCTGAGTTGAAGCACAAGGGACCAGCACAAGAAAAAAAAAAGCTACTGAATGACACAAGTAACAAGTACTTAACTGTTTTTAACCCACTAAGCTCACAAGTGATCTCTGAAAAAAAAATTGACAGTGCTAGAGATTCATTCCTTTTCATTTAAGCCACATGATTTGTAAAAACTGCATTCTTAAGCATGATTTTATATGTATCTTTCAACTAGACATATACAAAATTGCTTTTTTTTTTTTTTTTGCTGGAGGCACGTGCCTGTTATCCAAGTGACAAGGCCGTGAGGGTCTGTCATCAATCGCAACAGAAAAGCAAAAAGTAGAAGGATGGCAGTCCAGACTTGTTGGGCAGAAGAAAGACCCTATCTTGAAAACCACATAACATGATGAGAGCTTTGGCTCACGTGGTGAAGCACCAGCCTAGCAAACATGAGGCCCCAAGTTCAACCTGCAGTATCACTGAAGGAAAAAAAAATCAGCTCAGAAGTTACTGAATTGAAAAGTTCCCTAGTCTATACCAACAGAATGAACTAAACAGAAACTTATTTAGTACGATGAAATAAGCACATATGAATTAGGATAAATTCTCTAATAACAAAACCATTTACTACATTTAAAAAGGACTATATAAAAGCCTTAAGTGAAGATGTTGTATTCTGAAAAATTATTGGTGAATCCAAGAGTAGTCACAACAATGATATCACATTTCATTAATCTGGTACGATTATCCTGACATAACAAAAAAGAAAGAAGAGAGAGAGAGAGAGAGGCAGAAAGGAAGGAAGGGAGGGAGGGAGAGAGGGAGGGAAGGAAGGAAGGAAGGAAAGAAGGAAGGAAGGAAGGAAGGAAGGAAGGAAGGAAGGAAGGAAGGAAGGAAGGAAGGAAGGAAGGAAGGGAGGGAAAGAGTTATGATTACCTATCCTTGAGAGAAGTATAAAGGTAAATTTATATATGTTTGTAGTATTCTTCTACTTTTTTTTTTTTTTTGGCCAGTCCTGGGCCTTGGACTCAGGACCTGAACATGGTCCCTGGCTTCTTCCCGCTCAAGGCTAGCACACTGTCACCTGAGCCACAGCGCCCCTTCTGGCCGTTTTCCATATATGTGGTGCTGGGGAATCGAACGGAGAGCTTCATGTGTAGGAGGCAAGCACTCTTGCCACTAGGCCATATTCCCAGCCCTACTTTTTGTTTTCTTGGAGGACAGTATTTGTAGTTTGAATATGGGGCCTCACATTTGTTAGACAATTGCTTTACTACTTGAACCATGCCTCCAGTCCATTTTTGCTTTTAGGTTATCTTTTCAGATAGAGTATCTGGTTTTTCCCAGGCTGGCCTTGTACTACAATCCTCCTATCTATGACTCTTTTGTAGCTGGGATTGCATGTGTTCGTCATTGCAGCTGACTTATATAGGCATTTTCTCACAGGAGAGTGTGTGCTTTGCTAAGAAAGGAGTAACTACGAAATATCAATATTTGTCTTCTGATGTTGGAGCACAGATGTGACAAGGAACTAGAATAATTGTGATTGGTTCCCAGCTAGAACACATCATCTGTGGGTTTATTAGAAACTGAGGAGCTCCCTTTGGGCTGTGTTCTCTACCCTGTTCTTGAATTGCCCATTTGCTTTTACTCCCAGGATATGTCTGTGTTGAAGGCTTGCTAAACAGCCAGAATTCATTTGCCAGTATTTAAGGCCTCCTGAAGCAGTGCCTAGCCACTGGCTGATGGACAAGAGGATAGGAATGTACCAGATCCTTGCTCCTGATGAAGATAGTTGTGAGAAGGTACCTGTATTTTCTCAAAGCCTTTCAATGGAACAGAGCCAAAGCTTCTAGCTGTCAGACTACATGAACACCTTGGTTGGCCTTTTTCCTTTCCTAGACTTCCTCACTTCCTGCTAGTTTAATTGCAAAGATTTCTTATTAAGTCACTTTCACTGGGAGCTGGGAGCTCAAGCCTGTAATTTCGGCTATGCAGGAAGCTGAGCTGTAAAGGCTCATGGTTTGAAGACAGCCCAGGCAGAAAAGTTGGCATGACTTCATCTCCAACTAGTTAGAAAAAAGCTGAGCTGAAAGTGTGATTCAATTGGTAGAGTACTAATCATGAGCAAGTAAGCAGTGAGAGGCCCTGAGTTCAAGCCCCAGAACCAGAAGGGGGGGCGGGAAAAACACCCACAAAAATAAGTAAGTCGTTTTAACATAAATCCGTATCTAAGTCTATTTCTGGAAACTCTCCCTAAGACAGGAACTTTGTGTTCACTGTGGAACCTTCAAATTTTCTTGCCTGGGTCATAAAGTGAAACATACTCCTGAATGAAATAGATAATATCTTGGCCAGTAAGTTAGGTGTTTTTTTTTTTTTTTTCTCTTCATATTACACGTAGCCCCAAATGCAAATTCAGGACCTAAGCACTCATTCCTCCAGCTGCTACAAGCCCAAGAATCCTTCTCTCTAGTTGTTATTAGCCAAAGGACATCCCTTTTGGCCTATCTGTCCAGTGCAGGCCCTCTTATCTTTACGTAGGGCAAGAGGGAAGAGCTATCATAACTCAATGCTCCCCACATCATCAGCTGAGGATCCTGCTGTAATTTATGATAACTCAGTTTCTCCCACTATCCAACCCTGCATTTCTTATATCATCATACATGTTTTTTTTTTTAATCAAAGACATTCTTCCATAAAGCTCCTATTAGTAAATCTCAAAAAGGCCCTTGTTAGTAAATATCCATTTTGGAATATTTTTCCTCAGGGAAGTGGCCTTAAATAATCTAGAAAGGGAAACCAGAGATCTGACCTATGAGGATAAGAAATGCTTGGAAATGGGGGCTCAAAGAAGCCATCTGTCTTGCCAAGGTTGTAAGGACAGATGGAATCTGCATTTGAATCCAGATTCCTTTTCTTTTGTACATAAACTGTCCAAAATACACGGCTAGATTTTATTCTCCAACATTAGTAGTTATTTTTTTTTTTTATCAATACTTCTTTATTTTATTTTTGCCAGGGAGCTTGAACTTGCAGCCTGGGTGGTGTGTCTGAGTTTCTTTTGCTCAAGGCTAGTGTTCTACCACTTGAACCACAACTCCATTTTCAGAGTCCCCCCACCCCCCACCTTTTTGGTAGTTGATTGGAGGTAAGAGTCTCAGGGACTTTCCTGCCCCAGCTGGCTTTGAACCACAATCCTCATGTGCCCATCTTCTGAGTAGCTCCTGGTGTATTTGTTTATTTTTAACTTGAACCAGGGCATGGGCAAAGTCCCTGAGCATTTTTTTTTTTTGGCCAGTCCTGGGCCTTGGACTCAGGGCCTGAGCACTGTCCCTGGCTTCTTCCCGCTCAAGGCTAGCACTCTGCCACTTGAGCCACAGCGCTGCTTCTGGCCGTTTTCTGTATATGTGGTGCTGGGGAATCGAACCTAGGGCCTCGTGTATCCGAGGCAGGCACTCTTGCCACTAGGCTATATCCCCAGCCCTCCCTGAGCATTTTTACTCAAGGCTAACACTTTACCAGTTGAGCCACAGCTCTACTTCAAGTTTTTTGGTGGTTAATTGGAGATACAAATCTCTACAGAGTGGGTGCCATTGACTCATGCCTGTAATCCTAGCTACTTAGGAGGCTGAGATCTGTGGTTGGAAACCAGACTGGGCAGGAAAGTTTGTGAGACTCTTATCGCCAATAAACTACTCAGAGAAAAAAGCCAGAAGTAGCACTGTGGCTCATGTGGTAGAGCATTAGCCTTGACCACAAAAAAACTCAAGGATAGTGCCCAGGCCCTGAATTTAAGCCCTAGATGGGGTCGCTGGGACTTTCCTGCCCAGGGTGACTTAGAATCACAATGTTCAGATCTCAGGCTCCAGAGTAGCTAAGATTATAGGCATGTGCCACGGGCACCCAACTTCCTTGATTTTTTTTTTCTTTTTTGGCAGGGCAGGGCTGGACCCAGAGCCTCATACATACTATGCAAGTGTTTTATCACCGAGCTGCATCTCCAATCCCTTGCTTGCTTTTATTTTCTTCTAATGAGAAACAAGAACTAACTAGATACTCTAAAGGATGATGTACCAACCTCAACTTTTTCTGCATCAAGTGCACATCTCTTTATTTGTGCTTTCACCAAGGTTAAGACAGGAGCTAATACTGACAACATTTTCACAACAATAATGTGTGTTCTCTAGATAAGCTTCTAGAAATTAGAAAGATTCCATCATGTACTAATGGAACATTTCCCTTTGGAGAAGATGCCCTTACCCAAGAGAACCATAGCTTAGTGAGAGAAATTTCATTAACTGCTCAGACAAGTTCCTGCACACTACAATTAATGACAAAAGATGTGTATGGGTACACACACAGGTGTGCAAGACTTAAATTCTCTCTTCCATTTCATATCAGACTCTGTCAACCTGTGAGCAGATAGGCCTAAATAAAAATGTGTTCATTGAGTTATCTATTGTGTCTCACTGAACTACGGCTGTGGAAAATGGATAGCATTATGACTGTTGTCTTGCCAGATATGACATAGTATTAATAAAAGGAAGACATTATCTGCTCTGCTAGGAAGCCTTAAAAGAAAATAAATGGTGAAGTATTCTTGATAACATTTAAAATTAGGGCTGTAATAGTTTATTGATATTTATTAAATATACTTCACTTATATTGTCAGGATGGGAGAGGAATAGTGAAAGGAATATAGAAAAGGGTTGATGACAGACTGGCTAGTAAAAAATGACAGAGTGAGACTGATAAAGGAGCCAAGCTGGCTGTGGATTGGATTCTCCTCTTTAATTGCTTTTCTGACCTCTGGTAGCAATTTTTCTTGCTTGAGTTCAAGAAGATACTAATGTTCTACTACTGCCTAATAGAACCTGACTATTTCATGTTTAATATGATAGTCATTAGCTACATTGATTATTGACTAATTAAAATGAGAGGCTCTAAGCTTTAATTTTATTAACTAAATTAAATTTTAAATAGACACATGTGGTCAGTTTGTCAGTGGCTACTGCATTTGACAGTACAACCTAAAATTAAAATTACATAACAAGTGAATATTTTTTCTTTTTTTGAACATTTTCACTCAAGACTGACACTCTACCATTTGATCCACAGATCCACTTCTAGCTTTTTTTTTTTTAAAGCTTTCAGTGTTTCTTTTTCTTTTTTTTTAAATTTTTATTTTCAAACTGATGTACAGAGAGGTTACAGTTTCATACGTTAGGCATTGGATACATTTCTTTTACTGTTTGTTACCTCCTCCCTCATTCCCCACTTCTAGCTTTTTGCTGGTTAATTGAAGATAAGACTCTCACAGACGTTCCTGCCTAGGATCACTTTGAACTGGAATCCTCAGATCCCAGTATCCTAAGTAAACAGGATTACATGTGTCAGCCACTGGAACTTTGCCCTTCCTTCCTTCCTTCCTTCCTTCCTTCCTTCCTTCCTTCCTTCCTTCCTTCCTTCCTTCCTTCCTTCCTTCCTTCGCTTCTTTTGCTCAAGGATGGCACTCTACCCCTTGAACCACAATTCCATTTCTGTGTTTTTGGTAAGTTATTGGAGATAAGAGTCTCACAAACTTTCCTGCTTTGGCTGGCTTTGAATAGTGATCCTCAGGTCTCATCCTCTTGCGTATCTAGGATTACAGATGTAAGCCACCCCATTTCAAACATTTTAGTTCTCTCATTAGAATTCTGTTTAGGTATGAAAGTGTCTTCCTAATTTGTATGTATCAATTTAAGTCTCAGATTAACTTGATGAGGTAGTTACTATTATTACACCCATCTTAGAAGCAAAGAGTCTAAGGCACCAAGGAACGAAATAAGTTGCCAAGAATCACAGAGTAAATAGAGATGTCTTTGGATGAGAGCCCCGTGGCTATCAGCAGGTGTCAAGTCTTTGCCATAGTGAAGAAGGATGAATTGCCTGGTTTAAATTAAGGGAAGGTATGAAAAGAGAATGAGAAGAGTGAGAAAGCCGGAGCAAGTTTAAGGGACTCTATGGGGGTGACTGTAGGAATGATAGAGAAATAACTAGAGTTGTGTTATAAATAATGTAGCCATGAGCTACACATAGTATTTAAATTTAAATGTTAAAATTAGATAAAAATTAAAGCTCAATCACTCATTTACTCTGGCCACATTTTTTCCCCCCCAATCTTGAGGTTTGGACTCAGGGCCTGAGAACTGGCTTCTTTTTGTGCAAGGCTAATCCTCTACCACTTGAGCCACAGCGCCTCTTTCCAGCTTTTTCTGTGTTTATGTGGTGCTGAGGAATCGAACACAGGGCTTCATGCATGTAGGGCAAGTAGTCTACTGCTAAGCCATACTCCCAGCCCAACACTGGCTACATTTTAAGTGTTCAAAAGCCACATATGGCTAGTGGTGACAGAATCAGACAGTACAATATCACTATTTCCATCATGCATAGCTAGCTGTGTTAGACAGCATTGAGTCAAAAGATGGTTCAAGGATGCCTATATCTGTGTGATCACAGGAGGTAGTTTTCACTTATGGAAAGTAAAATCTCTTTTTCATCTTCCCCCAAAATTGTCTGAAAAAAACATTAATTTTGTGAATATTCCACATGAATGGGTAAAAGTTTTTAGAAAAAAAGGCCTGCATCTTTTTTTTAACCTAAATCAACATGATAGAATATATGAAGTATGTTTCGGGGGAGCAAGAGGCTGGAATCAGAGGCGGTCAAATAAAGCTGTAGTAAGTACTCCTGGCATTGCATGCCATGAACTCTGGAATTAAAGGAGTGGTAGTGATTTGAACCATGTGTTTGCTAAGACTCATAGATACTTTGATTCCTCTCCTACCATTGATATTCATGGGATCACTTTCATAGTGTGAAAAGGAAAATAATTCTGAATTCCTGTGGGAGTACAAAAAAAGCCCAAAGTGCCAAATCAATTTCTATCAAAAAGTGTTATGCTACAAGTGCCACAATACCTGATTTCAAATTATACTACAGAGCATAGTAACAAAACAGCATGGTACTAGGCTGGGAATATGGCCTAGTGGCAAGAGTGCTTGCCTCGTATACATGAAGCCCTGGGTTCGATTCCTCAGCACCACATATATAGAAAATGGCCAGAAGTGGCACTGTGGCTCAAGTGGTAGAGTGCTAGCCTTGAGCAAAAAGAAGCCAGGGACAGTGCTCAGGCCCTGAGTTCAAGGCCTGGGACTGGCAAAAAGAAAAATACCCAACAAAACACCATCACCACCACCAACAAATAAAGCAGTATGGTACTGGCAAGATAGCAGGTATGTAGAACAATGGCCCAGACTAGGGGACCTAGAAATAAACTCACACAATTATGGCCATCTGGCAACTCAAAAACCAAGTAATAAAAGAGCAAATAATCAAATAAATAAATGGGCAAATATATTAAACAGGTAGTTTTCAAAAGAAGTACAAATGGCAACATCTTTAGCTGTCAGGGAAATGTAAATTAAAAATACAGTGAGCTTCTACTTCACCCAGTCAAAACAGCTATTGTCAAGAAAAGAAACAACAAAAAATGCTAGCCAAAAAATGTTACTCCCAAAAAATGTGGGAGAAAATCAGCGCATATATGATTTCAAGAGAAATATAGATTAGAGCAGTCACTATGGAAATCAGCGTGGGGGTTCCTCAAGAAACTAAAAATGAAACTACCATGTGATCCAGCTGTACCACTCCTGGGCATGTACCAGAAGGAATATAAATGTTATTTATGCAGATATGTCTCTGGATGTTGACTGTAGTACTGCTCACAAGAGTCAAGTTATCAGCCTGGGTATCCATCAATGGATGAGTGGTTTTTTAAAAATGAGGTATATAGAGAGTTTTATTAAGCCATAAAAATAAACAAAATTGTGACTTAAAGGAAACTGAGTGGAACTGGAGATCACTATTAAGCAAAATAAGCCACACTTAGGAAGACAAATGTCAAATCTTCTCTCATGTGGCGTCTTAAGTTAAAGAAAGAAAAAGACATGAAAATAGAAGTGGGACTATTTGGGAAGAGGAAATAGACTCACAAGATGGGGGTCCGAGGAGGACAAGAGCTGACCATAATTAAAATACATTATATTCACTTATGCAAATCTCTTAATGAAACGTATTGTTTTGTACAATTCATGTATACTAATAAAATGAATTAAAAATACTGAAGTAAAAAATAAACATTGCTATTTCTTCAGAATTTGTGCAAATCCAAACTTACAGATCTTGATTATTCCTTGCTTAGTTATTAGTATATGTTTTGGTTTTACCTCTTTGTGAATATACTGTAAGATGATAATTATTTTTCTGAGCTATCGGTACGGCAAAGAATTAACATTAGCTACTAGTTTAAATAGTGGATAGATAGCCTATGGAAAAAAAAAACCCAAAGATATTTCCTTCCTGTTTTCCTAGAAACTTGTAATTTTCACTTATAAGTCTTGTCATACACAAAAATAACCTAAAAGTTGTTATAGCATTGAAGAAATTAAAGTTGTAATTGTTGCATGTGAAAAAGGGGTCAATGGATCTAGGCAATGGTCATTAATAGCAAAAAGTTTCCGTATTTTTCATCAATGAGTAAAACATAAGAATATTAATATTAATAGAGTATATAAGACTAGGTAGAAACTGGATGCTGGTAGTTCATGCCTATAATCCTAACTGTGAGAGCACTGGTATCTGAGGATTATAGTTCAAAGCCAACCCCAGCAGAAAAGTCTGTCAGACTTGTTTCCAATTACCCAGGAAAAAAGCCAGAAGTGGTGGTGTGACTCAAATGGTAGAACACTAGCCTTGAGCAAGAAAGCTAAGGAATGGTGCCCAGGCCCTGAGTTCAAGTCCCAGGACCTGTACTCTCTCTCTCTCTCTCTCTCTCTCTCTCTCTCTCTCACACACACACACACACACACACACACACACACACACACAGAGTTATGTATGAATGAATACATTAAGCTCATATCCTAAAAAAAAAGGGGGGCTGGATAAGTCTGAAAACATGCTCAAGTTGAGGACATCAATTTCTGTCCCCTTTATTACTCACACACAAATAAACAGCTAAGTTGTAGGTCAGATAGCAACCATTAGGTACCCACTCAGAGACTCAAATGTATTTCATCATGCAGGTTCGTGCTCTTCCTCCTAGAGCAGACTGGAGTATTTGTTCTAGCAAGATATGCTTTGTATCGCTTTTTTTCCCCATCTCATTCCTAGTAATTCTTACTGACCATTTTGATCAGTAAAATATTATATCTTGCAGCATCATTACCTGCCAAGTAGAGAGATAAAAGAAAGATATTTAATCTAATTGCTGTTCCTACAATGGTAGCCCATGTGTTATCTCTCTAATCTGAAGATTTGGCCAGTACAGATGGTAGAGTAGATGGCAATATTCCCAAACTTAGCTTTTCTGAAGGACAGTTATTACCGCTGGCTTGGAAGTGTCTGAAGTGGGAGGGAAGAGGAGGGAAAATGCTTTATGGAATTCAGGACTCCCACAAGCTTAAAGAAGGTAATCCTGAGTAGTTACAAGCTTAGAGCTAAAAGATTTGGGTTCATGCTCTGGCTTTTCTTTTACCACAGGATGACTTCCATCAAACCACTTAATCTCTCTGAACCTCAATTTTCTCTGATGTAGCAAATTGACCTTACAAGATTATTGTGAAAATTATAGTATATACATATGTTTCAATTTCATAAATTCCCTACATAACACTAGGTAAATATAAAGGGCCATTACTTAGGCTCATTCCTTTTTTCAGTGACCTTGTTACATTTTTGAGTATTGCCTAGCTTAGAAATGTTAAAGGAACTATTTGGCTGTTTTGAAATTGGGTGATTTTCATCCAACTTAGGCTAACCCTTTCTTCACTACTGACAATGATACAAAAAATGTAACTCCTGGATCAGGTCTTTTGTCTCAAAGGTCTCAACAGAGACACAAAGGGAGACGTAAAATGCAAAGACTCATTGAAGAAAAAGGTAAGTAGAGCTTTTGTTGGACAGTAGGACTTTTGTTGGACTCAAAGGAGGGTCATTACATGGGTGGGTGTGCAGGGTTTAATAAGGTGTCTCTATAGAAAACTATATGACTGACTAGATCATTGAACCCCACAGGCCATATAAATCCCAGACCCAATCAGAGGTTCCACAAATCCCATACAAGCTCTTCACATGTCTGGTATACACTTCGAGTGTGCAATCAGTTCACTGTTCCTGGGACAATGGTCCATGACACGATGCATAGGGGGTTGCATGTGCAACTGCTCAAGGCCATGGTGAAGGATGCAGAACTTCTATGGAAGGGAGAGGGCCTTGCCCTGAATGTCTAGCCTGTCTCCTTTATTTCCTCTTAACTAGACAAGTCATAGTATTTTTTTTTTTAGAACTAATAGCTAAGTTACTATTTTTATTCTTTATGCCTACAAATCATACACGTAAGGGCTTTGGATGGGATTCTAAAGAGTAAATAGAATTAGTCAGGCTTTCTTCACTGTAACTTCCAGAGGGCTTTGGCCCTCACTTTCCCAGGATTGACTCAGCTAATTCAGTATATTCATAGAACTGTGAGTCATGTATCCATGCCTTATATTAGTTAGCCCTACATATAACCTTGAGACCAGAGATGCATGCGTGACTTTCTGTAACTATAGTTGGCCAGAGGCCCCATTTGTCTAATGGATGTACAAAGAGACCATTGCTGCTGTATTGGAGGACCTGTACATCAGAGACCATGGGCAAGAGGCATAGAATAAATGGAGAAACAAGCATTCACGCCACCACTCACCACTTTTTTTTTTGTAATTTATTTATTAATTCAACACAAATTTTTTGACAAGGTGTTGTGCAAAAAGGGTACAGTTACATAGTAGGGCAGTGTGGACATTTCTTGTGATATCTTACATCCTGTTTTTCTTTCCCTTCCCTAGGTCAGGTAGACGTATATACAATACACAATGTACCAAGAACATATACAGAAGCCACATGGCCTATGCCCAAGAAAATTTGCCTAGGGCTTTAAATGTGATGTCGACATTAGACAATATGTCGACAGTAGTCTTATATGAACGTACATACGTAGCTTTTGAGCTATTATGATCCACTGAGAGGTCAATTTTTGACCTTTATATGTTGAGTAGTTGTTTGGTTTTAGTTACATAATGTTGGGTCGCTGACCCAATCCTGTGGGAAATACCATTTGACAAGCAGTTTTTGGTTTCACAGACCTGGTCTCTACTGTCTCTCTGTCACCCCATCTTAACAGTCATACCACTCACCACTTTTAAAAAGTGACATTGCTCTATAATTTGGCTGACAGAAAGCAAAACAAAAATGGCAATGTGAGAGAGAAAATAGAACACAGAAAAAGTGGGGAAAGTAGAGAGTGGACATGCGTCCAATCTGACATGGGTCAAGTTCCTCCATGGTATTCTAAAGACAAACACAGTTTCCTGCAAAACTCTGGTGTTCTGGCACCTTATTACTCTCCTGAGTTCTGCATCACACTAACAGAGTGCTTTGCACAGAGTAAAAGCTCAATAAATATTTGTGGAATGAATAGTCCTTCCATTAAAGCTGAAAAAATTGCAAGTTGGCTACAAATATTTCTTTCCTTCCGTAAAAGGACTTGATAGCTCAGAGGAGGGCTGAGCCATTAAAGCAACATTGAGAATTCCGTCCAGGTCTGAGGTGATTAATTATCATCCTGTTTTCTCTGGCTAGGCCAGGCATTCTAACTACTTTTTTTTTTTTTTTTTTTGGCCAGTCCTGGGCCTTGGACTCAGGGCCTGAGCACTGTCCCTGGCTTCTTCCCGCTCAAGGCTAGCACTCTGCCACTTGAGCCACAGCGCTGCTTCTGGCCGTTTTCTGTATATGTGGTGCTGGGGAATCGAACCTAGGGCCTCGTGTATCCGAGGCAGGCACTCTTGCCACTAGGCTATATCCCCAGCCTCTAACTACTTTTAAGTGTTCCATAAGGCTAGGGTATGGCTAGAAGCTGTGGATAGGCTAAGAGTAGTCTAAGAAATCACTATGGCTCCCTAGAAAATTTGTAGAGATATATATTTTAATCTACTCTTAGAAGCAGAATTGCTGTTCTTATACACAGTCTAATTGCTGCTCAGAGCAGAATATTTTTAACTGGTACATCTTTTCTACTAGTTTCTAAACATTATCAGTGAAATCTCTTATCTTATTTTTAAAATTCCATTTGTTTGTTAAGTGTTGGGGACTAAACTCAGAGCCTCAGAGCTATACCTCCAGCCCCCTAACCCCATCTTAAAAAAAAAATTGTTTCTAGTTTAAATTTTTTTTTCTTTAGGCATGAAAGCTTTCCCTAGAGAATTTTCTGATGCCGTTATATTACATACCACTATAGATAGTGAATAATGTAACAGATATCAATATCATACTTATTAAAAATTATAGCTATTAAGTAAGCTTTTATATAACACACACAGAAGAGCAAGATAGCATTAGTTTCTAAGGTTTAACTGAAGTCCCTAAGGTACTAATTGTTCTTTTGAAGAAATCTCTTGTTTAGAACTGGTCAAGTTTCTTAGAAGCAGAGTATGGGGCAAAGATTCTTCTTGGATGTTTTATTTACAAGTGTCCCCAGAGGAAGTATAAGAGCTGGAAAGAGCACACAAATTTCCCCTGGGGGAAAATTTGAATCACAAATTACACCATCAACAGAGGTCCCCCTTGAGGCCAGAGGGGATCTGCTTCTAGTACCTTTATGCCAGCCATTCATTGGCTGGAGGCTATTCCTGTAGGAATGGAGGACACAGTGTTGCAGGCCAGATAGTTCCAGTCTGGATCGGGGCAGGGGAGAGAACAGTGGCCAGCATTAGCAGCCAGCCCTGTCTCTGGACAATGGGGGCAGCTATGGGAGATTTATCTGGGTAGGATGTCAACAGCCCCTAGTATAAAGCCCCTTTTAAATGATGAAAGGAGGGCTGGAAATATGGCTTAGTGCTTGCCTTGAATGCATGAAGCCCTGAGTTCAATTCCTCAGCACCACATACACAGAAAAAGCTGGAAGTGGCACTGTGGCTCAAGTGGTAGAGTGTTAGCCTTGAGCAAAAAGAAGCCAGGGACAGTGCTCAGGACCTGAGTTCAAGCACCAGGACTGGCAAAAAAAAAAAAAAAGGTGAAAGGAATCTTGAAAGCACAGGGAACTTTCTAGTCCTTTTATCTGGCAGAATTTTCCAATGAGGGGAAAATCATATAAAGGAGAAAGGAGTTCTAGGAACAACAAAAAATCAAAAAGAAAGGTAGAATTCTAGAATACTAGATAAACATAGCATTCCCTGTCTTTCTTTCTTTCTTTTTCCTTTTTTCCAGTCCTGGGCTTGAACTCAGGGCCTGAGCACTGTCCTTGGCATTGTTTTGTTCAAGGCTAGTACTCTACCACTTGAGCCACAGTGCCACTTCTGGCTTGTTCTGTGTATATGTGGTGCGGAGGAATCAAACTCAGGGCTTTGTGCATGCCAGGCAATCAATCTACTGTTAAGCCACATTCCCAGCCCGCATTCTCTGTCTTTGAAAATAGAATGTTTCTTCCTGATGCATATTTGTTGTTGAAATAACCTGGAAATAGCATTTTAACCTCTTATTCTTTAGATTTCTTTTTAGAGCACATTGATGAAAGAGGAAGAATCAACTACACTAAAGTACACTGGAGTAGTAGTACTCTGAAAGAAAATGGTCAAAACCAATAACATTTACAATGCATACAGACCTAGAAACTTTAGTTTGCATATTTCAATTTTTAGTTCACATTAAAACAGACTTTCAAATAAAAATAGTAATAATTCATGGTTTATTTGCCTCATAGAAAATAGCAAGAAGTCCTTCACCAGATTTCTAAAGAGAAAATGTTGACCATTATCCATTTAACAAACACTTTATTAGAAGTGTCTAGAAAATTCCATTAGCCTGAGAGGATTGTCATGTGAAAATTCTTACTTGAATGTAGCAGGTGACCATTATCAGGAGTTGGAGAGTGTGTTGGACAGCAGGGGACAGGGCTCTGTAATAATAGGGTAGATTGGCAGATTTTTCTATATAGCTAAATAGAACACACACACACACACACACACACACACACACACACACACACTCAGACTCATACAATGCCATATCCATTTTTCTGCTAACACTGAAATGAAAGCAGCATTTGTTTCCTAAATGAGAGTAAGGGTAAAATAGATTCAAATTCATAAAATCTTGGCTTGTGATGTGTGCTGAAATTGCCAAAATGACATCATCTTTGATTTCCTTACTACTTTTCAAATTATAAAGATACCCACTAAGTGCCCACTAAGTTATGTGACCTCTAAACTTTATTTATTTTTAACTTTTTATTCTCCTATTATATATAATATATTATATATTACATATAATTATTATATTATATTATTATATTCTCCTATTATATTATTGCAGAATTCTTTGTTACATGTTTGTACAAAAAGATATGAAAGAGCTATGTGTATGACGCAAAAATCTGAAGCATGTGTATCATCCAACATACTATATACTCATGGAAAGATAAAGAAAGGTAAATATATCTAGATCTAGAAGAAAAAAATGCATTGTGCTATAGAAAACATAAGATACATTACATTCCTCTGTACAAATTATAAAAATGCCCTTAACAGTAAGAGAACAGAAGAGGAGGAAGACTTTGAAGACAAGCTAAATATATAGAATATGATGCAGAATTCTAGCATAAAGATGGCCCAGAAAAGAACTCAGGGATGGTGTTTTAGAGGGAGCAGAAGTGTGATGAGGTGAGTGAATCTCAGGGTGCCACAGTCAAATGGAAATGCCAGTATGGAAGCAGGGTGTTGAGGCACAGAGAAGGCTGTAGCTACCAAAGAAGTCTGGATGTTTAAGGGTGGGGGGGGGGGGGGGAGGAATATAACTCCTGTACTTTACAACTTAACCAGATTCTTGCTGTTGAATTAATAAAAGCAGAATTCAACCCTTGGCTTAGTTCTGTCTTCTGGGCCCTCTACATGAGGCAGCAAATGCATTCTCAAGGTTAAGCTTGCTGTCTTATTTCTGCTTCAGTGACAGACACCTAGTGCTCTTTCAAAGGAAGATTCACAGCAGTGACAGACAAACCCTCTCCTAACTCCTCATTTCCTGTACCTAAGAAAATAATTTTATGCTCCAGGGTTAACAAAAATAAAAAAGGAGGAACTGTCATGTAGGCTGGGCTCTACCACCTGAGCCAAGCCTCCAATTCCAGCCTTTCACTAGTTAATTGAGATAGAGTCTCCAGGAAGTGGTGCTGTGGCCCAAAGTAGTAGAGCATTAGCCTTGAGATGAAAAGCTCAGGGACAGTGCCTAGGCCCTGAGTTCAAGCTTTGTGACCACCAAAAAAAAAAAAAAAAAAAAAAAAAAAGGAAGAAAAAGAAAAAAAGATAGTCTTCAGGATTTGTCTGTCCTGGCTGGGGTTGAACTTTGATCTTCAAATCTCAGCCTCCTGAGTAGGTAGGATTACAAGGGTTAGCCACAGGCACCCAGCTTCTCTTTCCTTCCATTCATAGCTGTGTCAGTACTAGGGCTTTAACTCAAGGACTCATATTGGAGGATCGAATCTTGGAATTTTTATTAGAGCATTAGCAGTCTGCAGGCAGCCAATTGTTACAAAGGCCTGCAGCCCACAAATACACTGTCAGGAAACAGGCCAGAGAGGAAAGAAAGAACAAAAACCATACCAACAAACCCATCCAGCTCCAATGGGATACCATGGTGACCGGAGACTAGCCAAGAGACAGGACACAGGACAGGAACACGGAGACATGTGGCATGGCATAATGGCACCTGAACTGACTGACCTGATCCTAAATAGGGTCAGGTCAGGGGACAGGGTCACAGGAAGCTCCCAGACCCAGGCACTTGACTGACAGGCTCAGTAACTATAGGCCATGTGCCCACCCTTCTCTCTTGGGATTCAGGAACACTCATCACCTGGAGATGGTAGCAGGCCCTCGGGATGGCCGGTGGGGGCGGGGGGGGGGAGGGGTGCTGCTTCAGCCCTGGGCACTGCGTGTTGGGTGTGCTAGGGCAGTGCGCTGCCTGCCGGGGGTATCGGCCACCCCCACGTGCCTAAGAGGTCACAGGACACTCTCATTGAAAACTTCTAGAAAAGCGGCCCGGTACCAAGTCCTGACACTCCTCCCATCCAAGTCTTTGCGCTGCTTTTTGTTGTTTGATCTTTTAGTTTTGGGGACTTGGGAAGATAAGTTTGGAACAGTTAAGAATTTACTACGTACATAGGTCACTTTCTACAAGCTAGGTGATTGGATGTTGAGACTTTATAAGTTTTCTCAGGGACCTAAAACCCATCAAGACAAGATGCCAGATAGTACCACTGGCCATGTGGCCAGTGACGGCGCTGGCCAGATCTGACCTCCATATTACACTCACCCTTGGCATTTATGCTCAAAGGATGGTGCTCTACCACTTGAGTCACACTACAACTTCTAGCCTTTTGCTGTTAATTGTATATTAGAATCTCAGAGACCTGTTTTGTCTAGGCTAGCTTTGAACCTTAGTTCTCAGATTCCAGCCAGTTGCCTGCCTAACTTGGCAGGAAAGACCCAAGACTCGACAATGTCAAGTATTCCCTGGCTCTGGTGACCTGTTTCTCCCAGCCAAGGGGAAACAAGCCTGGAGCTTGCCTTGGAATGGTTATTTAAGAGGCTTTATTTTTTCTGATAGGGTGGCTAATAGGAGAAAATATAATACTAGATATGTTGGAGGGTGTGTATGGGGTGAATAGGGAGAGCTCACTAGTGGGGAAAATCTGAGTTTTTTTTTTTGGCCAGTCCTGGGCCTTGTACTCAGGGCCTGAGCACTGTCCCTGGCTTCTTCCCGCTCTGCCACTTGAGCCACAGCACCGCTTCTGGCCGTTTTCTGTATATGTGGTGCTGGGGAATCGAACCTAGGGCCTCGTGTATCCGAGGCAGGCACTCTTGCCACTAGGCTATATCCCCAGCCCGAAAATCTGAGTTTTGATGACACTGTGTACGCATCTAGATCGAGTCACACCTGTAATCAGCAGGACTATGGCTTTTATATTTTAAAAAGCAGTGATCCTGCCCCACTTGTGTAGGCAGCCTTACTTGTGTTTGGGTTGTTGCCTCTTAACCAAGTTTTTTGTTTGTTTGCTTGTTTGTTCGTGGCAGTATTGGGAATTCCACCCAGGGCCTGACACTTGCTACTCATGCTTGCTAGACCAGTGCTCTATCACTTCAGCCATAACCATAGCCCTACTCTG
The DNA here is from genome assembly GCF_023159225.1 of Perognathus longimembris pacificus. NCBI lineage: Eukaryota > Metazoa > Chordata > Mammalia > Rodentia > Heteromyidae > Perognathus > Perognathus longimembris. The sequence goes on along the minus strand of NC_063170.1, from coordinate 44,332,357 downwards.
TCTTCTTGTTTTTTAGTGAGCTCTTCAGCTCAAGGCTAGTGCTCTACCACTTGAGCCACTTCCAGTTTTCTGGTGGTTAATTGTAGATAAGAGTCTCATGGATTTTCCTGCCTAGGCTGGCTTTGAACATTGATCCTCAGATCTCAGCCTCCTCAGTAGCTAGGATTACAGGCATGAGCCACTGGCATCTGGCTGATACATAGTTTAAGGTTACAAATACTTTCAAAAGGGAAAATAATCTCTCAGTTTTCCCTTACCTTCTACTTCTTTTCTGAGGAGTGTGGTAAGGAAACCTCTTCTACTTTGAATCCTGGGCTTTGTTCTCTTTGTCTTTCCTTTGAGCCCATTCTGCCTCCCTACAGATAAACCTTGCACAGCCCACTTGTTGTGTCCCCAGCATCCACCTCTGTGGCTCCAGCTCTGCTTTCCATCTCTTTGATCTTGTTGTCCTAACTTTGCATGACTGGTGCTCAGCTGCAATGGTGCAGCTGTACTCCTGTCCATTTCACAAGTATTCATGGAGCTCCACCTCTCTGCCCACATAGCCTTGCACTGTCAGATCCATCAGTGTGCAAAATTCCAACATCCCACTATTTATATTGCTTAGGACATTCTAGTGTGGAAGAGAGAAAATAAATGACAAACATTGCAAACAGGTACTTTGCATAGTCTTTTGGTTATGAGGAGGAGAAAAAAGAGAGAAAAGCAAGAAAAAAAATGGAGTGAACAGGGACCAAGATTCTGGAGAGCAAGTGTGGGTTGTGAGGTAGCAGTTACCCCTCCAGGTGAAGAGACTTTCCAGCATCCAGTGGTCCCCACCAGCTGTTCTGAAATGAGGCTTGGGAACAGACTAGGTGGGGCTATCTGAATCAGGAGGGGAAGCCCACAGGCATTAAAAAATAACAACACAGGAGGGGTAGTAACAGGATGTCATGATTTCTGCACAACAAGAAAGGAATTGCTCACCTGGTCAGGAGTTGATGTCAGCCTGCCTGACCTTTTTTGTATATCTGATTAATGTCTATTTTGTGTGTAATCAGCTTGTATAAAACCCAAGGCTTCCCCTCCTCCTGAATTTGAATTTCCTCCTGGCACTAGCCTGGCTCAGGTCTCCAGCAATAAGCTCCTTTATCCTCTCTAAAAAGTGGTCTTGGTCTTTGCTGGTCTGCATTGCTGTAACAATTGCAATTTTAAAAAGAAAGTGACATTTGAACCAAGTCTTGGATGCCTAAGGGGACAGGAATCCCAGATAAAGAGATCAGCCATCACAGAGCCTGAACACAATCATGAGTCTCTCAGTATTTATGGAAAGCAAAATGGTCTGTGTGGTGTTGAAAAAAGAAGAAAAAGAGAACACTGGGCTGTATGATGAGGCAGTGAGGGAGGTCCTGGGGTAGAGGGCCTGGACTTTCTGAGTGACATAAGGAATCATAGGAGCATTGCAGAAAGGGGTACAGTCTGCCCCAGATTTGGCAAGATTCACTCTGCTGCAGAGGTTAAACATGAACCCTAGAGGAACAATGGTAGTGTTAGCATTTCCTCTGCCTTAGGTCCTCAGCTCCTCCCATTAGCCCCCAGACCCACCCATACCTAAACTCCCTGCCCTAGATCCATAATGGGCCACTCCCACTCACCATTCAGACCTACCTACTTCCCCTTTAGCCCTAGAGAAGTTACCACCTGGATAACGTGCAGCCACCATGTTGCACCCTCTCTCATGGGAGATATGGCCCCACTAATAAACCTCCTCATGAACCTTCTTCTCCTGTCCGTGACTATCTCCACATGGTCCTCTGGGATGTCTGGGACATACTCTTTCAGGTGGGAGCAGAGAATACAGAGCTGTGGGAATCAATTCTAGAGCTACTAAGGCTTAGGTTAGAGTGGTGGCTATGGAAGGGATGAACAACTGGAAATCGGAGTCTAGTTTAAAGATGGAGCCATCGTGCTTGCTGATGGGTTAGATGTGTGCATGGGGAGCAGAACGAAGTGTTTGACTTGAACATTTGCCAAGACAAAGGCACCACCTGCCAAGAAGGGAAAGGACTTGAGGGGGAAAGCCCCAAGAGGGCCCTATTAACAGTTAGTTAACATCCAGGCAGTGGTGGAAGCTGGAGTTGCTGGACAGGAAGCTGGGCGCTGGGTGGCAGGGGGTGGGTCTGACTGGAAAGATAAACTTGACAGTTGTGATGTAAATGGTCCTTTGAACCTCAACATAAACTATGGGCTTTTTCTTCCCCAACAAGTTTTACTTTGTCCTCCTGACTTTGCTGAAGGCATACCATGGTGGAAAAGGTAGCAGCTTTAGAATTGGACACTTCTGGAACCCTATGAGCTAGGTGGCTTTGAGCAACTCACTGAGTTGCAATTTACTTCTGACCTACAGAGTTGAGAATTCCCAGGGCAGGACTCTGCAATCTGCGTTTGGGCAAATACCCCTTCTCTCCCTGCTTCTGGTTAGGCAAGAATTTGAGAACCAGAGCTTTCTTTCTTTCTTTCTTTCTTTTTATTTCTTTATTGTCAAAGCGATGTACAGAGAGGTTACAGTTTCATATGTAAAGCAGTGAGTACATTTCTTATCCAACTTGTTACCTCCTCCTTCATTTTTCTCCTCCCTCCCCCCCTCCCCATGAGTTGTACAGTTCGTTTACAGCATATAGTTTTGTAAGTTTGCTGCTGCATTGGTTCATCTTTTATCCTTTGTCTCTCCATTTTGATGTTCCCCTTCCCTTCCCTAGTCCCAATACACGTATATACAGTATCCAGTGTACCAAAATCAGTTACAGTGACATCAAGGGTAAAACCATGGGGAAGAAAGACAAAAGAAGACGTAATTTCACATGGCATGTTGAAAATAACAACAATGATAACAACAATGATAAACCACTTGTTCCATAACTTGGAGTTCATTTTTTTTTAGCATCATCTTATGTGCTTGTATGCACATGAAGTGCCAGACTTTGAAGTCAGGCCCCATTTTACCACGTGAACCCCATTTTACCACGTGAACCCCATTTTAGAATAGAACCCTGAGCCAATCAGATTTGTACCTGTGTCCTAATCTTGCTTGCTTGAACACCTGATTGTTGTAACCTTGTTCTTTGCCTTTATAAGCCCTGTGTAATCACAGCTCGAGGCTTCCTCCTAATCTCTGCTGTGTCGGTGGGTAGGACGAGGCCCGAGTTGCAGCTCACTTAAATAAAGCCTTGCCTTGCTTTTGCATTTCGGAATGTCTGAGTCTCGGTGGTCTTCTTGGTGGTGGTTTCACGACTTGGCACAACACACATAGCTATTGAGCTATTGTGATCTTCTGCTAGGATTATCCTAGATGTGTACTATTTATTCCTGATGAGGGAAACCATAGAGTCTGTTTCTTTGTGTCTGGTCACTGTAAGATCCTCTCCCTGAGTGCTACATGCAAATGCCCCCACCTCATTAGGTCTCCACCCAGTTACCCAGCCTTTTAATAGTTATGAAAAAGGACGAAGACTCTCTCTGGCTGCTTCCTGCTGGCAAGGGGCGTTGTCACTTTTCACTAATACCATTGCTGGCCTCCACATCCACCTCCACCTCCACACCACTTGTCTACCCTGGTGAGTGAAACTGCTGCTGCTCCGGTTCTGTGCCGCTTCGTCCGCCGCTTCTGCCGCTTCTGCCTGGTAAGCTCTCATCCACTCACCAGGCGCCTCCCTCCCGTGCTTTTTGGGTTTTGCATCACAGTCACACTGGAGCCGGGACACTGCTAGCATGCCTCTTTATAGCGCAATGAAGCCTGCTCAAAATACTCAGATACAGTTTTTGCCACTGCAATGGTAAATGGTCAGAAGTCACTTATATTCAGGCTCTCTTTCTCTCTTTTCCTCTCTTTCTCTTTCTTTTTCTCCCTCTCTCATCTGCCTACTTACTTGCTTACTTTATAAAAACTCCAAGTCGTACCATCCTGATAGCGTGCCTTGCTCACAAAGCTGCCTCTTTTCACAGACCCCTGATACTGAGGCTTGACCACCAATGTGCTTTGTCAGCAGATATCTAAAAGTTCTTTTCTCTAGAGAAAATATCCACGTGGTGGATATTGGGTTTAACAGGCATCAGCTCAGGCACCATATATGTTAGGTTTTTAAAGTAGGTAGCCGGTAAAGGAGAACACCACGCGGTATTCAGGCAGGAGAGAAAGTTTATTACCGAACTGCTGGCCTGTGGCCAAGATGATCCATGGCTGGAGAGAAGGGAGGGGGAGAGAGAGAGAGAGAGAGAGAGAGAGAGAGAGAGAGAGAGAGAGAGAGAGAGAGAGAGAGAGAGAGAGGGAGGGAGGGAGGGAGGGAGGGAGGGAGGGAGGGAGGGAGGGAGGGAGGGAGGGAGAGAGAGAGAGAGAGAGAGACCCCCACCCAGCCCTGCCTTATATCTAGGGCAGGGGCAAGGGGTGTGGCCAGGTGGATTAGGATGTGACCTCAGGGAAAGGGGAGGTAACTGCCTCAAGGTCTGCAGGTTACCCAGGTAACTGGGTGGAGACTTAATGAGGTGGGGGCATCTGCATGTAGCCCTCAGGGAGAGGACCTTACAGTCACTTCACTTAGTATAATTTTTTTCCCAAGTCCTTCCATTTCCTTACGAATGGGACAATTCTATGCATGAGCATAGAATTCTATTGTGTTTTTCTCTGCCCAAAAATGATCAGCAAAAATTAATTAAATTGCATGACTTTACTACAATTTTATTCTTTTGATTCTTTAGCTCTAATTTCTGAAGGCAACTCCTCTAAATCAAATAAAGCTTTCCTAGAAGATGCATATTCAGATTTAACCTAGTCCCAATAGTTCACTATTACCTCTCCCCATCTCCTTTAGAAAATAAAAACAGTTAACTCCAATTCTTCCTGTATTAATAAAAATGAGAGAAAGCTATTTTCAGAAAGCTCACTGTATGCATCATTTCACTGACTTCTCCCAATAACTCCATAACAATGTGAGTTCCCTTCACAGGGGAGGAAATTGAGAATGATGGAAATGAACTCACTCAGTGTGTGGAAAGGGCCCCATAGGGAGGTGACCCGCTGTGGGATGGGCTTGTTCTTTCTCCTTTGCTTCCTGTGGCTGTAATGTATCACCCTGCCCAGGCATTGTGTTCTAGCAGCATTGGAAAGTTCCTGTCTGCAATGTTTTCAGCACCTCCACATTAGCCACCTCACCCTGACCCCCATCCCCACCTCCCCTTCTCATCCTCACCTCCTCTGTCTGAAGTATCACTGGCTAAATAAAGTCCTTCTTCGAGAGTTTATATCTTAAGCACCAAACCCATCAAATACAGAAATAGCTGCAGCTACCAAGAGGGAGATCAGATACTCAAAGGTGAGGGACCTACTGTGGGGCCCTTCTTTCAAACTTCTATTAGATAATTTCAGTCTCTCCCTTTGGTGCCCCCAGTCCTCTGCATATGCTCTATACACAATTCCTCTTTGTAGTAGTTTTATCTTTTGGTTCTATTATTTGTTTGTCTATTTTTGTCAGCTGTGGGGCTTGAACTCAGGGCCTGGGCACTGTCCCTAAGTTCTTTTGCACCAGGCCAGCTCTCTACCACCTTGAGCCACAGAGCCATTTCCAGATTTCTGGGGGTTAATTGGCGATATGCGTCTCACAGGAAGTCAGGCAGTGGTGACTCACACCTGTAATCCTAGCTACTCATGAGGCTGAGATCTGAGGATCATGGTTCAAAGCCAGTCTGGTCAGGAAAGTCCATAAGACTCTTATCTCCAGTTAACCCCCAGAAAATTGGAAGTGGCACTGTGGATCAAGTGGTAGAGTGCTGGCCTGGGGCATAAAGAGCTTAGGGACAGCATCCAGGCTGTGAGTTCAAACCTCAAGATAGATCAAAAACAAAAAAAAAGAGCCTCATAGACTTTCTTTGATTTTAGTCCTTTTACACTCAGCCTTGTAAAGTTGTTGCAGTGTGCGTATCTCTGTGGTTTTAGAGTGTGTTTGTGTGTGTGTGTGTGTGTGGGCACGTGCGTGCGCGTGCGCAGGACAGAACTGGGACTTGGATTCAGAGGCTGGGAGCTGGCCTATAGCTTATTTACTAAAGGCTGACACTCTACCACGTAAGCTAAAAAGGTCCACTTGTGGCTTTTAGGTAGTTAATTAGAGATAGGAGTTTTATGGATTTTCCTGCCCAGGCTGACTTTGAATTTTGATTTTCAGATCTCAGCTTCCTAAATGAGTAGCTAGGCTTACAGATGTGAGCCACCAGCACTTTGCTGCTGTTTTTATCTGCATCCATTCTCCTTCTTGAGCCCCTTTCTCTCCCAGGCACACACCTTTTAAGACCAAAAATGTCCTTCCCACAATCTCAGTCAATTCACCTGGATAAGTAGCATATCTATAATGTTGGGTGAAAGACTGTTTTGCCTGTCAGACCAACTCAGCCCTAGGACTTTTGCTTAAATTTTTGGGAAAAGACTATTTCCGTGGGAATTCCTAGGCAGGTGACATTTAAGTCTGGAGGTCCAGGTGGCTTCATGAGATTGAAAGCAATCTAGAGGAAAGCCCCCACATGAAGTGGCAGTGTGTTCGTTGACTACTGTATTCGTGCCTGGAATCCATACCTCGGACACTCAGGTACGTTAGTAAGTAAATTTATCACATGTAAGTTTGTCACTTGCAATGCCAAGTCTTAATGAGTATGGACAGAGCTAGCATTATACAACCCCTAGTATTAGGTAGGGCACTTGCCGTATTCTTTGGATATAAGGATTTGTTTCTCAGTATACTTCATATACTAGACTCCTGAAATTATGTACCAACAGAAAAAACCAGCTTTAATCAAATGACTGCTTATGACAGTGTTATTAGATAAAGGTATTTTGCACTATTTTTTTTTTTATTATCAGTGTCCAAATCACTCTTTTTGTGGAATCACCAGGAAACAGGAGGAGGCTGCAGATCTTCAAGATAGTAGTTAGCAGCATAGACCTTCTTCCTTTTGAAGGTAGGGACTCTTGTCTTTCCAGCTTTAGTATGGTGCTTGCACATACAAGTTTCTAATAGTTGTTGAGGAAATGAATGAGGAGGACGTCTATCCTTGCTCTGCATAAAGCCGCATTCTGTGGTTTATGGGCAGCAGTACTGCTTTCATTTCAGCTAGAAAAACAGAAGATGGGTGTGTGTGTGTGTGTGCGTGTGCACACATGCACGTGTGTGCGCTTTCCCTTTGATTCAAGACTGCATTAAGCCATCTCATATGGGGATTTGACCCAATCAAAGCATGCTAGTTCCTGTCTTTAGGGTCCTATGAAAGCCTCACATGCTTCTGAGGACAACTGGGGCAATGTTGTTTTTACAGAACTATCATTGTAGCTTCATAAATAGGTCGTCTGTCACTTGATACTGTTAATTTATTTCTACAAAATTGACTTCTGGGATATGGAAATGAAGACCTGTTTTCCTCATTTGAGAAAACAAGACTTTATTTTCTTTAAATATATAAAACAAACTTATTTAATAAACAAGTAGGAGTTTTTTTTTTTTAATAAGGAGGAGGACTATGTGGTAGAATAAATTCAGAGGTATGTAGGAGAGGATAAATGTAGCAATCTACATAAATGTAGGCATCATGAATAATAAGAACATCTGGGGCTGGGGATATAGCTTAGTGGCAAGAGTGCCTGCCTCGGATACACGAGGCCCTAGGTTCGATTCCCCAGCACCACATATACAGAAAACGGCCAGAAGCGGCGCTGTGACTCAAGTGGCAGAGTGCTAGCCTTGAGCGGGAAGAAGCCAGGGACAGTGCTCAGGCCCTGAGTCCAAGCCCTAGGACTGGCCAAAAAAAAAAAAAAAAAAAAGAAAAAAGAAAAAAAAAAAAAAAGAACATCTGGAGTGTAGATGTTGATAATTTTTGGTATTATCATTTGCATTTTAAATGGGCAAACAATAAAACAGCAGCTATTCCTATGTCTCTATCTATCCTGTCTGAAAGTACACAAACCCTAACTTTACTCTGAAAGCTGAAAAAGTTTGTAAAGCACCCTAAGGTCCTTGAGACAAAACAGTGAGGCAAAACAGTGGCTTTGTGAAGCCAATGGCTATATACAAGCTGCCCTATGAAGCCTGGGATGAGAAAAGGAATGTCTGAGCTAATTTATCCCCACTAAGTTGGAGACTTTATTATCTGCCATGTTGTGCAGGTTATACAGACCACAACAGACAAAGCATTTGGAAAGATTTGGTTCTCATTCCTTTCACTCCCCCCACCCCAGCCCCCACTTTCTTATCAGTGCTTTAGAAGCTTATTCTTTGGAAAGAAAATATCCTTGGAGAATATGATCTTACAGCAATGACTCATCTGAGGGATTCTTTAAAGGAAGGGAGTGTTCCTTAAAATAGAAGGGGATTTTTTTCACTTTGAGGGCAAAAAGATTTTCCCTCCTTGCCTTTGGTCATACATCGGGGCTTTCTCTCTTGCTGTCTTTCCTTCCCACTCTGCTTTCTTACTGACTTTTTTTTTTTTTAAAGTACCAGGGCATATACCTCTTTATTTCAAACATTTCCTCTAGGTATTTGAGTAAAGCTGGTGTTTTTCTGTTGATAAATAATTTTAGTACCCAGTCCGTTTGCTACCTATGGGACAAATCCTTATATCCAAAGTGATGGTCTAAAGCCTGCTTCTTGTCGTTTGTGAGGTGTTTTCTGAACAGTGCTGCCTAAACCACTCTGTCTCCAGTGGCTCCTGTGTCATTCTTGTCACCTGTGTTGCTAAGAGTTTATTTTCATACTATCTTTTATGAATATTTCAAATGCACTGTGCTTCCTTTCTACTTACTCCCAATTTTATGCCTCCAAGTAGCTAGGTATATACAGCCTTTGGAAGGTCTTCTTGGCCTTCAAGCCTCCTTTGAAATGGTGAGGACATTATCATTAAAAATTTTATCACCTCTACAGTTCTATCATGTTTTATCTATGCTTCTGTGTCCTCATGAGTTTGACTGTTCTCTTAATTCTTAAACTAATCTTGATATTATTTGAGATAAATGTCACCAGCAGAGATGGCAGTAAATGGTACTTCCTGTCTTAACTATAGAAATCAGAAGCTCATGAATCACAATGAACCTGAAATTAATGGGTGGAAAAGTTACCTTTACAGCATATCATTCTGTCTTAGATGCTTTCTATTTAAAAAGCAGGCAATATTGTTTTGAGACTAAAGAAGAAACACTAGGAGATAGTTATGAATGCTATGCAGATAAAGAATACAAGGATAACCAGGCGCCAGTGGCTCACATCTGTAATCCTAGCTACTCTGGAGGCTGAGGATCTTGGTTCAAAGCCAGCCTAGGCAGAAAAGTCTCCATGAACTCTTATCTCCAATTAACTACTCAAAAACCAAAGTAGTGATATGGCTCAAAGTGGTAGAGAACTAGCCTTGAGAAAAAGAGTTCAGAGACAGCACCCAGACCATGAGTTGAAGCCCCATGACACACAATACATAAATAAATAAATAAATAAAATTCAAGGACAGTAGTGACTTTTATGACTGAATTTTATGTGAAAAGTACCCTTAGATTTTATTGCTGTTGCTTAGGATGAAATATCAATGGGGTGTTTTACTAGAAGTCTTTGTGTGCTAGAACTGGGAATTTTGAAGTTAGCTCCATCATACATTAAAAATGATGATACTATTTATTCTAGGTGCTTTTATAAACCCAAATGGAGTCATTACTCATTCCCATTTAAAACTTTTGTTCCCTAAGAATATTCAAATACCATTCTTTGATGGTACTGGCATTCACTCTTTCAGTTAGTACTTAAAAATAACTCTACTTAAAAACTATATGGGGCTGGGAATATGGTCTAGTGGTAGAGTGCTGGCCTTATATGCATGAAGCCCTGGGTTCGATTCCTCAGCACCACATATATAGAAAAGGCCAGAAGTGGTGCTGTGGCTCAAGTACTAGAGTGCTAGCCTTGAGCGGGAAGAAGCCAGGGACAGTGCTCAGGCACTGAGTTCAAGGCTCAGGACTGGCACCCCCCCCCCAAAAAAAAACAACAACAACAACTCCAAACTATATGGGCTGGGTACTGGTGGCTCATTTTTTTTTTTTTTTTGCCAGTCCTGGGCCTTGGACTCAGGGCCTGAGCACTGTCCCTGGCTTCTTCCCGCTCAAGGCTAGCACTCTGCCACTTGAGCCACAGCGCCGCTTCTAGCCGTTTTCTGTATATGTGGTGCTGGGGAATCGAACCTAGGGCCTCGTGTATCCGAGGCAGGCACTCTTGCCACTAGGCTATATCCCCAGCCCCCTGGTGGCTCATTTCTGTAATCCTAGTTACTCAGGAAGTTGAGATCTGAGAATCATGGTTCAAAGCCAGCTCAGGCAGAAAAGTTCATGAGAGGCTCATTTCAAACCAACCAGCAAAATGCTGTAAGTAGAGGCATGACTCAAGTGGTAGCATGCCAGTCTCAAGCAAAAAAGACAAGCAAGACTGCAAGTCCTGAGAATAAGCTAAAGTTCCAGCATACATGTACACACATACACACAACCTATATGGATTAGTTTTAAGATACAGGAGAAAAAAAAGTATTTTTGTTGGTCATGGGGATCTCAGGGCCTGGTACTCTCCCTGAACTCTTTTGCTTGAGGCTAGTCTCTACCACTGAGTCACGGTACCATTTCTGCTTTTTGAGTGGTTAATTGGAGATGAGTATCACAGACGTTTCTCCCTCAGCTTGCTTTGAACCGTGATCTTCAGATCTCAGCTTCCTGCGTGGCTACAGTTACAGGTTTAAGCCACCAGAGCCCCGTGAAAAAAATTTTTTATTAGGAGGAAAAAAAATGGTATCTTGAGTTTCATTGTGTTCTATCAGTGCCTTAAAAAATATTCTCATTGAAGCTGGGTGCCAGTGGCTCATGCCTGTAATCCTAGATGCTTAGGGGACTGAAATCTGAGAATCTGAGGATGGAGGTCCAAAACCAGCCCCAGGCAGGAAAGTCCGTGAAACTCTTATCTTCAATTAACCACCAGAAAACCAGAAGTGGCACTGTGTCTCAAGTGGTAGAACACTAGCCTTGAGTTGAAGAGCTCAAGAACAGAGCCTAGACCCAGAGTTCAAGCCCCATGACTGACAAAAAAAATCCTCATTGATTAACTGTATTATGACAGAATATTGCAGAATCATGTATACAGTTATGACCACTGTATTAGTAGTTATGCAAGCTGAGACTTATTTTGGACAATGTATATACCTAATAATAAATAAAAATTCTGGAAGGGAATTACATAAACATTAAGAAAAGTTAAGACAGTTATTTTAAATCATGTCTGTATTCAAGCATAAATCAAATTACTGAAACCTAAGTATGAGCTCTTTAATGTAGAATGTTTTATCCACTGCTTGATAGTCAGGAAACCACCGGTTTGTCGATTAAGTAAGTTTCAGTGTTTGAGAAGGTCAGTGGTTCATATTTTAAACAATCTGAGACTCTAGTACATGTTTACCAAGCTAGTGTTCAAATACATCCATATATATGTATTCTCAGGATACAGTGATTAGAGAAAGTCTTGTCTATGTACATGCCCTTTTGTGATATATCGTTTTTCTTTTTCACACAAAGGATACATGGCTGATTCAAAGCCCAGAACAGTTCAATAGTGGTATATGATGCCGTGACAAGCTCTATCTAAGCTTGTTTGAAAATATTCCTCAGGGAATGCTTCAAAGAGTAGCACAAAGTGACAACTGCAAGAAAACGGCTTTATTAATAGCTGGCAATTCTTACAAATTCCAGACAAGTTGCCTAGGCTTCTTCTGAGCTCAGCCACCTATTGCAGTTAACATTCAGCTCTAAAGCAAGGGTTTAAAGCTTGTACAAGTATTAAAGAATGCTTTTATGCAAGCCACATTTCATCTTACATAAAATAAGTTGACATTAAGCCAACAGAAGCAGCGTGAAGTATAAAAACATGCTTTCTCTGATTAAGAATTCAGTACTTCCTTTTTTTTTTTTTTTTTTTAAATCCAAAAGTGGTTTTAGCTCAGGGTCTTTTCAACAACCATTCAGGCGAGAGAACTTTAATATTCTACCTCCCTTTTGTTTCATTTTCTTCTCCATTGACTTTGTTTTCTTTGTTCCTTGTTTGTTCTTTCTCTTTCTTTCTCTCTCTCCCTTCCTTTCTTTTTCTTTCTTTGTCCTTGTTTTCTTTCCTTGAATTTACTTTCTTCTGATACTCTAAATTCTCCCTTTTATCTTCCTGACAACATTGAAATCACTACATACAAATAGAGCCAAGTAAACTGGGACTATAAGGACATGATCTGATATCTGTAATAGGAAATGATAATTTTGTATTTTCCTTTTGTATATATAATCAATTACAAGAAATTAAATGTTAACTTTTTGAGTCATTAATTAATCAAGAGGGTTTTTACATGTAATGGCTCCATGTAAAATGTAGTATAGACTAAATAATTTAAAAATATTACTTTATTTACTAGTGGCCACTAGTGGCTAGTTAGATTTAGAAGTAAATAAACAATTAGCTCATTTGTTTGAAGTATAAGTAGCAAATAATTTGTGAGTTGGTAAATTGTACTTCCTTGTTATGGTAGATGAATAGGAATCTAAAGTAGTAATATCTGATATCTATAACAAATTCATTTTCTTTACAGCAAAACAAAACAAAAACCTGATAAATAAAGTCTGAGGAATATTATACAAACCAATCCTTGAAATGAATCTGGCTAAAACCGCTAGGGCTCATTGAAATATGACACAGGTGATCCGTTAGTGAGCTAGCAGAATATTGAGGAAATGATACATTTTTCTTTCAGTTTTTATCAGTCTCTACAAAGCAAATATTAAAATCAAACTATAGTATACCAGCCTCTAACTCACAACCCACTCTAAAGGATGCTACGTTTATTTTATAGGGTATAAAGTATTTAATTATATGCCATTTTCTCTCAACATTTTAATATTAATATTGAAATTTAATATTTAACTCAAAAGATAAGCACTAACAATATGAAACTAAAAGATATTACTACTGGGTCTCCATTTTTGCTGTTTGAGACAGGATCAGGTTGGCCATGAACTCTTTTTTTTTTTGGCCAGTCCTGGGCCTTGGACTCAGGGCCTGAGCACTGTCCCTGGCTTCTTCCCGCTCAAGGCTAGCACTCTGCCACTTGAGCCACAGCGCCGCTTCTGGCCGTTTTCTGTATATGTGGTGCTGGGGAATCGAACCTAGGGCCTCGTGTATCCAAGGCAGGCACTCTTGCCACTAGGCTATATCCCCAGCCCTGGCCATGAACTCTTAATCTTCTTGCCTCAGCCTCTCAAACTTCAAGTGCTAGGATTACAGGTGTGCACCACATTTGGCTTCAAGACATTATTTTGAAATAAGAAAAAAAATAATGTTTCAAGAGTAATGTTGAAAAATTATTTTGAACCTAGAAAATCTCTAATTGATAAGATACTATAATATTTTTTGGATCACTAAACAGGTCTTCCTTGCCAAGATCTCAGAAAGACCTTCACTTAACTAATGGCACATTGCTAAGTCATCACAAGGCATTTAAAAAAACACTCGGCTCTACTGTTTATATTGTGAGGGGTGAGCTATTTATTTAAACTGTTCCAGTGAATGACCTTAACCACATTACATCGAAAAGTCAGTTTAAAACCAGAGTTTTTAGGCCTGAAGCTCAAACTCCTAGGGTTCCATATGTCAGGTCTGGCCATGCACCCCAATACACCAAACAAAGAGAGCATAGTTGTGAAGGGCAGGGAAAAGAGATTGATCATGCATACAACATGGGTAGGAAACACTTCAGTATGTTTTCAGGATACAGACATGATCTTTAGGTTTAAATAGGAAAAGAATAAAAGCAAAGAGTATGAATGAATAAACAGTCCTGTCACAAGTGTGATCATTATCTCAGCGGTGATGGTGGGGTTTGTGTTAGACAAGTTATTAGGGCTGCATCTCTTGAGGGGAGCAATCTGGTCAGCATAAGCAATTCACAGGTACCCTCTGGGTGGTCTGTGCTGAAGAGGCTCTGCTGGTTCTTTCTTTGGGAGGCAGTCTTCTCCATCCTTCCTTGTCCTTCCAAGGATTCCAAGGTGACTAAAAGGTGAATGGCTAAGAGCCAAGATAGATTAAAAAAATGGAGCTTTTCTCTTGCTTCTTGTTAACTTATAGCTTCAAGTAAGGAGTCAATGCTTTTCAACAAAAGCTGTTTAAGTACTTGTTAATTTTTTTCCTTTTCTTTTCTTTTGTGCTGGTGCTTGAATTTAGGGCCTGGGCAATGTCCCTTAGCTTTTTCACTCAAGGCTGGCACTCTACCACTAGAGCCACACCTCCACTTGTATCTTTTTGGTAGTTAACTGCAGATAAAAATCTCATAGACTTTCCTGCCTTGGCTGGCTTCAACTAAGATCCTCAGATCTCAGCGCGCTGAGTAGTTAGAATTAAAAGCATAAGCCCCTGGCATCTGTCCCTGCTGAAATTTAAATAAAATTGAGATTTTTGTCAGACCCACATTAAAATGCATCTGTATCTTGCTTTGACATTAAGCTATACTATCTTTTTTTCTCCCTACCAGTCCTGAGGCTTGAATTTAAGGCCTGGGTGCTGTTCCTGACCTTCTTTGTCTCAAGACTACCTAGCATTTTACTACTTGAGCCACAGTGCTACTTCTGGCTTTTTTTTTGAGTAGTTTCTTGGAGATAAGACTCTCATGGATTTTCCTGCTCTGGCTAGCTTAAAATCACAATCCTCAGATCTCTGCCCCCGTGTAGCTAGGATTACAAGCATGAGCCTGGCTAACCTATACCATTTGTAGCGTGTGTGTGTATGTGTGTGTGTGTGTGTGTGTGTGTGTGTAATCACATAAGAATGTATAAAATTTGATTTTTCAAATCAAAGCTCATAGTACATTCTTTGTGTTATTTATTTATTTATTCGGGTGCTGGGGATCAAATCCAGGGCCTGTGCATGCTAGGCAAGCACTCTAACACTAAACTATACTTCCAACTCTTGTTTTAAATGTTTTTTATTTGGAAGTAATTCAAGTATACTAAAAAGTTTCAAGAATTGAGAATAATACAAAGAGTACCTATATGTCCTTTACAAAGGAATACCTGTTGTTAAAAGTTGTTTTACAACATTTTCTTTGTTACTTGTGCGTGCTCTAAGTATATCTAGACAGGTCCATGTGTGTACCTGTGTCAATGTGTGTGTATATGTATATGTGGACATGTTTTCTGAATCATATGTGTAAACTGTGTGTTTCACAAATCTTTATATGTCAATGCAGCATGTATTTGCTAAGAATAAAGTGTTGATCTAACCATAATACAATTAAAACTTCAGGAAATACCTAGATTTATTTATCACTTTTATTGATTCTGTATTAATCTGATAATTTTGTCAATTTGAAACTGTGTTTTTAGATCCTAGACTCAAATCCCTGGAGTTCTTCATTAAGTCTGGCTACTCACCCCCACATGGCAAATAAAAGGTAGAGGGAGTAGATTAATTACACGACAGTCATGAGAAAAACAGCACTTCAGTACATCTTCAGCCATCTTGGGGTAAAGGCATTGGCCTCAGAACTGAGGATTAGAAAGGTATGCATAGTCAAACAATCCCATGGCATAGGTACAGCCTGGTTGTCCATTAGCCCAGTTTTTTTTTCTGGAGGAATCCCAGAGAAGTTACCACTTTAACACTAAAACAGTGTCAAGACCTCTCCTGGACCTTCCTTCCTTCCTTCCTTCCTTCCTTCCTTCCTTCCTTCCTTCCTTCCTTCCTTCCTTCCTTCCTTCCTTCCTTCCTTCCTTCCTTCCTTCCCTTCCTTCCTTCCTTCCTTCCTTCCTTCCTTCCTTCCTTCCTTCCTTCCTTCCTTCCTTCCTTCCTTCCTTCCTTCCTTCCTTCCTTCCTTCCTTCTCCCTTTCTTCCTTTCTTTCTTTCTTATTTTTTTTTTTAAGATGATAAGAAGATGGCATAGGGGCTGGGGATATGGCCTAGTGGCAAGAGAGCTTGCCTCGTATACATGAGGCCCTGGGTTCGATTCCCCAGCACCACATATACAGAAAATGGCCAGAAGTGGCGCTGTGGCTCAAGTGGCAGAGTGCTAGCCTTGAGCAAAAGGAAGCCAGGGGGGCTGGGGATATAG
Source organism: Perognathus longimembris pacificus (assembly GCF_023159225.1). Taxonomy (NCBI): domain Eukaryota; kingdom Metazoa; phylum Chordata; class Mammalia; order Rodentia; family Heteromyidae; genus Perognathus; species Perognathus longimembris. The sequence continues at coordinate 44,316,193 of NC_063170.1, read as the reverse complement.
CCTAGTGGCAAGAGTGCCTGCCTCGGATACACGAGGCCCTAGGTTCGATTCCCCAGCACCACATATACAGAAAACGGCCAGAAGTGGCGCTGTGGCTCAAGTGGCAGAGTGCTAGCCTTGAGCGGGAAGAAGCCAGGGACAGTGCTCAGGCCCTGAGTCCAAGGCCCAGGACTGGCCAAAAAAAAAAAAAAAAAAAAAAAAGAAGATGGCATAGCTTGTTGAAAGAGCAGTTGGCCTTCTGTTGCAAAATGCTTATCCTGTTCTTCCTGGGTCCTAAGGCGAGTGCAGAGCGACTGCAGCAGGGAAGGGCTCAAATCAAAGAGCACGCGTGCGCGTGCAAAGTGTTCAGGTTTTGGTTTCCAGAGCAGGATCCAGCCTGGGAGAGGCTATTTCACCTAACTGTGGAATTTCTTTAGTCTCCTTTAATCTGGAACATTGGCATGACCTTTCATTGCCCTTATGACAAAAGTTTCTCATTTTTTGTTTTCCCTGATGTTTCGTAGTGATTAGTCTCAGGTAATGCATTGTTGGCTGAAATATTATATAAATGGCGTTGTATCTTCTCACAGTAGCTCCTGGAAGCCCACAATGTTCCTCCCGCTCCCTGTTACTGAGGCTAATTTTGATCAGTCAGCAAGTGTTATCCCCATGGCACCATTGTATAGATATTTGTTTTTACTTTTGGAATTAATAAGCATTCTCTGGGGAGATGTAAGTATTCTGCCCTCATTAAAAGTTCCCCTCGATTTAGTAGTTATTGATGAGTCTTGTGTGAAATAAGCTATTTATCTTCCTAATACATTTTGTTTTAAACATAAACATTATTTTAACAGTATTACCAAAGAATAAATTTATATCTTTATTCTCTTTACAATTCCCTAGTACTTTCTCTACAGTGGTTGCAAAAATAATGATTTTTTTCTAATTCCTCGGTTCCACATTGAACAGTTGACATTCTTCTGCAAACAGGATCCTTCTTCTTTGTTTTTAATGTACATAGTTATTGGTAGCATAGGCTTATGACTTTTTTCTTATTGGTAATAAGTTTATTCCATTCCTTAAATACTTTGATGCTCAGATTGTCATGGATTTGGCAATGGAATCCTTTCAAGATGAATCCATATCCTGATGGTGTGGCATCATCATTTTTCCTGAGCTCTTCTTTATAAGCTGTCCCAAGCCTGTCTTGTACCTATTCTTTTCCAGACTTAGATCTGGTGACTTCTCAATATATATTTTACATAAAGTATAGTTACTTTTATATAGATAATATTTAACATTATAAACACATTTATCATAGAGAAATACATTATTATGCAGTATATATACAGTATAAACTAGCATAATTATGCACAACATGTAATACATAATATATTGTATATTATAATGCATATTGCATACTATATCATATCTCATATTATACATTATGTACTACAATTAGATATTATATTATAGAAATATATCACATAATTACACATAACATGTTGCATATCTCATAGCATATTTTGCATATAATATATAATATTATATACCCTACAACATCAAAATTATTATACTATGTTATATATAATTATATATAAGATATTGTACACAATATGTGATATATCATAGATATATGTTGTATATAATATATACAACTATAAATTATATATTATAGTATTGTATGATATATAATATATATACCCTAGGAGTAGTCATCATACATGATTTTGTTAAACGTTGCTGAATTTCCTTCCATAGGGAGATGCTCCTTCTTTTTAGAGCGCCTTGTTGTTCTTGGACCCTGTATGTACCGCACAGCTTCTTCAATAGTGTGGTCTCAAGTTTTTGTGTTCTGTGTGTGTGTGTGTGTGTGTGTGTGTGTGTGTGTCCGGGGGTTGAACTGAGGGCATGGACACTATTCCTAAACTTTATGCTCAAGGCTAGCACTCTATCACTTGAGCCATAGCTCCAGCTCCAAGTCTATTTTTTTGTTAGTTAATTGGAAATAAGAGTCTCATGGACTTTTCTGCTTAGGCTGGCTTTGAACTGTGATTCTCAGCTCTCAGCCTCCTGCTGAGATTACAGGTGTGAGCCACTGGCACCCAACTTGTTCTCAAATTTTTGAATGCTTGTCAAACTAATAAATGAGAAATGGTACCTCAAGTTTATTTTAGTTTATAATTCCTTTATTCTAAGTAGTGGCTATATAGGCTGATTATTTGTGCCTTCTCCAATTCACATACTGAAATCCTAACTCTTAATATGATGTGGGAGGTGGGGTCTCAGAAGTGACTAAAGTCCATGCCATAGGATTAGTGACATTATAAAAGATGTTGGAGAGAGCTTTCTTGTCCCTTCCACTATATCAGCACAGTAAACTTCACCAGAAACCAAATCCACTGGGGTATAGTCTAGGACCTCTAAGCTGCCAGAACAGATCGAGGAATACATTTCTGTTGTTGATCAGCCACTCAATCTATGTAGTTTGTTTTCACAGCCTCAATGGACTGAAATGCTGATATTCAATAAAAAGGAAAAAAATAGGATATGAAAATGGTCTTTATGCCATAAGGGCCCTTCTTTCCTTCCTTCCTTTCCTTCCTTCCTTCCTTCCTTCCTTCCTTCCTTCCTTCCTTCCTTCCTTCCTTCCTTCCTTCCTTCCTTGCTTCCTTCCTTCCCTCCTTCCCTCCCTCCCTTCCTTCTTTCTTCTCTTCTTTTCTGTTCCTTCCATCTTTCCTTCCTTACCATTGAGAGTCAGCCTCATTAAATACTCATTAAAAAAATCAATGCATTGGTTATTGGGTTTATAGTATCTTAAATTGAAAGACAATGCTTATACCCTTGAGAAATTCATAACTTTCAAATTTTGGAAAGTGACTACTTCATTGGATTGATATTATAATGGGCTCATTTTGTTCGCTTAAATTTCACCCACTTAAATGTGTTTTCCCATGTAGAGGGCTTGTTAAATAAGGCTCCTGGCTCCAACTGCAGTTTCGGATCCAGTACATCTGGTGCAGGGCCCCAAGAATTTGTATTTCTCACAAATCCCAGGCCACGCTGATATTGCTGGTCCCTGGCTGGACTGCGCTTGAAACCCTCTGGTATATTATGATGCACATCAATTTTCTCAGTCAGGATGCAGTTAGGAGACAAAAACTACATTAGTTATTGTAAAAGAGAGACTGCTCTTGGAATAATTTTAAACTAGGAATAATGATAACTAGGGAACTAAGTAAAAAGGGAGCACCAAAATATCATAGAAACCTCTATTCCTTAGGAATGGTGAAGCAGAGAGGAAAAGGATTGGAATCATGAAAGCCTTGGAAGCTTAGAGAGGCTAAGATATAGATCACTGGGGAGAGTTCTGTCCTAAGGTTCCTCTGGGTAGAGTTTTGTCTTTAAGCACTGGAGAACTACTGAGTATGTCTGTCAGCTGCTATAGGGAGGCACTGTGCTTCTAGAATGAGATGGAGTACTGGGGTTAGAAGAAAGTATGTAGGAAGAGCAAGTCCATTTTTCCTCTGCCACTGAAATTTCCATCATGACCCTTGAGTTGCAGAGCCTAGAAATGGGCTCAGGTGCAATGAGGACATTGGGTTTGCAGCACCTCTTCCCCAGGATGTGTTTTTTTTTCCCCCTCAGGACTACAACCAAAGCACAGTAATGGCCGTGCTTGAAATAACTGCTTTTGTGAGAAACTGTTTTTTCAGCGATGATTTATTAGGAGCCAGTTAAAACTAGCTGAAAGGGAAACTTTGAAATAAAAAAAGCAACACAATAGAGCTGAAGGTTTTTAGATGTTTTATAAAACTAAAGCAATGAAGATGGAATAATTTTTGCAGGGAGCTAGTAGCTCATGCCTGTAATCCTACCTACTCAGGAAGCTGAGATCTGAGGATCATGGTTCAAAGCCAGCCTTGGCAGGAAAATGTGTAAGAATCTTATCTCCAGTTAACTACCAGAAAACCGGAAGTGGTACTGTGGTTCAAGTGGTAGAGTGCTAGCCTTGAGCTGAAGAGCTCAGGGACAGCACCCAGCCTCAGAGTTCAAATTCCCTGACCAAAAGAAAAAGAAAAGAAAAAAAGATGGTATAATTTTGACATGAACCTAAATAGTAGATCAATGGAATAATGTAGAAAACCCAAAAATAGCCTCATATAATAACTGATGTTTATGTGTGTGTGTATTTTTTTTTTTAATGTGTGTGTGTCTGTGTCTGTGTGTTTGTGCTGGTATTAAGGCTTAAACTCAGGGCCTGGCGCACTGTCCCAGGTCAAGACTGCAGCTCTACTACTCGAGAACCACATCTTCACTTCCAGCTCTTTTTGGTGGCTAATTAGAGAAGAGTCTCATGAGTCTCATGAACTTCCCTGCCCAAGTTGGCTTAACCGTGATCCTTAGATCTCAACCTGCTGAATAGGATTACAGGCATGAGCCACCAGTGGCTGGGTAACAACTGATCTTGTGAAAAAAATTGCGAACACAATTTAGTGAAGAAGGGATGCCATCAATAAGAGTACTAGAAGAGTTTGATTGCTACAAAGGCAAAAACAGAAAGAATAAATAAAAACTTTTTTTTTTTTGCCAGTCCTGGGGCTTGAACTCAGGGCCTGAGCACTGTCCCTGGCTTCTTTTTGCTCAAGGATAGCACACCATCTCTTGAACCACAGTGCCACTTCTGGCTTTTTCTACATATGTGGTGCTGAGGAATCAAACCCAGGGCTTCATGTATATGAGGCAAGCACTCTACCACTAGGCCATATTCCCAGTCCAATAAAAATAACTTTGATTCATACCCAGCATCATAGGCAAAACTTAACTCAAACTGTTAATAGGCCTATTAAGTACATGTAAATATGAAACATACATCTATATAACTTACAGATAATACACAAGAACAAAAATCCCTATGTCTTTTGAAAAATATTTTTTAGATATGCTTTCAATAAAGCACAATTTATAAAATAAAAAAATGATAAAGTCTATTTCATCAAACTACTGCTCTCCAAAGCAATTGCTAGGAGAGTGAAAATAGAAGCTGCAGACTGGGAAAAAACATGCAGAGCAATGTTTAATAAGCAAGTGGCATCCAAGATACCTACAACATTTTCAAGATTCAATAAAAGAAATTAATCTAACTGAAAAGCAGGCACAAGATTTGAATAGGCTTGTCACCCAAGAAGCTATGCAAGTGGAAAGTAAGCACATAAAAAGATGCTGAATATCATTACACATTAGGGGGACATAAATTAACTGCAAAAAAGAGATCACTGCACCAATTACAGTGTCTAAAATGAAGTATGCTGACCATCCTGTGGGTTGCTTAGAATTTGTAACAATTGAAATTCTCACACACTGCTGGCAGGAATGACATAATTGTTCTTGAAAATAGATTGGCATGTCAAAACCATTTTAGACATATATCTGCCATGCAATTGAGCCATTTCACCACAAGTATTTTCTGAAGAGCAAAGGAAACATAAAAGCATAAAAAGACATGTCTGAATGTTCATCTTGGCTATTTTGTAACAGACTTCAACTGGAAATGATCCAGAGGCTCATAAACAGAAGAATGAATAAACACTCATATAGTCCTGTAATGTAGTACCATTCAGCAATAATAAAAAAGGAACTATTGGTATTTACTATAGCAAGAATAGGTTTTAGGGTGATGGATATCTTGTTTATCGTGAAGGTTTCACATGTTATATAGACATGAGAAAATAAATGGTATAATTTAAGTAGATTATTACATGTCAACTATACCCCCAATAACTATTTAAAAATAATTTCGTTGTTATAGTGTTAAGTGGAGAATTCCAATGGGGAATGAAGGTTGCTTTTATGGAGGTCCACCTATACCATTGTAGCTGTAAATATAAATGTAAATGTAATATAACACACTTTTCCTTCCATCCTCTTCTTTCATTCCTTGCTCTGCTTCTTAGGACACCTTTGTGTACTTACGAGGCAAGCACTCTTGCCACTAGGCCATATTCCCCGCCCTCTTTGTGTACTTACTAAACAGGATACCCGGGCTGGGAATATGGCCTAGTAGCAAAAGTACTTGCCTCGTATACATGAAGCCCTGGGTTTGATTCCCCAGCACCACATATATAAAAAATGGCCAGAAGTGGCGCTGTGGCTCAAGTGGCAGAATGCTAGCCTTGAGCAAAAAGAAGCCAGGGACAGTGCTCAGGCCCTAAGTTCAAGCCTCAGGACTGGTTAAAAAGAAAAAAAGTAAAATAAACAGGACACTACCATGTCACAAGATGACAGCCATATTTTGGAACAACTTTATTGTTCCATGAAAGAAATTCTTTATGAACAAATTGTGTGTGTCTTGAATTACTCTAAAAGTCCTCTGTTTTGCACATAGCCAAAACACTAAACAAATAAATCAAGCATAGTATTCCCTTGCAATTCATTATGAAACTTAATTAGCAATAAGTAGGTCAGGGTTGTTGCACTGATAGCTCATGCCTATGATCCTAGCTACTCAGGGGGCTAAGATCTGGAGAATTGTGTTTCAAAGCCAACCAAGAAAAATCCAAGGGATTCTACCTCCAAAATAACAACAACAACAACAACAACAAAAGCCAGGTTGGAGATGTGGCTATATATAGAATCTTTCTTGGTGTATAGCTTGATTCTATTTGGTAGTATTTTGTTAGGAATACTTGTGTTTATACTCATTGTGGTTTTATTTTCATGTACGTTGGTTTCAGTAACAGGATAACAGAGATCTCATGGAGTGAATTGATTATGAAATATTCCCTACTGTTTGGAAAAATTTGTGAATAGTGGTGTTATTTCTCCTTGAAATGATTTACCACTAGAGAGATCTGGTCCTGGGGTTTACTTTGCTTTACTCTCTGTGTGGATGGTGTGTGTGTTTGTGTGTGTGTGTATGTGTGCACGTGTGCACGCACTGTGGTATTGAGGTCTTGTACTCTGGGTCTTGTGCTCTTGCTTGACTTTTCCACTCAGGGCTGGTACTACTTGAGCCACACTTCTACTTAGAACTTTTTGCTGTTCAATTGCAGACCAAAGTCTTAATGATTTGTCTGCCAAGGATGGATGTGAACCGCAGTCCTCACCCTCAGATATCAGGCTTTTGAATAGCTAGAATTAGAGGCATGAGCCATTAGCACCAAACTTGTAGAAAGCATTTTTTTTTTTTTTTTGTCAGTCCTGGGCCTTGGACTCAGGGCCTGATCACTGTCCCTGGCTTCCTTTTGCTCAAGGCTAGCACTCTGCCACTTGAGCCACAGCGCCACTTCTGGCCGTTTTCTGTGTACCTGGTGCTGGGGAATCGAACCCAGGGCCTCATGTATATGAGGCAAGCTCTCTTGCCACTAGGCCATATCCCCAGCCCGAAAGCATTTTTTTTTTTTTTTTTTTTTTTTTTGTGGGTGATAGTGGTGGTGGTCCTGGGGCTTGAATATTGTCCCTTAACTTTTTCGCTAAAGGATAGCACTCTGCCAATTGAGCCACAGCTCCATTTCCAGCTTTTTGCTGATAGTTAGAGATAGGAGTCTCACACACGTAACTGCCTGATCTGTCTTCAAACCTCAATCCTCAGACTTCATCCTCCTGAACCACTGTTCTCGGCTTTTAGGAAGCTTTTGATTATTAACCCAACTCTTACAGCTTCACTTGCATTTTCTATTTCTTCTTGGGTTGATTTTGTCATTTTGGTCTTTGCTCCACCTAGGATATCTAACCTGTAGTTTATAACTGCCTATACAATGTCATTAAAGTGTTTTTAATTTTTGTTGAGAGTTATATCCTTTCATTCATTATGGATTTTTGTAATTACAGTCTCTTTTCTTATTCTTGGTCAGTGGTCAGTCTTTCTAGAGCATTGTTAGTTTGTTTACTAATTTTATTATGTATTTCTTCTATTGTTTTCTCTATTTTCAATTTTGTATGTGTTCCTCAAATCTTTATCATTTCTTATATTCTATATTTCCTATATTCCTATACATAGTATTTTCCCCCCTAAAATAGAGACAAGGGGTGATTTATATTAGATTGTGTCTTGGGGCTTCTTTATACGGAACATGATTTACCTTATGTGGTACATTAATTTAAGCATTAATAGATTTTCTAATATTACATTCTTCCTGAATCTCTACTAAATAGTTGTAGAATACAGAGTGTGAAGATTTTATTTTCTTAAATACCTTTTCATTCTTATCAAGTTTCCTTCAGTGAGTGTATATAATTTCTGTAATTAGAAAAATAATTCAAGTTTTATTAAAACAACAACCACCCAAATGCCTGTAGAAAGCTAATATCGAATATCTGATCTCTGTGTATGGAAGAGCTTGATAAAACTAAAGGGCACTAGCAAAGTTCTCAAAGTATTTTTTTTTTTACAGATATGCACAATCCGTCAAGATTATCATAAATGTTTTTTTTTCTCAAATTTTTATTATCAAACTGATGTACAGAGAGGTTACAGTATCATACGTTGGGCATTGGATACATTTCTTGTACTGTTTGTTGCCTTGTCCCTCATGCCCCCCTCCCTCCCCCCTTTCCCTCCCCCCCCAGGTGTTCAGTTCACTTACACCAAACAGTTTTGCAAGTATTGCTTTTGTAGTTGTTTCTCTTTTTTTACCCTGTGTCTCTCAAATTTGGTATTCCCTTTGAATTTCCTACTTCCAATACCAGTAAACACGGTTTCCAATATACTCAGATAAGATTACAGAGATAGTGTAGGTACAACCATAGGAAGGTGATAGAAGAACATCATCAATAATAGAAACTACACATACACATAGGACGTTGAAAGTAGTTACAACTGTGATATATCAATTGTTTTTTGTGCCAGTCCTGAGGCTTGAACTCAGGGCCTAGATGCTGTCCTAGAACTCTTTTATATTCAACACTAGCACTCTACCACTTGAGTCAGAGCTTCACTTATGACTTTTTAGTTCTTTATTGGATATAAGAGTCTCACAAAATTTTTCAGCTCAAGCTGGCTTTGAACTGTGATTCTCTGATCTCCAGAGTCACTGGGATTATAGGTGTGAGCCATCTATGCCTGGCATGAATAAAATTTAAAGAAAATAAGTGAGAACATATGAATATAACAAACATAACAAGCTTCTTACTCTGTAGAAGCTCCTTGGAGTGGAGATATATATATATATATATATATATGTATACATGTATATGCATATATATGCTAATTAAATGAAAAGATCATCTAAAGCAAAGGAGAAAAAAACCCTAGTTGAACCAGTATTGCCGATACTGTGTTTATCTAAGAAATTGGTCCGATTTCTACATGACATAACTCAGACCCACCTGTGAGAGTGAGTTTGGAGGGAAAGGCACCAATCTCTCCTGCAGGGCTAGGGCAAAACCTCTTGGGAAAGCAAATGTCACTGTCTTACATGCCTTACAAAGTCTCATACGCCATGACTCAAAGAAAGAAACTTTCTGAAAAAAAAAAAAAGAAGGCAATTTATGGACAAAGAAGTTCACTTGAGTGGCAATTTTAATAGCCAAAAAAAGAGTGCTAAATATACCCATGTCTAAAATTAGTACATTTAATGAGATTCAAGGTTTGCAGGTGATCATGAAGGGTTTTTAATTGCATGGGAAGATGTTGCCAGTGGTAGGTTAAATAACAAGGCAAGACACAGATTTCAGTTAGATACACACTGAAAATTTGTCAAAAATACAAAGGGAAAAAAATAAGATATAACAAGAAAACTGACATTGAGTCTAAAAGAAAAACCTCACCGGAAAATGTACTGGGTCCAGAGGCTTTTATTTTCTGAAAAGGCATTCTCTAATTATTCTAATTTTTTTCTATATATTTATCTCATTCAGTCCTCCCTCCCTCCCTCCCTCCCTCCCTCCCTCCCTCCCTCCCTCCCTCCCTCCCTCCCTCCCTCCCTCCCTCCTTCCTTCCCTCCCTCCCTCCCTTCCTTTCTTTCCTTCACCTTTAAGTAGTTGTACAGGGAGTTGGCATTTAACAAAGCCATTTATAAATGCAGTATATCTTGATCAATGTCACCCCTTTCAACATTCTCCCCCATTCCTCCCCTACCAACCCCTTCCTTCACGCTTCTTAATCTTGTAGGATATATATTGAATTCTTGACTGCATGGTTTTTCTATTTACTTTTTTTTTTTTTTTGCATGCTTTTGGACAGAGTTGGTGTCCTTTGAAGACACCAGGCACATGGCACTGAGCTATGTCTCCAGCCTAGTTTCCCACCCTTCTTTTTCTTTGTGTGATACTGGGGATTAAGCTCAGATGTTCTACCACTTGAGCCTGCCACTTTTTGAATCAACTACATATTTATTTTCATAAATTTTTGAATTTGATTAGCTTTGGATTAAATAGTATTTGCTTAGAGTTAGACAAAATATTTATACTTTCATATTACATTCTTTCTGAATTGTGTGTTTAACATGTTTTCTTGTCACTCTTTCTGCTTTTTGGGTGGTACTAGAGTTTGAACTCAGGGCCTCATGCTTGTTTGGCTTGGACTATATCACTTGAGTCACATCAACTTAATAAAATGAGTTCATTCATACCAAGTTCATGCAAGATGAGTAGGGAGAAATGATTCTTTTTTTTCTCCTCATTTCTCTCCCAACAGCATGCTTGTGTGACCAAGTCAATGCAAACAAGGCATTCTGCTTTGGATACTAGCTGGTGTTCTCTGATGCCATTCAATTCCAGCAACATTGCTGGAGCATAGTATTAGACCCCACAAGGTGAGGGCTCTCTGTTACTGCTATTCCCATGTCCCTAGGCTTCCAGACTTCTGACTCTCTGCTATAAATAGGGATTCCTATGATTCCCTTGTTGGGTTTGATTAATTGCTAGAGCATCTCACAGAGTTCAGGGAAGCGAATCATGTTTATGTATTTATTAAGACATCTTTTAAAGACTATAAAGGAACAACCAAATGCAGATAGAGAAGTGATCTCAAAAGGCCCTGAGCACGGAAGCCCCATCTCCATGGTGCTGGAGTGCATCACCCCCCTAACATGTGGATATGTTCTTGTCTGCTATCCTGAAAGTCCCCTTGAACATAGTCCTTGGTTTATCTCTTTTTTTTTTTTTTGGATGCTTCATCATGATTGGATTAAATATGATTATTTAATTCATTGAGTATGATTGATTAAGTTACTGGCCATTGCTGAATGTTCTCATCTTCTAATCACAGTTGATTTCCCTGACAACCAGCCCCATTTGGAGACTATTTTCTCTTTCACCCGAGCCCAAGCGCCACTTGTCATCTCAGTAGCATACACAAAGATCCTGGTCACTCTGGTGAAAGAATTTTAAGAGCTATCTATCAGGATAGTAGGACAAGAGTGTATATCGTGCACAGAAGCATGGGAAGTAATATTAGTTAGACATTAAACTAGTTGCATACTTCATGTTTATATAGATTGAGGTAGTCACGTCATTCCAACTGTCCTTTGCCTGTTTATCCTTTGGCTGATTGTTGTTCATTTTGTTTATTCTGTTCAGTTCTGTTCTCTTGTGAGACAGGGTCTCGTTATGTAGCATAGGCTGGACTCTTGCGCTATCTTCCTTTCTCAGTCTCCATTTCCCTTGGTGCTGGGATTATAGGTATGAAGCATCATTCCCAGCTTGCCCTTTGTTCATTAAAACTGTTGGATGAATAGTGTGAGCAATAATCTTATCTATAAAAAATAACATGAAGAATATTACATTGTGGTTGCAGTGAAATGAAGCATGTGAGCAAAGCTGAAGTGTGCAACTGCTGAGCCAGCCAGCTATTTAGCAATTTAAGCAACTTTGGAAAAATATAATTTCTATGGTGGGGATAGACAAAGATGTTTTCACATGTCCTATATTTATTTGACTTAACATTTTTTGAGGGATGCACATTTATGATCCATACAGTGTAGACAACCCACATAAATCTTTGTGTGGTTGATGTTTGAGTGGTTCATGTGCAGTGTGGTTAGGCTTTTCCTTCTGATTAAACTGTCCACAGACTAACCTAGCTAAGGAAGATAGTAAGATAGCAAAGAATAAAATGGAGAGTAAAACAAAGCTTAGGCTATAGAGTAGGGGAAGCAAGAAGGGGTTAGTAAGTGGAGAGCCATGGACATATATCTAAATCTCTGAGCCCCTCTTTCCACAAGGTGTTGTGGGACTTGTTGGATTTTAAAAGAGTTAGTGCCAGGTGCTGATAGCTCATGCCTCTAATTCTTGCTATTTAGAAGGCTATGAGGATCAAGGTTCAGTCTGAGCCTGGATGGGAAAGTTTGTGAGACTCTTATGTCCAATTTACCAGCAAAAAGCTGGAAGTGGAGCTATAGCTCAAGTGGTAGAGTGCTAGCCACGAGCAAAACAGAGCTTGGAACAATGCCCAAGCCCTGAATTCAAGCCCCAGTACTGGCACACACAACAAAATGACAGCAATGTGCTTGGCATACATTAGGTAACTAGACATGTTAACACATGTTAACACATAGTTGTGATCCTTCATGATTGTAATGCCATATTTATACCTTTTGACAACCTCCTCATATTTTCCTTTTGGACTACTAATCCTAGGAGTGTATCAGTCTTAGAAACAAAAGGACTTTTTCCCCCTAGGCATGAAACATATTTCACCTGCATTTGACATCTCTGCTTCTCTCAATAGATCAGGTGCCTTCACATCAGGAAGTTGGCTTTCCTGTGCCCCCATGTCTGCCTGTCTGCATTGAGCTATGCAGTGTTTTAGCAGGATAGGATTCTTAGGTCTGCCCTTGTGATAAAGGAGGCAGCCGATTCTGCTAAAGTGGCTTTCTCTCTGTGTTTGGAGCCTTCCTGACTGATAACAGATCAGAAGCAGTGAGTGGCCTTTGAAATTGAGGCGTTGACTGCAGTGGGGAAAATGAAAGGATCTTATGATTTTGATCAAAAAATGATATCTTCCCACTTGGAAAGGGGATTATCCTGTCTGCCATGGCCTACAATTCTCTGTTACTTACTTACCTTAGGGAAGAAGATTCAATTTTATAGCTTCTTTATTGATTGCTCTATAGTTTTAAAATATATTTATAGATATACATTTCCACAACCATTTTGCTTTCTCTTTCCAACACTTGTCTTCCAATTTGGTCTCCAGGTAAGCTGCCCTGTGATTTTTAACCTAAATGGCCATCCAACAATTCTTTGGATCCTTGATCCTTAAATGAATATTCATTGCTTTAAAGCTGACAAACTTTAAGTGAAGAGGGAAAAATAAATAAGTAGAAGGACATGATGCTTAGTGGTAGATACTTGATGAAAAAAAATCTTGTCATTCTCTAGCACCTGGTTTCATGATAGTCATAATACTGGCACAGGGGATGGTGTGGTGTGGGAATGGAATGAAGGGCAGTGCCAAAGTGAGTCTATAGTTGGTGTGTTAATGCATGGATGTCTGAGTGATAGGAGAGCTGCTCAAGAGGATGAAAAGGAAGATGAAGGATGTGGAGGGTTGAGGCATAAGGCTGGAGAGAAGACTGAAAAAACAGAGAAGTGGGCTTGCAAAATGACTGGAAGTTAGATGAGGACCGGATATGAGACAACCATAGGTCACTTCCCCCCCCACCCCCCGCAAAAGCCATATTTCTGCTTCAGATATCCCAAAGCACTTTGTGGGGGACATATGGGTGTGGCTTACATTTGAAATGTCCACTGGTACATTAATAATTTGATGGCATATTTTGAGGAGGAGTGGCAGAAACTAGAAATGGAGAGTGTTATCTTTGAAGGCTATACCTTGTCCCTTGAGCCTGTCTTCTTTCTCTTCTTTTTGGCCACTGTGAGGCAAGTAGTATTCTTTTCCAGGTCCTTCTTGTCATGATGTTTCAGCCTTGCCACTGGCCTATGAACAGGGGAGTCAGAGGACCATAGACTAAAACCTCTGAAAGGGGAATCAGAGGACCATAGACTGAAACCTCTGAAAGGGTGAGTCAAAAGCCAAAAGAAACCTTTCCTCTTTTAGCTTGATTTTTTTCCCCCAGGCATTTTGTCACAGCAGTGAAAACTGACCGACAGAGATGTGAAATGTTTATCCATGTTAAGTTATGTCTGGGGCTGGGGATATGGCCTAGTGGCAAGAGTGCTTGCCTCGTATACATGAGGCCTTGGGTTCAATTCCCCAGCACCACATATACAGAAAACGGCCAGAAGTGGCGCTATGGCTCAAGTGGTAGAGTGCTAGCCTTGAGCAAAAAGAAGCCAGGGACAGTGCTCAGGCCCTGAGTCCAAGCCCCAGGACTGGCCAAAAAAAAAAAAAAAAAAAAGAATAAGTTATGTCCGGTGCTGGCTCATCAATTCTTTTTGTGAGTATATGTTTACATGCAAACACACACATTTGTACAGGTTTACAAGGTCTTACTTTAGTGTAAACCTGGCTGTATTTGATAGTTTTATTATTTATTTCTCCCAACTTCTTGAGATAGATAGACATGCTCTTCTTCTTTTTTTTTTTGGCCAGTCCTGGGCCTTGGACTCAGGGCCTAAGCACTGTCCCTGGCTTCTTCCCGCTCAAGGCTAGCACTCTGCCACTTGAGCCACAGCGCCGCTTCTGGCCGTTTTCTGTATATGTGGTGCTGGGGAATCGAACCTAGGGCCTCGGGTATACCGAGGCAGGCACTCTTGCCACTAGGCTATATCCCCAGCCCAAGACATGCTCTTCTTAAATGTATTACATCTCAATTCACTGTCCTTCCCCCATCCAGTGCTCACACTGTCCAAATATAGTAGTAGTCACTGAGCTCTTGGAGTACTGATTGTCCAAACTGAGATGTATTATAAGCTTTGGATACTGTATATTTTAAATATATCATGACTTTCTAAGAACATATAGAAAAGAAACTCAGCAAATGATACAGCATTATTTAAATTTGTAATGTTGATTATAATATTGAAATTATATTTTACACACAGTAAGTTTATAATTAGTTTCACTAAACACAGAGCTACACTATGATCCAGCAATCCCATTTCTGGGTCTTTACCCAAAAGACCACAAACAAGGCCATACTAAAGCTACCAGCACAACTGTGTTCATTGGAGCATTATTTACTATAGTTAAATTATGGAACCAACCCAGATGCCCCTCAGTAGATGAATGGATCAAGAACATATGGCATATATACACAATGGAATTCTATGCTTCCAACAGAAAGAATGATATCACTCCATTTGTAAGGAAATGGAAAGACCTGGAAAAAATCTTATTAAGTGAAGTAAGCCAGACCCAAAGAAACATAGGCTCCATGCTTTCCTTCATTTGTAATAATTAGTCTATGTCTAGGATAGTCCTAACAGGAGATCATAATAGTTCAACAGCCATGTACATATGATCATAAAAATGATATTTATTTCTTTTTTGTTTTTTGAAATGTGGTCACTAGAAAATTTAAACTTACATACATGCTCACATTTGTGGTTCACTTTATATTTCTTTTAAACAGCACTTCTGGGCACTTTCTCACCTCTACCATTAAAGAAGAATGTGGGCTAGAGCAAAGAGAGCTCTGGGCAGCTTGTCCTACTTTTCACATTGCTGTGCCTTTCCTAGATGGTATTGTGGTATGGTTAACAGGCCAGCTCCAGTGAATCCAGGTTCAAACTTTGTATGTGTCACTTGCTACCTGTCTGACCTTTGGCAAATCCCTGTATCTCTGTGAGATGCATCATCATCTGTAAAATAATACATCTTAAAAGAATGTAAAATACTTTAGTTAGAATGAATATTAATCAAGTAAATATTCATAACACCCCTTGAACTGTGTGTGGCTAATGAAAATACTAAATGCTTGCTTTTATCATTTCTTGAATCTAAGAGGAAGATATTCTTTCCTCTTAAAGCCTTTGGGAGGGAGTTATGTGTCATATTTGATATTTTCTTTCCCCTTTTTTCTTTTCCCTTCTTCCCTTCTCCTCTTCCATTTTCTCTTCCTCCTCTTTTTCTTCCTCCTTTTTATTCTTCTTTCTGGTCTGGGGCTTGAACTCAGTGCCTCACATTCTTGTTTGGCTTGCTTGCCTGCCTCGTAAACTACTGCATGCGCAACACCTGTAGCCTGACTTTTTTTTAGACTTAATTGTACATATAGTCTTGTGAAATTTTCTGCCTGAGTTGTCTTTGAACTGTGATCTTCCAATCTCAACCTCCTGCTTGGCTAGAATATAGATAGGAGTGGCTAGGAATATGGCCTAGTGGCAAGAGTGCTTGCCTTGTATACATGAAGCCCTGGGTTTGATTCCCCAGAACCACATATATAGAAAATGGCCAGAAGTGGTGCTGTGGCTCAAGTGGCAGAGTGCTAGCCTTGAGCAAAAAGAAGCCAGGGACAGCAGGGCTCAGGCCCTGAGTCCAAGGCCCAGGACTGGCAAAAAAGAAAAAAAAAAAGTAATAGAATTATAGATAGGAGTTGCCATGTCTGTCTCCTTCTATCTTTAAACAGACCTCACTAATCTGAGTTCAAATGTTCTCTTGAGTCTCCTTGACCTTTAGCTAAGGTCTCTATTTGTTTACTATCATATGTACTTGCTCTCTTTTACAACCCTTGGAAATAGTTTATTTACTTTCAATTTGACACATAAAATTGTATGCATCTATTATGTACAACATGATGCTTCGAAGTATATGTGTATCATGTAATGGTTTAAATTTAGTGAATAAGTGAATGCATTATTTCACATAGTCATCATATCTTTGGTGGAACTCTGCTTCTCTTAAACAATATTGACTGTCAGGGGAGACAGATGGCAAGTCCTTGGTCTCATCTAAGAAAGAACTCAGGGGCAGATACACAGAGGAATCTTTAGTAGAGCAGATTTATTTAAGCAAATGGTAGATTTTATTAAAGCAGAAGTTATTATAATTATATTATTATTATTAATTTTTTTGTCAGTCTTGAGGCTTGAACTCAGGGCCTAGGCACTGTCCCTGAGCTTCTTTCTACTCAAGGATAGTGCTCTACCCCTTGAGCCACAGCACCACTTCTGGCTTTTTCTTGTTTTTTTTTCTTTCTTTGCCAGTCCTGAGACTTGAACTCAGGGCCTGAACACTGTCCCTGGCTTCCTTTTGCTGAAGGTTAGCACTCTACCACTTGAGCCACAGCTCCACTTCTGGCCTTTTCTATTTATGTGGTGCTGAGGAATCGAACCCAGGGCTTCATGCATGCTAGGCAAGCACTCTAGTACTAAGATACATTCCCAGCCTCACTTCTGGCTTTTTCTGAGTAGTTTATTTGAGATACAATCTCACAGACTTTCTTTCTCAGGCTAGCTTTGAACTTCTATTCTCAGATCTCAGCCACTTCAGTAGCCAGGATTACAGGCGTGAGTCACTGGCACCCGGCTCAGAAGTTATTATAAAGTGATAATAAACCCCCAAAGGAAACTGAAGGTGGGCAGCTTGACCAAACAGACAAGTGTCCTGAGTCCCCCAGTCTTAGATATTTTTATGGATAAGGATGAATGGTGATGCTATTGGATTTACTAAAGATACATACATAATTGTGGAGTTTTCCATAGAGTGGGAGAGTTTTTGAAAAGAGCAGGGAATGGGGCTGGCTTACCTAAATGTTATTAACTGGGTCATGTTAGATGTAGACTGAGTACTGATCACTGTGGGCTTTGACTTGAGCAGTTTTAGTAGAGTGATCAGGGTAAAAGTTTGGCTGGAGTGAGATTAAAGAGAACAAATGGAGACGAACTGGATCCAGTGAGTATGGGTAACTTTCAAGCTTAGCTGTACAGAGAAGAAAGAAAATTGGCAGTGGCTAGAAAAACACTTTTGCAAAGTTAAGGGGAAGCCTTTGAAGATGGGGAGGAGTCTACTAGAATATGGATTGGTAAAATTCAGGAGATAAGGAAAAACAGATGTTGCAGAAGAGAGGGAAGGTTGCTGGAGTGATGGACATGGGAGGAGATAGGAATGAGTGTGCATGCGGTGGGACTGGCCCTTGCTGTGAGCATGAATTGTGCCTCTACAGGAGTGACAGAGAATGCAGAACCTTTGTGCACAGACACAGGAAGATAAGTAGATTCGGTGGTGGGACCTTTAGAAATTCTTCTCTTGCTGGGCCATCATGTCTGTAATCCCAGCAGGAGCCTGAGTTAGGAAGAATGAAAATTGAAGGCCAGCTTGGGCTACATAGTGAGATGAAAAAAATTCTCTTCTCACTGCTTCTAGCTTTAAAGAAATGGAGAGCATAGTCCTTGATTGAGAGTAAAGATGATAGAGGCACTGCTGGAGATTGAAGAATGATAATAAAGTGTGGAATAGATGTTTGGGAAGGTGGGAGAGAGAATGGGCAGGGGAAATACAATGTAATTTATGGGAAGTATTAGAGTCCATGCATTTCTAGTAAGACAGATCATCCTGGCTTCAGACAGCTGCATTTGAGCAGCACAACAGTTTTCCCCTCCGAGGAGCCAGAGATGAAAGAGGGATGAGAGAGTTGCGGATATGTACCAGGGAGTGACTTAAAGAAGCCATGAATCTTAGCTGGAAGGAAGGAGAATGACAAACATGAGACTGAAGAGGTGCTGGGGGTGTTGAAGTACTGCTGCCCCTGGGCAGAAGGTGAGCTGGAGAGAAAGGAGGTTGTGAGCAGAGTAGAATTCTTGAGACCCAGGGAGCTGGGAGATGTGGATAGTGACAAGATCTACACCAGGACCGTAGGAAGGAATGCCTGAGGTGAGAAAAGCTCATTGAGTGGGTCATAGGCATAGCTGTGGAAGGCTGGAAGAAATATGACAATGGTGTGGGTAGATGGAAGAGGCCATGGGTGTTGGATTGTGAGGAATATCAAAGCCAGGAAGGAGGAGGGAGGGTGAGTGGGCTGGAAGTGATAGTGAGGAGGATTAAGGAAATCAGCCCCACTTTCAGACCCGGTGATATGAAGGTCCCTATAATTAGGTAAAGTAAATATTGAGGGAAGAGACAGGTTTGTGGAGATTTTGCTGGTGATAGGTCATGAATATCCAAGGGCTTCATAAGACTGCCCTCAAGAGCTGGGGAACAGGAGAGGGGAGAGTCAGAAAATAGCCCATACATCTGTACAGGGATGAGAGTCCCTAGATGAGGGAATGAAGGCATGGGGACATTAGAATTGGCAGTCACAGTGGAGATAATGGGTTGAGGCTGAGGATTTTGTGGGGGAAGGAGGAAGAGTCTTGCCAGGAACACCTAGAGTTCTAGGGCTCCTGTCTGGGCTTGCTGATCAAAGCTGGAGCCAGGAGAAAGAGGGACACACTGGCAAATGAATGTGTAGGCATATGTCTTCTGCCTCCTTCAGAAGAGAAAACAGCTGGTTGATTGAGAATAAGGAGAGCAGGAAAAACAGAACCAGCTTTCACACATAGGCACTTACTTCTGGATAATAAAAACCAAAAGGGACAGAGAGAGAAAGACCTGGTAGTAATCTATCTTTTCAAGGACAGTGGCTCATAAACTTTAGCACACATCAGAATCATGTGGATGATGCGTTCATTCCCATATCACTGGGTCCTGCCTACAGATTCAGATACAGTAGAAACTGAGACGGGAGATGAAGAATGTGTTCTTCTAACAAGTCCTCAGGAGGTGCTGTGGCTACAGATCACGTGGCATTCTGAGAAGCTCTAGCTATTGGGGTGTTGTCAAGGATGCTGCCTAATTAGAGTGGCTGCAACTGCCAGAGGAAGGAGCTGATTGGCTGTCTCCTAATGAAGGTCATTGGTGGTCAGTGATGGAGCACCACATCCAAGTACCAGCCCTGGGGTGATAGAGCTCCAGCCCTTTGGCTGGCCAGAGCTAGTGTTTTCTAAGAGAGGCAGACAAGTCTGCCTCTGGAGTAGGAAGATGAGTGGGAGACTGGCTGGCCTGTTTGGTTAAGAGAAAAGTTGAGGCTTGGTGGACATTTACATATCCAGCATTTATCCTGGCACACAGGCAGAGTGGATCTATCCCTGGGAACAGCTCCAGGCATCTGTCCTGGAGGCTGAGATTGTTGATACTCTTTCTCTCTTAGTCAGGAGAGGGTCAGGTGAGAAACAGAGAACAGAGGGTGGAGAAGGGTTCTGCCCCTGGGAAAGGTTGGCGTGGCTTGTCAACCTTCATTACTTTATTTTGCTAGCTCTCATCTATTCCTGTTCCCAATGATGGCAGGTGGCCAGGTTCTTGTGTCAGTTCTTCTGCTTCAAAAATTTCTTCCTCTGCTTTTCTTTCCTCTTATTCCCACTCTTCTTCCTATATATGTGCCCAATTCTATCCTAAATAATCAAATGCCTTAGGAACCTCTGAGGTTATTGCTCCCACCTGCATCTCACTATTTCCACTCAGGATTGTGTTGTATGGGCCAGGTTTACTTTCTCCTTTTCTTTAGAGAAAGGAAAGACTCAGGCTGTTTTTGTCTAAGTCTATTTTGGGAAATAGGCTCAGCTCCTGTGACAGTCAGAGAGCCAAATAGTGGCTTTAGCCTTTGTAATTTCTATCAGCCTGTCAAAGTCACCCCACTTAAACACAGAGTCAAGCAGAAATTGTGAGTTTGCTACACAAGAAACTTGCCCATTATTCCTGACCAGATTGTACCCTGAAGTCCCTTCTAGGGAGAAATTCTACTAATTTGCTTGTGGCTGGGTGATGTTCTTTCAGGCTCCTATTGAGTCTGAGTTCCAAGCTTAGATCATGGATAATCTGGTACATGTCTTGGGACTCCTCAGCCCAACACCTGGTAAGGCCACTGGAAACATCTGAATCTTCTATACTCAGTATTTCCTTACTTTCTGGATAATTGAAAATGATTTGGATGCTTAGTTAAAAGCAAATAAATAATCTAGACACCTGTGCTCATGCCTGTAACTACAGCTACTGAGATATGGAAGGTTGAGATTTATAGCCAGCCAGGGCAGAACAATCCATCTTCAAATAACCAGCACAAAGCTAGGCTAGAGGCCTAAGTAGTAGAGCACCAGCCAAGCCAGAAAGCTGAGCAAAGGCAAGGTTTTGAGTTCATACCCCAGTACTACCAAAACAAACAAAAATCTCCTATAAGTTCAGTTCATTGCTTTTAGTATGTAGCTCCAGTGAAACTCTGAGGCTATTTCATGGCATTTAGTACAGTGTTTCATTAAAACAACTGTACTTGATAAATATCTGATGAAAAGAGTTTGATTTGCTGTGTTCATTATAGTGCTCTACAGTGATTTCCATTTTTATATCTTGGATGAGCCTTGTCTGTTTTAAAGGGTCCTAATACTAAGACACTCTAAAGCACAAATTGTAGCATTTCTAAATAGTAGAATACTTCTACAAATGTCTATATTGGTTATATGAAGTCTTAGTTATAAGACAATGTATTGCCTAATATTACTGGGGAGACTTTTGTCTTGTGCAATTTAATTGATGCAAATAGAATATTTCATCATTTACTGATAATGAGCAGTATTTGCAATTTGCCCTAGAAACACATGCTTTATTAAAGTCATGATATTAAATTTAGCTTCATAAATCATCTTTTAAAGCCCGATTTAATGTTAATATGAAAACCTAACAAAGTATCAAAATTCTAATGCCACTGGCTAATTTCTCTTACAAAACAGATTCCAAATTCTTAAATAAAATACTAGGGAATGAAATAAGCATTATATTGAAAAGAATAATGTATAATTAAGCAATAACTCCTAGAAATTTAGAGATTTGATGTAAGAAGATGTATTGATGTAATTAACCACATTCATAGTTGAAAGGAGGAAAATAATCTGATGCTGAAGAGAAATTGGTAAAAAAAAATCATCATTTCTTATGAAGATTAAAAAAGCCCATTTAGTATAAAAAAGTACCTATTTATCAACATAGTATGGATTGTTTATTTCATGCAATTTATAATAGTTACTGCCTAACTGCTGTATAGTCAGAGCTCAAAGAAATGCTCAGAATGGCTCTGGGATACAACAATTCTGAAATGTTCAGCTAATGTAATTATACTTGAAAAAGAAGTAAGAAGCATGGGGCCTGGTCACTCCTTGATGGAGATTTAATTATTGACCCAAATCAATCTAAATAATTCTGAAATCAGTAAGAAGGCAATAAAAAAATCAATAATTTCTTATAAATTGATTAACTGTGTAGTAAGGATTACAGGTGTGAGCTGACTACTCCTCCCTCTCCCACCCTGGGCCAGAGAAAGCTTTATTATAAGGGAATGCTGAATAGCCCAGTAGAAAAATAAAGAAGCAAAAGACATAACTATGCAATTTGCAAAGCTGAAAACTGACATGTTCAATAAGCATGAAGAAGCAGCACAAGTAGTAGTTGAAGCAATACAAATATAGATGTCACTTTCTCTTTATCAATTTGTCAATGATTAGAAGTAATAAAAACACTCTTATCAGTGATGCTAGTCAGTGATCACTCATTTAAATTAAAGGGGAAAGCAAATAGAAGTTGGGATACCATTTTGGAATGCAACTTGGCAATATGGAGCAAAAGGTTTAAATCTGCATTTTTTTCTTTTAATGTGGAAATGTTACTTTTAAGAATATAACTCAAAGAGGGCTAGGGATGTAACTCAGTGGTAGAGTGTTTATCAAGCATGTGTGAGGCTCTGGGTTCAATTCCTGCACAGCACAAAACAAGCAAGAAAAACAAAAGAATATAATTTAAGGAAATAGACATGGTTGTACATAAAGATGTTATTTATTGTTTAATTCATTAAAGCATTATGCACAAAAGGAAAAATTACAATAGGTGATAATTAAATTGGAGTATAGCATATTCTTAAAATACTCTGTGGCCAATAAAAATTGTGCTGTACATTGTTTACCATAGCTAAGATGTAAAATCAACCTAGATGAATGGATGAATGGATCAAGAAAAAAATATATATACATACATATATACACACAATGAAATACTACTCTTCCATCAGAAAGAATAATATTGTATTATTCATAAGAAAATTGAAAGACTTGGAAAAAGTTATATTAAGAGAAATAAGCCAGACCCATCCCAAGAAACATAGGTTGTGTAGTTTCTCTCATTTGTAGTCACTAGAATGTGCCTGTAAATCTATAAGTAAACACAATGGATGGTAAAAGGCAAAAAATTAATAACAGAAATGATAAATTATACGGGTCTCTAATTCACCCAGTGAGACCAAAGGAGGATATTTTTAGGAGAGTATCACAAAGGCCCACTAGCTATATGCATATGACCATATAAACTAATATTTATTGAAATGAACTTCAAAACATGGATATAAGAGGTTATTTTTTTCTTTGCTGCTGTGTTTTTTTTTTCATTACCTTTTGTCTTGTGTGTTAGCTTGTCTGTCTTTGGAAGGGCAAGGGGGAAGGCATAGAAAGAGTGGGACAAAGGGCAAATAAAAAAGACTAAAGTTTGATTGTTTCTAAATCTATGTTTTTGTTTTATTTATTGCTGTATATTACCTTATTCTTTCAAATAAGTGTATAACATTGAGACTGTACAATAAAATTTTGAAAAATATAGTACTATAAATAGCATTAAATCATATACAAGTTTTTCAGTCTGTTTAAGGGAAAAAGTTTATAGAAAAATTAAAAAATTAAAAGCATCCCTCAATATAAAAATAAATGTATATATGCCTAAAAGAGACTGAAAAAAATTTCTTTTAAATGTTTCTTTTTCTTTTTTATATTTTCTATGGTTGCCAAAATGTTAACACTTACTATAGTTTTAATCATAATAAACAATTTATAAAGTTTCTTAAACGTTTTCAAATTTTAGCTCTTAATCCTACAAGGAACTTGTAAGGAGATTTAGTGTCTAGTCAAGTTTTTCGTTTCCTATTTATATTATTAATTATTATTATTGTTATTATTATTGTCAGTCATGAGGCTTGAACTCAGGGCCTGGGCACTGTCCCTGAGCTCTTCAGCTCAAGGCTAGCACTCTACCACTTGAGCCACAGTGCCACTTCCAGTTTTCTGGTGGTTAATTGGAGATAAGAGTCTTACACATTTTCCTGCCCAGGCTGGCTTTGAACCATGATCCTAGATCTCAGCTTCCTGAGTAGTTAAGATTGCAGGCTGAGCCACCAGCGCCAGGCTATTTATATTATTAATTTATCCATATTGAGGTTTAAATTCAGGAGCTCTTACTTGCTAAGCTAGTACAATACTGCTGAGCCCTGACTACTTCTGTTTTCCTCTAGATTTTTTTTTTTTAGGATAGCGACTTGCTTCCCAATTAAGTGTGTTTCTGAACTTCAACCAGCCTATTTTGGGCTTCCTGTTGATGCTGGGGTCACAGGCAGGAGCCACCTCATCTAGCTTATTTTCTGTTGGAGATGGATTCCGGCCAATTTTTCTGCCTGGTCTGTCTTGTCTCCCACCAACTTTGATGTCAGGCCGGTGCCCAGCAGCAGCACAGCTATGAGTTGAGAAGGTGTTTCTCAAATTTTTCTACCTGGCCTGGCCTCTAACTGTGTGGCTTCCCATTCCTTAGTCTAATATCCATTAGTACCAGAGCCTGACTCTATTTTTATTATCTACATTTTCCCTGTAAAAGATAGATGACATTTTAATTTACTGAATAAATGTTGAGCAGGTCAGTAAAGTCTGTGTTTACACCTCTGCTTTGTTGTATACTTTTGGGAAAATAAAAAAAAAGTTTTTCATTCCTTTTATTAGCTCCATGATTACCCTCTGTGGTATTCTGCAGTGATAGCAGAAAACTTGAAAATGTAATTAAGAAAGTCTCAAGCACAGCAGGAGATTCTGAAAGAGAACTTTAACTTGATGAGAAAGAGAAAATAGGACTTGAAGCCTGCCCTGCCATTAAACCTTGGTATTTGGGAGACAGGCACTAGAACATCATATCACTTCAAATTTCTGATGAGTATGGTAAAAACAAAACAAAACCCAACAACAACCAAAAACCAATCTTTTATCTTTATATCATTATGTGTTGTTAGATGTAGCTATGGCAAGCAGTGATTACTGTATTACTTTTCTCTTGGATAGTTGAGATTCTCTGACTTTACCTTGCAAATTCTGTACATTGAATCATCTCAAGTTCTTCATGAAGTGTACTTCAATAGTCCTGTGTAGTTTTGGGGTTGATCTGATCATAGCAAGAACTGGAGTTAGGGGCTCACCCTCACCAGAGGCTATATGCTACTAGGAGCTTCTGTAGCTCTCCTATGCTCAAATCCTCCTATGTGCAAGTTTCTTTACTGTAGCCTTGTTTAGCAGGTGTGGATATGCTTTCTTCATCCTTGGCTGGAACTTGCTGATATGGAAATCTTTCCCCACATCTCAGTCACTGACAAAGCTGCAGACTCTCTAATCTCTTTGCTATTAGCTGGGGTCTTTCTTGAACCAGATGGATTACATAGGTTGGTAATGCCATGTTTTGACTTCCTCCTTCACCAGCAAGTGGAGATGCTACCATAGACAACTTGGCTATCCATGCCAACCAGGTCACATTTGCTTTCTTCTTAGTGAGTGTGTGGATTGATGTCCAATAACTTTGTTTCTTGCCCCAGGCTGTGTGTGGCAGGCTATAGAAATTCCAAACCTTAGTTATTATTTTTTTAATTTTGGGAGCACTTCTTTTCTGTTAGTTTGGGTCTGACTGAATTATGACCACGTGTGTGGATAAGTCATGTACATAGAACATACATGTGTAATATATATTACATGTGTATAATATATGCATATTCTTATACATGTATGTATATACAGTACATATACAATACATATCTAATACATTTATACTTGTACAGGGGCTTGAACTCAGGGCCTCACACATTCATGACATGTCAGTGTGGTCTAAAAAGTCAATAGCTGAAGTTTTTGACATAATTGTATTTCTTTAAAACAAATTACATAAAACATTTTGTTATATGTACTATGTACTAGACGTTAAGTAAATCTGAGTAACTTTTATTTGGAAGTGGGGCTGGGTTGATGTCATTATGTGTGATAAACTAAAATCCTCCTATTTGAGTTCCTTTCGAGGACATGAGGTGAAATAGGTCATTTACAGACCATTTTATTTAATGAGATAAAAAGTTTGATAGTTAAATAATTTTATAGCTAGGTTATTTATTTTGATGGACAAATAAATAACATCAGAGATTTATTTATTATACAAATCTATCTTCACATTATATTTAGTCAGAGGCATTTATTACTCTGGAGGATTGGAAATTCTGGCTTGAAACATTCATAAAATAACCAACAAATACCCTTGGGCAAAGAGTATACCCACATAAATTGATTTCTAAATAAAGATTCAATTTAGATTGAAAAGTCTTCTCTGCACCCAGAGGTATCTATTACATCTGTAATTTCCTGGTGGGGTTCTGAAGCCTGATTCTGCTGTCACCAACTTCTTATTAGTTGCTTTTGCATGGAAGAGGTAAAGCTTCCAATTAGCACAGAGTTTACTTGGACATGAGGTGGAAATCATTGCCACTATATAGCACACCTCTTAGGTTGTGCTCGTCTTTGTGACTTTCTGTGTTTACCATTTGGGATCACCTAGTTGGCCTTGGATTATGATGTTTCTGAAATAAAGCAAAACAAAACAAAACAAAAAAACAAAAGAACATGGGAAATCTTTCATTTTGCCTCCACTGGAAAGCATCACTATCAACTCCAAAATTGGTTACCTAAAAATTGAAAAAGCCACTTTTTGTCAGTTTCGTAGCTCACTACCCTCCACCCCATGGAGAGTGCAAGCCATTCAGGGAGCAGCCCCAAAGGCGAGTGTCTCAACTTTACCCTCTCTTCCCCTGTGGTCCTCTGGCAGGACGTCTTGACAACATTGTGCATGACATCATCCATTTTGTGTCAGCACCATGCGTTTGTGGGCCATATTTTCTTCCTCAGGTGAATTCATAAGGGGTGAGATGATATATTTATGGGCATTTAGGCCATTTTATTTCCTTTTGTGTCAACAACACTACAATTAGAAGGAATATTTTCTTACAGTCAAGGTTCCTGGTTGATTAACATAATCCAAAAAAGCCATGGTCCCTTTGTCTGCCTGACTGAGCGTAAGCTCTGCACTGCCCTTTAACTCCACTTGACTCCTTTCCTGGCTTCAGCACATACCAACCAGATCTTGGGGGCTGTAATTTTGTGGCTGATCGGATGAGGTTTAGACAGATGTCATAGGCATTGGATATAGGAAATTTTCATTGCAGTTTCCTTCTCCTGAGTCTTTTTTCTGTCTACCTCATTGCCAGATGGAATTTTCTTTCTGCTCCATCTCCATCTCTGACACCCTCTTTTCTCTTGTTAAAGTGGCTTTCCCATACCCCGTACATTCATGGATGTGTCACTTAATAGTCAGTGACAATGACTCGAGGCAGTAGGCAATGAACTTGAAGACCGGAATCTTTCTCTTGGGTTTTTATATGCCCGGGAGAGTAACCAGAACATTATATGGAGCTCTCAATATCTATCTGAAGGATGGATAAGGGTTGAGAAAGTAGCTCAATAGTAGAGCACTTGCCTAGCTAGCATGCCCAAGGGACCCTCTCCAGCCCCAAGAAAAAAGCAAGAATAAGCAAATAACCAGCTACTATTAAATAGGAAGGGTTTTCTTTTTTCCTTTTCAAGGATATAAAAACCTTATTTTCTGATTTACTTTATTTTCTGACTTATTTTCTGTTTTCTTCAATAATTCATTCAGAGTGAAAGAATTCATTCATTTGTTCTTTTAACCAGTTATACTTTTTATTTTTTGTTGGATGTGGGGCTTGAACTCTGGACCTGGGCGCTGTCCTTGAGCTCTTCAGCTCAAGGCTAGCGCTCTACCACTTGAACCACAGCACCACTTCCAGTTTCCTGGTGGTTAACTGGAGATAAGGGTCTCACGGACTTTCCTGCCTGGGTTGGCTTTGAACTGCAATCCTCAGATCTCAGTTCCTGAGCAGCTAGGATTACAGGTGTGGGACCTGGCCAATTAATACTTTTTGAGAGCCCATTGTGTGCTAATAAAGACTCCCCTCGAGTAAAGCGTAATGAGGCTTTCTGTACTCTCTTCATGAGGAGCCCAAGCTTAGCAGAGTCCTGCTGAGTTAGCTCCTTGATCTCTGATCGCCTGATTTGCACTCAAGAATCCTGTTAGGTAGCTTTGCAAAGATTCTCTGCAGCCTGACTGACTCTTCCTTACTTCCTCTTAGCTCTGAATGATTTTTCATCCCCACCCCCACCCCTGCCAAAAGGTCCCACTTGCTCTTACTGTAATGGAAATTGCTTCTGATCTCCCTATCTCTTATGATTGCAAACTCTTGTTGCAATATTCTTGAATAAAAGTCCTTAATAGCTATTTTAACAAGTATCAGCATAAATTATTCCTTTACAGTGCAAGGCACAAAACAGACAAGTTGCTAGCTTTTCATGCAACACATATTTTAACTGGTGTAGAGAAAGCACAGATGTGCAAACATCCAAAACAAAAAACAAAATTTACATGAAGGAGTTTCTTTAGACTGGAGGATCAGAGAGGATTGCTTCAGGGAGATGACCTTAGGTCTGAGAGCTGAAGACAGGAGTGGGGGACAGACATGAAGGTGGGGGAAGGCATTGCAGGTACAGCTGGGGTAATGCAACAGCCTGGAGACAGGACTGGTGAAGAAGGCTCTAGGAACCATCTGGAAGGTAGTCTGGGACATGGAGAGGTCAGGTGATGAGGCAGAGAAGTGGGCTAAGACCAGGTTACTACATACTTTGTGGACTATGTAAAATTAGTAGCCTGAATGTCAATTTTTGGGATGTTGCCTGGAGTGATGGCACATACCTGTAATCCCAGAATTTAAGAAGTTGAGGCAGGAGGATTGTGGGTTCCAGGCCAGCCTGAACTATATAGGAAATCTCTGTCTCTGTCTGCCAGTATGTCTGTCTGTCTGTCTCTCTCACACACGCACAAATGTGGGGAGCTTGTCTAGCTTTACATGGTGTGCGGCTTTTGTTGGGAGGTCTATCAAACTTCCTCATATTCTTCCCTCTTCTGGGATTTATGATTCTGCACATGATTACTGAAAAGTTAGGAATTATTGTTGCTGGGGGATATTACTGTTTTCTTTTCTTTTATGCTCTGAGGAAGCATTAACAAAACCCCTAGAAGATATCCAGTGTGCAGTTTGTGCTTCACTGCTTCTAATCACCCCATCAGCTACTCACTGAGACCTCTTACCTCCTGGAGAGCCTTTCATCATCTAAAAGGAAAGATAGGTCTGCTTAGCTGTTTTCTTTTCACTTGGCTAGTCCTTCCTGATAATCAGGAAACATTGAATGTTTTAAGTTAGTCTTACTGAGTTTCCGTACCTGGATCATTTATAAAATTTACTTTTACCAATCCATTTTCTCATAGTCTTCATTCTTCCTAACTGTTCCAAATGATTGCTGCATATTGTGTTTTTTTTTTTTTTGAAGAATCTTACCATATAAGTTTGTGGCCCTATCATCGTTTGATCCTTACTATTACCCTGATTTCTTTTCAGATTTTTTTGTGATAGGTACTTTTAAGCAAAAGGCTTTATTTACTCTGATTTACTGTCATGTTTTATGAAACTTCATTTTAATAGTGTATTCTGTCTGAGTTATAGGATGGATATGTGTTTAACTTTATAAGAAAATGCTTACCAGCATTTGGAAATGGCACCATATTTTACTTCCTCTGCAATTTCTAGGAGTTACAGCCTCCTTTTTAAAGAACAGGTTAAAGCTGCCCAAGTATCATGCTTTGGGTAATTAAAGTGATTTCTGCAATGTGCCAGTGTGTTAGCCCTGAATCTAGAAGGACAAGTTTATTTTGCATCATTCTTCATTTTGATGCTTTTAAGACACAGTTGGAGAAACTTAACTATACCTGTCTATTCATGTATGAAGTGCTGGGAAGAAGGCAAAGGAAATATTTTCTCTCTTCCTTAGCAGTAGCCTTTTTCCAAATTAGGGAGACTCAAGTTTACATTTGGCTTAAGGTACCCTCCTTGCCCCCTTGGTAATTTCATGCATAGGACTGAGGTTGGATGAGTGTGAGAGATAATTGAATTGAGAACTGCTGTAGATGCTAAGCTTTAAACATCAAATTTTAGTTATCTTTGTATATTTAGAATACTCTGGGAAATGGGCTTCCATTTCTACTTTTACCGATGAAGAAAAGAAAGGACAGAGGAAAGGGTGAACTTGTTTAGGTCAGGCCCATGGTTAGTTAAGGAGGAGCTAGGGTTAACACATGTCTTACTTCTATTTTGTTGTGTGTGTGTGTGTGTGTGTGTGTGTGTGTGTGTGTGTGTGTGTGTGTGTGTGTGTACATACACTGAGGCTTGAACTTAGGGCCTGGGCACTGTCCTTTAGGTCTTTTGCCCAAGGCTGATGCTCTACCACTTAAGCCACAGCTCCACTTCCAGTGTTTTAGAGGTTAATTGGAGATAAAGAGTTTCAAGATCTTTCCTGTCTAGGCAGGCCTTGAACCTTGATCCCTAGATCTTAGCCTCAGGAGTAGCCAAGATTACAGGTGTGAGCCACCAGTGCCTGGCTTGTACTAGTTTTGGTTCTATTTAACAATACCAAAGATCAGTACTCTAAAAATGCCTGGCTATTTTCTTTATAGGTTCTTTCTAGAATAAAGGTATTTTTGCTCAGGATTACAGATGGTAAAAGATATAATTTGTTTGAATGAATCCTTTAAAATTGTTTTAAAATAAAGAGATACTTACAAATAAAAATCGAGCAATTTGGTTCAGTCTGATTTTGAAAGTCTTCCCTTCTATGAACTATATGATATCATTTGGTTGCCATGGAAAGCACATGGGAGCTGCCAAAAACCTAAAACAGACTTTTGGATGTTAAACTGGAAGATTAAGTCATAGAGCTCAGTTCCCAAAGAACAGAATTCAACATCCATCGGAAGCCTACCTAAGTGCTGAGAAACTGCTACTTCCATTCTTTCCATGTTTCTGGAAGACAGAAACAGTACAGTTTGTCTATTCAGATGAAAAAGCACTTTCCCATTGTCCACATGGAGTGCTAAAAGTAGTTCTTCAAAGATGATTTAAAAAAAAAAAAAGCAATCCTTCAGGCTAGAGCTTTTCAAACAATGTTTGCTTTCATATTGAGACAGCCATTTGTGGCTTCTGGGTAAACAAATGCCATTTGATTTTATCACACTGTTGACTGTGTGGCTCAGATATTGTAACCACAGAATACGGAAATGGAGAGCAAATGATATGTTTGTAAGAGTTCGTGGGCTTTGAAATGAAACCCGTAAAGGTCTTAATGCTGCAAACACTT
The DNA here is from genome assembly GCF_023159225.1 of Perognathus longimembris pacificus. NCBI lineage: Eukaryota > Metazoa > Chordata > Mammalia > Rodentia > Heteromyidae > Perognathus > Perognathus longimembris. The sequence goes on along the minus strand of NC_063170.1, from coordinate 44,284,921 downwards.
TCCAAATATTTAGAATGGTTCTAGAAATTAAAGTACGGGCCAATATATTGTGTAGAGTAATATTTTATACAGCCTTACCTTCATATGTTATCTATCTATCTATCTATCTATCTATCTATCTATCTATCTATCTATCTATCTATCTATCTAATTTTGGATGGGTCATGGGCTTGAAATCTGGGCCTGGGTGCTGTCCCTGAGATCTTCAGGTCAAGGCTAACACTCTACCACTTGAGCCATCGCACCACTTCCGATTTTCTTAGTGGTTTATTGGAGATGAGACTTTTTGGCCTAGGCTGGCTTTGAACCGTGATCCTTAGATTTCAGCCTACTGAGTAGCTAGGATTACAGGTGTGAGCCACTGGCACCTGGCTGCTATTTGTTTTTTTGGAAAAGAAAAAAATCTAGCTAAGGCCAGGTGTTGGTGGCTTAAGCCTATAATTCTACCTACTCAGGAGGTTGAGATTCTGAGGACCAAATTCCAAGCCAGCCCACACAAAAAGCTTGCAGGAGTCTTATCTTCAATTAACTAACAAAAAGTCAGGAATGAAGCTGTGGCTCAAATGGTAGACTGCTACTCTTAATTGAAAATGCTAAAGGACAGTACCCAGGCCCTGAGTTCAAGTCCCAGTGCAGGTAGCCCCATGAGTGTTCTTGGGTGCTCACTCGTGTGCCTGCACACACACATAGACACACACACACACACACACACACATTCTACCTAGGCCAACTAGTACTCTCTAGCCAAATGCCTACCTTCCACGGGGGTGGATTGCCTTTGCTCTGGGGGAGCGAGGATGTAGCCATCCATGTGATCTATGCATTCCATGACAGCAGCATAGGCATTTTAAACATGCTCAGTGAATAAGTAAGTTAAATTGAATTTTTGTTTCGAATGAATGCATGCAAATGAATACATTAATGTGTCAAGAAAATTATAAATCTGGATCATGATTTCTCCAGGTCAAACTAGATCAGAGATTAATAAATACTTTCTGGAAAGGGGCAAATAGTAAGTATTTTAGGCTATCCTAGCTACGTTATTTCCATCACAAATACTTAACTGTCATCCTACATGAACCATATGTAGACAAGATGGTGTACCCGTATTTCACTTGAATCAGATGACACACTTTCATGCATTTCTACTTTGTATTATTATTACTTTGAGACTGTGTTATAAAAGCCACTTCCATTTTGTGAAGAAAACCATGGAACTTTCCAAGTAGTCTGCTTCTGGACATGCTATGTTCTTCGGAGCTTAGCATACCACTCAGGATTAATAAATGTTAAATAATAACCATTTTTCATCTCTCTGGCATACCCTTTATGGTATCTCCTTTGGTGCCCTCAGAGCCATTAGCCTGTAGCTTTTACAATGTTCTATTGCACTTCAGCTGCAGTACCTTGCTGATTAAATCACACTCAGGAGAGAGTTAACTTACCAGGCTGTAAGTATTCCTGGCAGGTTGTTCTTAGCATTGGTTTGGTTTCTGTTGTACAAAGATTAAACATCTTTTCACAGCTGGTAAAAAAATGAACTACATGTAAAATCACTGAGCATCCATGACTCACTTCCAAAAAGTCAGAAAATTCACATGAGGGGGACAATAAAAGGTGAAATTCTCTTGTGAAGTGCTGTGCAGGAATCGTGTAGTATTGGGTGCAGAGATGACATAGCCTTTTTGGGGTTGGCATGGTGAGGAGGGGGGAGATGTGTCTTCTATAATGTGGAAAGCTTCATGCTCAATCCAAGAGTTTCCTGTTTATAATTTCATTTAGACAGACCCAAGCTAGTAGCCATGGTTTTCGGTATTTGTTCAGGAAACAAGCTTTTCTGTTGTTGTTGTTTAAACGGTGAACCTAATGTTTCTTTCCCACCATCTTTAGTGCAATGATTATAAAACTGTCTTTTTCTTCCTTCCAGATTCTTTGCTTAAACTGGACCTGTGCCTGAAGCAGCAGGAGATGCTGTCCCATAAAGCTGGAACATTTTATAAGTACTGGCAGGGAAGGGTCATTACTTCATTCCCCAAACAGCACACAGAGCCTGCTGTGGAGGTCAGGGGAGAAGGGGAGCTGTAGAGGCCCATGTGGGTAAACTGCTGGTGGAATCTATCTTGGGCCACTTGCCTAGCTTTGCTTCTGTGGCATTGTACTTCTGACAGTAATGAGCAGAGCAGGAAGTGGGGATTTTGGAGTGCTGCTTATGATATAGAAATGACTACAGAGGTGGATCTACCTGTCAATCAACCAAATATTTGAACAGGTGAGGCAGATTGTGTGCTCTGAGTTCAGACAGATGACGTCACATCATCAATCAGAATGGCTGGTAAAGAATCTTGTAATTTTTAGATATTAGGGCATTAATAAATATCAGAATGAACCATAGGTTTGCCTATCTAGGATGAGCTATTATAGCACTGTCACTTTTGCTCCAACTCCTTCTTTAAAAGAGTGATATACTTTAAAGCTGAGTTGAAATTTAGTTTCCCTTCTTCTGTTCCTCTTCTCTCCACTATAATTAATTTAGTGGCTGTAAGTCAGGCTCCTGGCAGGAAACAGATGTCACACATAGATAATAGATTGAGAGGGTTCATTAAAGACACCATTTGCACAGGTGTGGGCAGAATCTGGAGAGGTCAAAATGGATGGTGGCTTTGGGCCTCAAAGGAAGAAGGGAGGGAAAAGACTGACTTGTGGAGGAGACAATCCTGTGGAGTGGCTGCCTCCACACAATGATGCCATGCAGGGAAGGAGCTGGCAAATGAGCATCTCTTCTCATTTTGCTATTGCCTTTTGGCTTCCTGGCACTGTCCCTCCTTGTCACACCCAACCAGAAGGCAAAAGCATTAATGTGGTCTTTATAGTCCAGCCTCCCAAGGCAGAGACAAAATGGGAAAGGGCTACAGAGGGGGACCAATGTCATGTATCTGCAACAGTGTGCAGTCTAAAGCCCAATCACCACCAATATAGGTCAATAAACATCTTTGTAAAGGTCAGAGAATATATATTCTTGGGCTTGTGAATCATATTCAGCCTCCATCATATATCCTTCTTTTTCAAGTTTTATAAACCTTTGAAAATGTAAATGTAGCCCATGTTTTATAATTAGTGATTCTTAGTATATATCAGTTTTTTATATTTAAGAATTTTTGAAACATATATATGAAATAAAATAAATTGTGTATAATTTATATTTTATTTTCTTTCAAATGCTATATAACAAATTATTGTAAAGGCAGTGTCTTATAAGAAAATCCATTTATCACCCAGTTTCATAGTTCATAGTTCTCAGTGGGCTCATGAATGGCTTTAGGTATGAACATTTCATACTAACTTGACTTCATTGGTAGAAAGCCAGTGGAGATACCTTTATACATGGGAATTCCCAATCTTTCAATGGTGGTTAGATTATGTCCAATAGGCAGGAACCTGTTGAATCTAGCCACATGGCCAAAGTTAGCTACTGTCTTGAATAAATGCGCTGTGACAATAGGAGCACTATCTCTAAGCCAAATGGGTACCGTCAACTGCTGGATACACACACACACACACACACACACACACACACACACACACACATTTTGTTTTCATCCCAAATCCATATCTATGACTTTTGTTGTTGTTGTTGTTGTTGCTGTAGAATTTGACTTCACAGTCTTGTGTTTGTTAGGCAAGCACTCTACCGCTTAAGCCCCACCTCCAGCCCCATTAACTATCTAGGAATCAGTACAATGTCGTCCTTGTCCTTACAACTTACGGCATGTGGTAGAAAAGGCCTTTTGGTGTTCTCTGGGTTGGAGATGACTCAAACAGATGGCAGCAGAGGAGCAGGAGGGCAGTTGTCTTCTCGGTGCAGATGATAAGATGGATATGGCCATGAGGACACAGTGACTAAAACTGAATTAAAGAAGTGGGAAGTTCACAGATAGGCTGGGCTTTGGGGAGGTTGATTCATTGTGATTCATGGTGAAGGACCCACGTGTTGTCCACCCCTTCACTCAGCAGTCCTCAGCTTTTAGTATGGTGTTTGGAGTAGTCCCAGGCATCATGCTCGGCCAGGAAAAATCTCTCTACATACAGGACTGACTGCCTCTTTTTAAGACAGAAGAAACTTCCTTCACCATGGCCCTAGGAAGGCTCTTCTTTATCTTATTGGTCAGAAATGAACTGTATACCAATTGGCAAGGGAGCAATATCACTGTCAGATGAATGAGGTTTATTTCTAGAGCTGGCCATGGGTCAGTGACTCTTGCAGTGCGTGGCTACTTGGGGACAGGATCAGCAGTTCAACAAGATCAAAATTTTGTTAGGACAACATGTTGGGTGTCAGGGAATGGGGTGGGAGAGTGGAGGCTGGGGATTCAGATCCCCCCATAGCTAGACAACAACCTTCCTTTCAAGGAATCCACACTCATAAAATTTCTGCGCCACTGTGTAAGGTTGAGGTGCAGTCATTTAGGTTGTATCACTTCATGCCTTGCTTGCAGGCATTTAATTAGCCTGTCACACCCCCCCCCACCCACCCGCTGCCCCACACTTCACTTTTGTGGTTTTCATCTCATATTTTGGAATCAATCCTTCATCTGATCTCAAATATTTAAAAGGGCCTGTAGATGCTGAGCTGCAAAACTGTGGGAGATTACGTCTAGCCTGCAGTAGAACAGTGAAGCCAGGATTCTGACATTTATAGGTGATATATTTCATCATATAACCAGTATGTGGTTTTAAGTTCACAGAGAAGGGCACCCCCTTTTTTGTGTCCAGAGAACAAAATCTTTGAATCATACAATTCATCAACATGTGGGCCTATCCTTATAAGACTCAAATTATAAAGTTCTTGAGGGAATACATCAAATTTCTGTAAAACTATGTGGGAACCTTACAAAAGTGAAAAGATGAGAGCAGTAGACATTACAGAAGTAAGCCCAGAGAGCCTGGGACATCAAACCCAAATCCTAAGGCTGCTACTTTCTGCTGGCAAGTTTTACATCAAATATACTGTATTTACAAATGCCATTAATGTTGACCGCTACTATAGGAACTTACCTAAAGGACTCCATGAAGCATTAAAATAAACCCATGTTTTCAAAGGTTCTTTTGTCATCTGGAATTTACAGTCATGGATTTAAAATAACAGTCGGGTACCAATGGTTCATGTTTGTAAATCCTAGCTACTCAGGCTGAGATTTGAGGATCATGGTTCAAAGCCAGTCCAGGCATGAAAATCTGTGAGTCTCTTAGCTCCATTTAACCAGATAAAAGCCAGAAGTGGAGGTGTGGCTTAAGCACCAGGCCTGAGCAGAAAAAGCTAAGGGACAGTGCTCAGGCCCTGAGTTAGAGCCCCAATAGCAGCACAGGTCTGTGCAGGCACCGACCCCCCTCCCCCCCCACACACACTTAGTTTAGTATAAAGAGCACTTAGTTTATTCACTCTTATTTATTTCATATCTTTATTGTCAAAGCGATTACAGGTTACAGTTTCATACATAAGGCAGTGAGTACATTTCTTAACCAACTTGTTACCTTCTCCCTCATTTTTCCCCCACCTACTTCCCCCCATGAGCTGTACAGTTGGTTTACACCATACAATTTTGTAAGTATTGTTGTTGCATTGGTTTGTCTTTTTATCCTTTGTCTCTCCATTTTGATGGTCCTTTCCCTTCCCTAGTTCCAATACACACACACACACACACACACACACACACACACACACACATATATATATATATAATATCCAGGGTACTAAAATCAGTTACAGTGATACCAAGGGTAAAACCATGGGAAAGAAAGACAAAAGAAAAAGGGCATAATTTCCCATGGTATGTTGAAAACAACAACAATGATGAACCAACTTGTTTTTATAACTTTGAGTTTATTTCACTTAGCATCATCTTATATGTTCATATGGATATAGCTAGCTATTGTGATCTTCGAGTACTTAGTTTAGTTTAGAGAACTCACATTAAAGAACACTTAGTTTAGTTGTTTGTTTGTGTATGGGAGTTCCTAGGTTTGAACTCAGGGCCTAATCACTTGGAGCTACAACTCAGTCCTGTTTTATATTATTTTCAGGATAGGGTCTTGCTTTTTGCCAGGTCAGCCTGAACTATAATCCTCCTGTTTGTACCTCCTATTGTCACTGAGATGACAGACATGTGGGGGCTGTACCCAATCATTGGTTGAGATGGAGTCTTGTGAACTTTTCTGCCTGGACTGGTCCTGAACTGTGATCTTTTGATCTTTACCTCCTGAATAGCTAAGATTACATGCCTGGCTCTAGCTGTTACACTTAGGATATGTTGATAGTCTTGAGCAGAGAGCTGAGATGCACAAGGTAGAATCTGTTGCTAAGCATAAAGGGCAAGTCTGTGTCACAAAGTGAATGGAAGTAGAAGAACCTCTTCACCCCAAGCTGTGCATGATCTGGGTTCATCCTCCTTGTTCTTTTCTCTTGGCTTTGTATGTAAAAAACAAAATTGTTATAGCTTTTTTTCTCTACACTGAGCTAGAATCAATTTAAAGTACATTTTACATACTTATTTAAAAATGGCCTGTCATGTATTTTAGAGTCAGTATTGATTCTTCTTGTCTCTGTGACTGCAACTCTGACGGATGTTTTTGTTAGGCTGCAATTGCACGGAGAGGTAATAGGTTCTGAGATTCTATCAGTGCCTACTCCTTTCATGCTGCAATTGCCTGATAATAACTCGGTTCTATCTCTGCCTGATGTTTTCATACTCCTCTCTTCTAGACTGCTCCTGTTGGGGAGGTATTTACTCCAATAGGCTGTTAAACCATAATAAAAATAAACAAAGCAGGAGAGCATGCGCTTGTGCACACTTTTTTGTGGTTGTGTGGGCTGACACTGTGGCCTAGGCTAACTTGTACAGATACAGTATGTTCAGTTATCGGCTGCTATGCAACTACCCCAAGTCTCCTGGCATGAAATAACAACTAGCCATTTTATTACATTTGGATCAGAGATTAACCTGCAGTAGAGACAGAGTGCTTGTCTCTTCTCTGTAAGGCCTGGTCTTGGTACTGGGAAGAGTCAAACAACTGGAGGATGATACTTGATATGCATAGCTGAGACATAAGAATCTTCTAGACTCTTTTGGAAGCACATGTTTGACTCATGGGATGAGAGGGCCTAGGTTCTGCCGGGATCCTTTACCAGAGAGCCGATCACATGGCCTCTTCTTTGACTCGGGCTCCTGCTAGCATGGGGGTTAAAGGGAGCTGCAGTTCTTAACAAGGGCACTGGAGAACGTTCCAGAGACCAGAGTGGACGCTGCATGCCTTTTCCGACCTTGCCTCAGAAGTCTGATACAGTCAAGATTAGATGCCTGACTTACTTCTGCTTTTCTCTTGGTTACAAGAGTCTGAGGTACCAAGACTGGGCCAAGTTCAGGGGGAAGGGATTAGACCCCAATTCTCCATAGGAGTAAATATGAAATAAAGTTATTACCATCTTTAAGATGTTCACAATCAATAGTGTTACTTTTTTGTTAAGATTGGTTTCCTTTTTTTTTTTTTTTAAAGACACTATCTCTATTTATAGTTCAAGTTGACCTTGAACTCACAATCTCCAGTCTTGGCTTCCTTGCCATCTTTTTTATTTTTCCTTGCTGGTACTGGGGCTTGAACTCAGTGCCTTGAGCTCCCGTCCAGCTTTTATTGTTTTGGCTCACAGCTGGTGCTCTACTACTTGAGTCATGCCTCCACTTTGGCTTTTTGCTGCTAATTGTAGCTAAGAGTTTTGTCTGCTCTAGTCAACTCTGCACTCTGATTCTCAGATCTCAGCCAAATAAGTAGCTACCATTTTTAAATTAGGGAGAATAGGATTTATTGATCAAGGGAAAAATTTGTTAAGCATCTATTAAAACATGTTCAAGCATGGCAAAGAATAAGATAAGCAAAAGGAGCTTGAACTTTTCTTACAAAGAAGCCTACAATTTCATCACAAAGATGGCATGAAAGTTTATAAGAAAACTGAGTAACATTGTACAAAGTATCAAGAAAGGCAAATCATTGTGCCCTGAAACTTTGCTGTTAATAGTTATAGGTGTAGAAATCAGGTAAAGATAGAAGATCAGAAATGGAAAGAACTTTGGGAATAATACTTTTTCCAATTCCTTTAATATGTACATGAGGAAATGAAAACCTAAAATATAAGTTCACAGGCAGTTCAAGAAGCGGGGGAACACTGGCTTATTCCTTTGGGTGACCTTAAGTATGGGACCCAGAATTTCTGGGAGTCTCCATTAAAGCGTAAATGCTACCAACTTGGTTTTATCTGTCAGCTTAGGCTTCTTTGTTTTATAACACATTACCCTTCAAATGCCAGTGATATCCAACCAGGGTTCATTTCTTGCTGATTTTACAGGTCCACAGTAGATAAGGTGTATCTCTTCTTGATGAAATCTTTACTTTGGGACTAGACAGAGCAGCCTGGATTTAGGATATTGCTGGCTGATACAGGGGTAAAATAGATCAGGGTAAAGCAAATACACTTAAGACTTCAGCTAGAAGTTTTAGGCTCTAGTCTGACATCAAAGAAGTAGAAAGTATGAATTTCCCTTAAGGGAAGGGATTTCCTGCAGGGAAAGACAGTAAGTATTTTAAACAAGAATACGATCCTTTTAAGGTAATGCATGTCAAAGCACCAAGTGAACAGTTTAATTCTACATCAACCCAAGTTGCTCTTGTTCTGCCCGAAGTCTACCAGCCAGTCATGGAGATTTGCGGTTACAACTCATGTGGTTCAAACCCCAGTCTAGCAGTCATTTATTTATTTTTTTTGAAGAATGATCAAGCAACATACTCCCTTTGCCAAAGGTAAAACCTTTTTCTAAGTATAAGCTTCTCTTATACCTATACTTGTGTATGATATACTCCATATTTGTATATGTGTTGTATGTGACATATTCAGAGGACATGGCAGTCCTTTGTATTTGTGCATTCTGCACCCATGGAGTCAATGAATTATACATAGACAAAAAATATTTGAAAAAGAATCTGGGCACCAGTGGCCACCTGTAATTATAGCTACTCAGGAGTTTGAGATCTGAGAATTGTGGTTCGAAGCCAGCCTGGGCAGGAAAGTCTGTGCTACTCTTATCTCAAATTAGTTACCAAAAACCAAAACAAAAAACAACCCAACAACCCAAAAGTGGAGTTATGGCTCAAGTGGTAGAGTTCTAGCCTTGAGTACAAAAGCTCAGGGACAGCATACAGATCCTGAGTTCAAGCCCCAGGACTGGCACAAACATTATTTTTTGAAAAAGAATGATACTTTCGCTTCTTTCTTGTCATTATCCATTACATAATATAGCAGAACAAGTATTTGTATGGTATTATAAGTAATCCAGGGATGATTTAAAGCACAGAATATGCATAGGTCACATGAGAGCCCTAGGCCATTTTATTTTCCCTTCTTACTATGTTTTCAAGAAGTTGCACAAAGGAGTTTCTATCTAATATATCCATTTATGTGTGGAAGGCATTATGATCAGAGTTACCTCCTTCCATTATTCTCCCTCACCTCCCACCTACCATTTTGTAGAAGGATCCATGGATTTTGTTAGGGGTCTTGGAACTAATGCCTGGTAGAGTGCAAAGTGGAATATGTATGTATCAAAGGTGAATAAATACACACACACACACACACACACACACACATATATATATACATACATACATATATGTATTGTATATATGTGTGTGTTTGTATTCCTTTTCTTTTTGTTTAGGGAAGTTTTAAATAACCATCACAGCTTTCAGTTTGATTGATAATTTTGTACTGCATACTTAGGAAAGGCTTCCCACATGTGTCTTAAATCAGCCATTTCAACTGTATGTGTTTTCTTTGTGGAGAGGAAATTTCCATCATGAACATTTTTTTTTCTGACAGAATTTGTCCTTAAAATATGTAAATTCCATTACTAGCTATACTGTTCTCCCATAATTTTGGTATTCATCTCTGAATTATGCATAGTGGAGGCAAGACGGATGATGTAAGCTCCTTAGTATTTTAAGGGAGATTTAACTACAGACCTTTTGTAAGCCATTACCTGTAAGCTCTTCTTTTTTGACTAATATAGACATGAAAATCCCAAGAGTCTCACTGGCTCACTGTAGAAGCTGAAGTGAAGAACCAATGACCAACTGGATTCTTAGATTGTTGGCTAGACTAACAGAGCTATATTTTGATGCTCAAAGCTGTTTCTTTTTATTTTTTATTTTTCGGTTTTGTTGTTGTCTTTCATGTAGTGTCACTGCTTGCTTCCAGACTTACCATACCCTCATATTCTGGGGGTTTGGAGCCAGCCTGTACTCTGCTATTGCATTGGTTTTTGTGGAGTTAAAATGCTTGTGCTGAGGAGGTAAATTCGGTTCTGTCTCTCAGCTATGGCTTGCTGAATGGACTGCAATGAGTTGTTCTACCACAAGCCTGGTGTTGACCTTGGTGCAGGACTTTTTTTTGTATATTTTACAAAGCAAGCATAAATCCAATGAACCTTAATCATGGCCAAAAGCCAAACTGAGAGAGAGAGAAAAAAATCAACCTCTAAAGTATAGGTTAAAAATACATTGCAGCATTTATTTCTTATAGGTCAATGAATTTTCAAAGGAGGTAGTATTATCTTCAAATAGTCCAGCCCCCCTCCTCTCACCCCACAAGGTAAGTTTTATGTCAAAAAACATCATTTTCAATAGGCAAAAAGTAAGAAATAGAATAATAACAGATTTCCTGGTTAAAAACCACTATCAGAGCACATTCTAATCCATTTCACCATTAGTTCCTATGTCATTTTAAAATTTCAAAATGTTTGCTTATGCCAGGGGCTGGGGGTTCATCCCTATAATCCTAGCTAATTAGGAGGCTGAGATCAGAGGATCACAGTTCAAAGCCAGCCTGGGAAGGAAGGTTCATGAGACTCTTAACCATCCTCCCCCCAAAGGAAACAAACGAACCCAGAAGTAGAGGTGTGGCTCCAGTGGTAGAGTGCTAGCCTTGAGCAAAAACCTAATAGTGCCCATGTCCTGAGTTCAAGTCCAGGACACACACACACACACACACACACACACACACACACACACGTGCATGCGCTCAAATGCTATGTGTTTGACACATGGATATAAAATGTAAAGTAGGTAGCCTAAGCTTCTAGTGTAAGCAATATCTATTGGAGTTGATACACAATGACATCCAATAAACATGTTAACTAACAGTACACTACAATAGTCTAGACCTCAATTTGCATATATCAAAAGCATCTGCAAGAGCCTATTTCATTATATACTTGTAGGAAGACAAAGAGCAAAACATATCACAATTCTGTGATATAACCCAGAGTGTATCTTTATAAAAAACAGTTCTAAGAGACAAATGTAAATATTTGAATATTATAGCAAACATTACATTCCACCCCCCCATTTTACTTGCATATATTACTTGTTCAAAGGGGACTTCATTATATTTCTCTGCCTGTGTACAACATATCCAGATCAAATTCACCCTGTTACTTCCCTTCAAATCCTCTCCTCCTTCTTAAAAATTTTAATAGACTGTGTTGTTTCATTTTCATGCATGTATATAAATGTATTTGTACTATGTTTACCTCTAGTCCTCTCCATGTTCCCTCTGTAGTACCCACCATAAACCAAACCTGTTTTACATTCGTGACATCCATTAAAAGCAAACTTTTAGGTTATTCAATTTTTGAAGGACTAGATTCCACATATGAGGAAGAGCATGTGATACTACTGGTCTTGCTTATTCTGGGTTACTTTGCTTAACATTATGGCCTCTAAGTACATTTCTCTCTCTCTCTCTCTCCCTTTCTCTTTTTCTTTTGGAAACAATATAATTTCATTCTTCTCTATGGCTGATGAATACTCTCCACTGTGTCTGCATACTACATTAAAAAAAATCTATTCTTTGGTTGATGGTCACCTACACTGATTCTGTATTTGAGCTATTGTGGATAGTGCTGCAATAAACATAAGTATGCGGGTGTCTTCAACATACACTGATTTACACTCCTTTGATATATGCCCAGGGGTGGCTAGCTTAATTATATGGTAGTTCTATCTTTAGATTTTAAGGAACTTCTATACTTGTTTGCATAATAGTTGTACAAATCACTCTATGAAGGTCTTTGAGGGTTGCTTTCCCCCTCACATTCTTACTGGCATTTGTTTGCTTTTTGATGATTGGCATTCTGACTGGGGTGAGATGGAATCTCAGTGATGCTTTGGTTTACATTTCTTTTATAGCTAAGGATGTGGAACATGCCCTCATGTACTTCTTAGCCATTTGTACTTCTTTTGAGAACATTTAGGCTATCACTGGCATGTGTGAGAATTAATTTTGAACCTGCTCTAAAAACACTTCGGTTATTTAGTTTCTGTTTTGTATTATCTATATTATTTTATTTAAAAAGTTAACTTCAAGTCTTCCTTTCTTGTTTGTTTCCTGGCACAGATACCATTGCCCTCTATTTCTTGTGTGTGTGTGTGTGTGTGTGTGTGTGTGTATGTGTGTGTGTGTGAGAGAGAGAGAGAGAGAGAGAATAATGCTCAGGTGATGGAAAATTAGGTGACTACTCCCAAATTCTCTATTTCTGGACTTAAATTCATAGCTTCTAGAAGGAGATCATTTTACATCTCCTTGTATGTACAATTATTCCCACATAAAATGAATATATTACATATATAAATAAACTTTCAAAACTGAACATTTAGTTCCATAGGCATGAAAGTGGAACTTTGAGAGTGAAAGAAGTAATGAAAACTCTTAGTGGACTGGAGCGACACTTTTTTTTTTCCCCCTAGTGTGCTGCTTCTCCACAAGTTTCCATAAAGCAAAGGAGTGGGGCTTCCTGCAGTGAGGTGGGTCTCAGAACAGAATTGAGAATTAAGCAAACAGAAAAGATGTGGAATAGGTGAGACTCTAGATTTTGCGGTGTTACAACCTACTATACAATTTTATTGACAGCATTAGCTAGTGTTGCTCTGATGGCTCAGCTTGGCTTCCCTGAGCTTAACACTAGGCCACCGGTTCCATTCAGGTCTAGACTTAGGCCTCTCAACTTCTTGGGCCTAACAGCCTTCCCAGGACACATCTTCGCCTGGTGATAGTGATGGCAGAAGCTGGAAGGCAATGCCCATTTGTATCAACCCCTGCCTATACTATGTTTACAACATCCTATTGGCTAAAGCAAATTCTGTGACCAGATAACAAGGTTTCCTGTTAAGATGGAAAGAAGGTGGATGTTTACTGAACAGTGATCTTACCTACCACAAATGATTTCTTTTTTTCTTGTTGTTTTTCATGGGGCTTGGACTTAGGACTAAGGCACTGTCTGTGAGCTTTTTTGCTCAAGGCTAGCCCTCTACCACTTTGAGCCACAGTTCCACTTCTGGTTTTCTGGTGGTTAGTTGGTGATAAGAGTCTCATGGACCTTCTTACCTGGGCTTTGAACTGCAATCTTCAGATTTCAGCCTACTGAGTAGTTAGGGTTACAGGCGTGAGCCTCCAGTAGCTGGTCACAAAGGACTTTTAATGCATCAGTGTTTATTGTGTGCTAGGAAGCTGGCTTAACACATTGGACAGAGAAAAAAAGTGAAAAATACAAATTACTCAGTCTGAATTAATTGTTTTTGAATATGCACTTTTTGGTCATTGGTCTCCAAACATTAAAGTTAAGCAGAAAATTACATCTATGTAATAGCATAATTCATAAATAGGCCTAGAGCATATGGCTATATACCCAATTTTTTTATGTTCTTGTCCTGGACAAGCAGTGGAGCAAAAGGACAAATAAATAGAGTTTTAAGCCATTAAAAAAAAAAGAATGGGAAGGGCTGGGTAGACTGTGTTAACATTAATACCAAAGGCAAGTAGCATTTACAAAGGGAACTGTTGTGTGCTATACTGATAATGAGTAATGGTGAAAGACAAACAGGCAGACAGACACAGACACATACACTATGCATTAGGCATTATTCTAAGAACTTTATAAAAATTCAATGTATTACTAATAGTTATCTTCATGAAGTTAATACCATTATTATCTTAATTTTCGGATGAGGTAACAGGAATGTATAGATGTTGAGTGGCTTTTGCCATGGCCACACATGTTAGTAAATAGAACAACAGAGATTTAAGTCCAGGCTGTGTGACTCCAAGGCTGAGTCCAGAGACTTCCTCTTCTTCCTCCTCCTCTTTGTCATCCTCCTCTTTCTCTTCCTCTTCCACCTCCTACTACTCTTCCTTTTTCTTCTTATTTTGTGCTGGTGCTGATACTTGAACTCATGGCCTAGGCACTGTCCTTGAGCTTTTCTGTGCAAGGCTGGTACTCTACCACTTGAATCACAGCTCCATGTCTGGCTTTTTACTATTTAGTTGGAGGTGAGTCTTACAAATTTTTCTGCTTGGGCTGGCTTTGAACTGCATTCTTTGAATCTTAGCCTCGTGAGTAGCTAGGATTACAGGAGTGAGCCACCAGAGCCAGCTCAGAGGCTGTGTGATGAACATTTCCCTCAGTTACTTTATGGGCTGAGGTGGGAATAATATAATTCACATTATCAAAAGGTCATTCTGAGTGTTTTCTGTAGAACAAATAAGGGAAGGAGTGGGTGTAGTGACATTCATTAGAACAGTGCTATGCAAAGTGTGACCTGTCCTTGACTGCTACTGCCCTGACCAGTTATAACCAACCTGTGACAGTAAGCACAGAAATAGAAGTATTTAGGGGCTTTTCTAGCAAATGTGACATTGTTGCAAGACCTATATGCATGATTATTGTCCAAATAACTTGTTTTTCTTGTGTGTTAAAAAGCAGTTTGTAATAATACATAAGAGAAATAAAACCCAAACAAAAATATAGCGCATTGTGACATTGTTACAGATAAGTTAAAAATGCAGAGTAGAAGGTGATGGAAATCATCCTGTCATGGGTTTTATTGATGCTGACTTCAACTAGGGTGGTACATATAGAGAAATAAGTAGATGGATCTGATGAAAGTTTAAGATTCCATCAGTCCCAATGACCTGCATGTCACAGAGATTATGAGGGATGAGAAGATATTAAGCAAACAAATATCAGATGTTAGGCAAGCAAGTATCCAAAGTTTTTCTGTTTCTACCATTTAGTTAGGGGCTGCATGTTGTTTCCTATGGCAGTTTTAAGGAGAAATCACAAAGGAATATAATTTGGCTTGAAAGCTGGGAAATAAGAATTTGGAGAGAACTGAGTGATTTTTGAGGATAGACATAGTTTACTATTTTAGAGTAACCAAATCAACTGGGTGATGTCTCATGTCATGGAAGTCCCTTTAAATCCCAGGCAAACCGGAAAGGTTGGTCACTCTTTTTTTATGGCATTATAAATACTACTTTATAGGGTGAGAGGCTCTATTTTGAGTGCTGAGTGTGTTTGTATCCTCTGTTCTTTCATATTGCTGACAATCAACCTGGTGAGGCTCTACATTCTTGAATAATGACATAGGGGATGCTAATACAGATGTCTGGATGAAGTGGAGGCATCATTTGAAGAGAATGCCAAAGGGGTAAGGAAATGAGAGGGAGAATAAAAAGGGAAATAAGAGAAGGAGAATAAAAAGAAGTGAGAATAAAATGAGTTACTAAAATTTTCAGGCATTTGGATTTTTTTCCTCCAACCTCAAACTTGTGACTAATATTTAACTTTGCTGAAATATTTTTTTCTCATAATACAGAGGAAGAACAATGAGAGCCAACAGAGAATGGCTAACTAGCTGCACAGCAGTGTCAATGACTTTAAGAGGATGTCCCAATGCATCTTGGGATGAATGAAAGTAAAGAGATGGAACATTATGCGTGACTCCACTACACACCCCCGTCGCCCTCCCCATGTAGATTTCAACCTTTTTGGTTAATCAATAGCATTGATCCCACAAGCAAGGGGAATGAAAGGAAATCAGTTCTAGTGAGCCAAAAATTAAAAATCCTTTTTTTTTTTAAGTGAGCAAAGTGCCTTTTGATGACATCCACAGGAAGTTGAGTATGAGTTGTTCCTACACTCTGGTAGGAAGTGTACGCCACTGGGGGAAATCAATTAGAATAGGACTTACAAGCTGAGCTGGGCATGATGGTACACACCTGTAACCCAGCACTCCTGGAGGTGGAGGTAGCCAACCTAACTAGAGAGTGAGACATTGTTTCAAACAATTAAGAAAGAAAGAAAGAAGAAGGAGAAAGAGAAAGAAAGGGTGAAAGAAAAATGGAAGAAAGGATGGAATGGAGGAAGTGAAGAAAAAAGGAGGGAAGAAAGGAGGAAAGAAGGAAGGAAGTAAAGAAGAAGGAAGGAAAGAACAAAGGAATAAAGAGAGTGTTTTAGTTAGGTAATGGTGGCTCACATCTGTAATTCAGCTACTCATTAGGTCCAGATCTGAGGATTACAATTCAGTCACTTCAAACAGAAAAGTCTGTGAGACTCTTTATCTCCAATTAACCAGCAAAAACCAGAAGTGGAGGTGTGGGTCAAGTGGTAGAGTGACAACCTCGAGTGTAAAAGCCAGCAACATCTTGAGACCCTGATCTTGAGCCCAAGTACCAGCACAGCAATAAATAAGTAAAACAAATGAACAAGAAAATAGTTTCCTTCACCATATTCATTACAACATCTACCCACTTATTAACATCTAACCAACATCTGACTATCTGCCCAACTTTCTCTTTACCTGTCTAAGACTCCTCTCTTTACTTGGGGTCTGGTCACATCTTTTCTTCTCCAGTGTCACTTCAGCAATTCCCCTCTCTTTTGCAATTGGCAACAATATTTTCCCTGTGTTGGATTATTTCCATTTGTTTTTCCTTGGTTCTTCAAAACCATATTATTGGTGACACATGTACAATGATTTATGCCTCTTTTTTTTTTGCTCCCTTTTGGAACAAAAGTCTTCTAATGGTATCAAAGCTTGTTTTCTCCAATTCTTCTTTCATTTCCCTTAAACTACTCTTGCCAAGTTTCAACTTCATAACATCTTTGAAACTACTCAGATCAAGAAATGTTGGATGATGCTAGAAATGATTTTTATTTTGGCTGGATCTTAGTTAAATAGGTATAGTCATATTTAAAAATCTATTGAAAGCTGCATATAAAAGAAGTGGACTTCCTTGCATTATTGAAACAAATGATAATACTAAAATAAATAAATAAATGCAATTTCATCCCCAATGTAAAATAAAGAGAGCAGCAATGACTTTCATGTAGCTATACCTAGTGGTCAATTGTAAATCCCATTTTACTTGATTTAGCAATAATATTTGGTCTAGTTGAATGCTTCTTCCTCTATCTTTGTTCTTTAGCTATCAAGCCATTGCATTTCTTGGTTTCCTTCTTACCAAATTGATCCCTTTATTTTAATAACATTTCTTGATTCTTCCTCTTTCTCTTCAGTTTCACAATGTAGTGCTCTAGGATTTAGTCCTTGGGTCTACTCATCCTTTCTTTGAAGCCCATTGAGTCTCATAGCTTAAAAACAATCTATATGTCAACAACTTCCAATATATCAGTAGCCCAGACTTCAGACTTGCACTTTCAACCTTTCCTAAATGGAACTTCTGATCTTTCTTTCCCTTCCTAAACATCCTCCATCTGTTGCTTTCTCTGTCACAGTTGATGGCAACTGTGACTTCCTAATTTCTTAGAAACTTAGCATGAATCCTCCTCTTCTGTCATCAGTGAACAGTTTTATTGTTATGATTTAGAGATGAAGTATCATCCCAAAAGGTTTATGTGTTGAAGGCTTGGGCCTTAACTGGTGGAGCTATTGCGAGGTGATTGGATCATGAAGGAGCTAATTGATTAATTAATGGAATAATCCATTTATGAGTTCATATATGAATGAGCTTTTAGGAGCCGGTGCTTAAGTGGAGGAAATGGACCACTGGGTTGTGTGAACAGTGTTTCTTGTTCTTACACATTTCCTCTCACTGCTCTCTGCTTCCCAGCCACCATGAGCAGAGCAGATTTCTCCTTCCTAGCCTTTCACTGTGATATTCTGCTTCAACGTGCTCAGCCCCAGAAGTCCTGGAACCAAGTGATCACAGGCCAAAGCCTTTGAAATTGTGGGCCAAAATAAATCCTTCTTTCCTTAAAGTATTTTGTCAGAGTAATGAGCAAGTGATTAGTACATTTGCCTTCTGTGTAAATGGAAATTTAATCATTTCTTGACATTACCACTCCATTGCTACTAGTTGTCATTTAGATTGTTACAACAACATCTTGAAAGTTCTTCCTTACTTTGCTATTTGGGATAAAATGACAATGATCCTTTTGACATATAAAGGAAATTGAATTGCTTTTCTCTTTAAAATAAGGCAACATTTTGACTCAAAGTATGAATCAAAGTCCTTATGATGACTGCCAGTACATCAGTAATGTCAGATACTTCCCTTTATTTCTCCAAACTGCTCTTTTGCTGTAGCCATGCTTACTGATTTTTGTTCCTTGTAGGTGGCAGTTGCCTGTTGCCTTAGTGTCTGAATTGTTTGTTTCTTTGGCACAAATGCTCCTTCCCCAGAAATCTGCAAGATCATTTCTTCATTTCAAAGTCTTTTCAAAATGGTACCTACTTAATTAGGACTTCTCGAATCTCCTGAATGCTGCATTTCTCACTCCCAGTACCATCTATTCCATTCTAATTTTCCTCTTTTTTGATAGAATCTTTCTATAATGTATCAAATAGAATATTATATGTAGTTTATAATTTACTTACATGTGATTATTATATGTATCTTTTTCTTCACCTGCCTGCCATAAAGCAAGTTCCAAAAGGACAGCCATCTTTGTCTGTCTTGACAAGGGTAGATGCATTTCACAGGCTTTTAACAATACATGGGAAATAGTAGTTCTGTTTGTCGAATAAATGAATAAAATCTTAGTTTTTTAGCAGTGTCTGTATCCTGCTACATATTATCTTCCACATATTATCAGCTGATGTTAGGGGATTGAAGTCAAATGTAGGTAAACAAGGCAGCTTCCTTCAATAATGGCTTAATGTAGGTTTTCTAAGGAAAAACAATTCTCTGAGAGTTAAATTGAAGTTGAAAGAGGTAATGAACAGCTCTCTCTGGGTAGAGTCATAAAAGTGTTAAACAACAGATAGGCTGTGAAATTTGGGTAAATCTTAGAGGGTGAATGAACTTGATGGTTACTTTTCAAATGTAAAACTCAATGATACTTGTTCCAAAGTATTAATGTCAAGAACAGTGTTATCTGGATAGAATGTCTAATGACATTTAATGGAATTCTCCTCTTGATTCATATCAATTTAATACTTTTATCTTCAGCTATGGAGACTTAGAAGAAGATTAAGTTATCAGAAGATATATATGGAGAGATAAGTAATATACAAGATTGCAGAACCAGGAATTCAAGAACATCTCAATGGACGTCAATAATGGACCAAATCAAATAAGATAGAACTTAACAAGGATCAATTTAAAGTCCAGCACTTGGAGGTAAAGGAATCAATTGTACAAGTGGAGAGTGAGTGAAATCAGGTTTGATAACAAATTATGTGGAAAAGACTTGAGGGTTTTAGTTGATTGTAAGATCAATATGAGTACCCTATTTGATGTTCCTTGTAAAAACAAAACTAAAAAAAAAAAATCCAAACCCTCAAATCAAATCTCACAGAGATACAGTAAGTATAACAAACCTAAGGTGGTTTTTGTTGTAAAGAGGAAGTACAAAGTTTTTTTTTTTCTGTATGTGTGTGTCCAGTGTTTTATTTAGTTGAGATCATCACATTTTAAGAAAAGTATTGGCAAAATAAGCAAAATGTTGATGATACCAGAAATTCCCCATTCTTTGAAAGTACACTTGCTGTATGCTGACAGTGTTCCTGGCTCTATTCTGGGAGCTGAGGATAAATTAGTGAATAAGCTTACCAAAACCCAAGCCATCTGGAATTTTCATTATAAAGTATAAATAATTCATACTTTAAAAGTTAATGTTTTGCTGGGTACTGGTGGTTCATGTCTGTAATAAATTATTGTAATATATACATATATTCATTTAAATAAGTACAATTAATATAGTTACTGGAATGCACCCTCTAGAAGTGGTTAACCAGCATTTAATCAAAGGACCATACTCCAGATATAGGTTACTGTGAGTATTTTATGTATGTTGATTTCTGACAAATGCCACCGGCTTTGTTAATGACTACTTTGTAGGTTAGAAATAAGCTTCCATTGGTGGGATTAATGGCAATGATATGAAGATTGTCTGGAAAATTCTCACACCTTTACATGAATAAGACAAGGTGGAAATTTGTTTAGAACATATTGACATGCCTATATAGTTTACACTTAGCATCCAATCTGACAGAAGATCTGTGTCACTTCTAAGTTAAATATTTCAAGGATTGCTTCTTAGAACATGATATAAGAAAGACAGAGTTTAGCAGTTTGCATCCATAGAATGGAAACAGGTTACTGCTTTTGTTTTGTGTGCTATTCAGTACCCAACAAGCACTACCTCATGCAGCAGCCCCGAATATTTCCCTAAATGTGCCTAAGCAGCCCTGGCTTCAGGCACTAATTGAATGCCCTTTGGGTTTGTGATGCTCCTTGAGGATTAGTGGAATCATGGAGTGTGACTTTAGTCCCATGTGTTTTGAGTAAGACTTTCCTATAAAGTGTGCTCTGACCCTCTAGAAAGACAGAAAACTGATCTTTCATTCAGCTTAAAGAACAAGGTATTCCTGTTCTGGATTCTGTCAGACATTTGCCTTTTTTATTACTTTGCAGCGAGGTTATAGAGAGCAATAGATTCATCTTCTGTCCCTTGTGGATCTTTTAATCTGCATCTATGGTCTGTGGACTGGTAGAATTCAAGGAACTCATGCAATTGGATAGGAAAAAAGAATTGTACTTTCTATTTTCACTAACTCTAATAAGGAATTTTCTTCAGTTAGGTCAAAATGTCCTGGTTATTAGTAACTTTTCCCAGTCACTAATAGGAGTTACATTAATTTTCATGACACATTAGAGATAATGTTACACATTTTTTAGTCTCATTATTACTTAAAATTTTCATAGCAGTAGACCCTCTACTAGGTCTGCTTTTCATTTACATGTAGAGAATTCTATGTATTTTTTTAATTGCAAATAATTTTGAAATATTTTGGCAGTTATAGTTCAGTGCATTTGACTTCCTTTTTTATTCTATGTGCATCTTTTGTGTTTAAAATGTTATTCTGAAAAGAAATGTAAATGATTAAGAGGATCTGCTTTTCTAGAGGGGAGAGATCTTATCAGCAGTTCATGACTACATTGACTTTTTTTTTTCTTGCCAGTCCTGGGGCTTGAACTGAGCACCGTCCCTGGCTTCTTTTTGCTCGAGGCTAGCACTCTACCACTTGAGCCACAGCACCCACTTCTGGCTTTTTCTCTCTCTATATATGGTGCTGAGGAATCGAACCCAGGGCTTCATATATACAAGGGAAGCACTCTACCACTAGACCATATTCCTAGCCCTACATTGACTTTTAAGTTCCAAAGTTCACAGTAAAGAGTGGTCCTGGTGGACAACGATTTGAAAGCAAGCCTGATGGGAAAATGTGGTCACGAACTAATTGAAGCTGCTGTGCATTAGCCAGCTTAGGTGGCTGTAAACTATCTTAGAAGCTTGGCAAGGCTCTGAAATCAGAAGCAACAGCCTTGCAGGTAGGGCATAGTGCATCATTGAGGTTGAGCAAGACCTGTCCGGTTGGTTGCAAGGGAAGACTGCACCATATGTTTATTTTGTCTTCCTACATATCACCTTGTTTTCATGTTTCTGGCTAGTTTGGCTCATAATAGTTTCCAAAAGCACCATGTAATCATATTAGCTTAGAAACTAGAGGTAGTGTCAGTTTTGGAAAATTTCCAGGTACATGCCGTGTCTGTCCACCTTCCATCAATTTCACTTCTGTGCTGGATATTCAGGGTCATATTAGTTAATTAATTAAGAGCCAATTAGTTAATTAACCAATTAAGGGCTGGGGCTTGAACTCAGGGCCTGGATGCTGTCCCTGAGACTTTTTGCTGAAGGATAGTGCTCTACCATTGGAACCACAGCTCCACTTCCAGCTTTTACAGTGCTTAATTGGAGATAAGAATCTCAAAGACTTTTCCTGCCTTCAAACTGGGATCCTTAGATCTCAGCCAACTGAGTAGCTAGGATTATAGGTGTGAGCCACCGGTGCCTGGCTCTAGTGTCTCATTCTATGGGATAATAGGAAATAACTTTCGGGTGTGTTTCTGGTATTCATCATTGTAAATATTAGGTAAGAAGTTAGTATATCCAGAAACACAGCTTATGTTCTGACTCATTAAGAAATACAGAGGTGCCACGCGCACTCATGGTGAGATGAAAGCTTCAGGAATCCGTGTTTGACTTGTCATATGTTTCTAATCTCATCTTCTTCCTTTCCACTTCACCAGTCTGTCCCTGTTCTGCTCAGTTTCATCCCATTTCATTCTTTAAAAAAATACTGGCTTTAACCCAGTAAATTGATTTTACAACTTACTAGTATGCCACAATCTGGTTTACAATTATATTGATTTAGTTGAGTTTGGTGTGTGTGTGTGTGTGTGTGTGTGTGTGTGTGTGTGTGTGTGTGTGTGTGTGTGCCTATACTGGGACTCAGGGCCTTGTGCTCTCACTGGGTTTTTTTTTTTTGTTCAAAGCTGGCACTCAATCACTGGAGCCATAACTCCACTTTCAATTCTTTGCTGCTTAATTGGAGATAAGAGTCTCACAGACTTTTCAGCCTGAGTTGGCTTTGAGCCTCCATCCTCAGATTTCAACCTCCTGAGTAGCTAGTATTACAACTATGAGCCACCAACCCCTGGAAATCTGGTGTTTTTGTTTTGTAGGCACACGTCTGAAGTGATACTACATATTCTCCTATCCTCTCATAGCACTTACCATCATGTAAAATCTATGTAAAACAGAATGAAGAGATCAGTGGATTACATGACTTTAAGTGTTTATTTTGTGCTAACAATGTTATATGTGCTCTTAAAAAAAAAATCTCATCCCATGTATTGCCAGTCTGGAACTTGAACCCAGAGCCTTTCCATTTCCTCAGCTTTCCTGCCTCTTGATCAAGGCTGATGCTCTTTCACTGGAGGCATGCCTCCACTTCTGGCTTTTTTTTCTGCCTAATTGGATATAAGAATCTCACAGATACACCTGCTCTGGTTAGCTCTAAACCATGATTTCCAAATCTCAGCCTCTTGAGTAGACAGGATTATAGACATGAGCCACTAACACTGCTCTTTTAAGTCATCTTGAGGAGTAGAAAAATGTAATCTTTACACCAGCTAAAGTGTATATGTGTTTCCTTTTTCATTTCCATATCCAGAATGACTGGTATATGTTATGCCTTCAATACTTACCTGCTAAATGAGTCATCTTAATTTTTCAAATAATCAAACTGAAGTTTACAGGAATTTGTCACTTGCTCAATAGCTCAAGAGATTGTAGGTGGTAAATCTGGGATTAAGAGTATCCTAGTCTTGTGTAGTAAAAAGAGGCAAATAGTCAGAGAGATAGTTTATTAGGTTAGCTTATTATCATTTTTAAAGGATGGTTTTGTGTGCTGTGTGTGTGTGTGTGTGTGTGTGTGATGGTTTAACATGCTGTTTTGAAATAATATCTGATCCTGTACTTTTATAGGATTACTCATTCATGTTCAGGTTGTCAGCATCAACACCAGATGAATATTTTGGTCACAAATCATACATTTGACCAGCAGCTTTCCCTGTCACCTCCCAAGACAAATACAACTAGCTGCTCAGCAGACTGAGCTTTGCTGTTAGCAAATAAATGGCTGGCCTTGCTGGCAGCGTCTGTGCCATTGGGTGAACATGATTTGAATCATCTGAAGGCCGAGTCTGTCTCCGAGAAGACGGGGTTCACTCTGGCAGCACTTCCTCAAGTTCTAACTTGACCTTATGCTGAGGCCACCAGGATAAGTTCGTTGCTTGCTTTTATTAAAGCAGCAATCTTCTCTAAATCTAGACCAAAGTTTTACCAATTAAAATCATATGACCAGCCAGATGCCAATGGCTCATGTTAGTAATTCTAGCTACTCAGAAGACTGAGATCTGAGGATTGTGGCTCAAAGCCAGTCCAGGCAGAAAAATCCACAAGACTCTTATCTCTTAATCAGCAAAAAAAGCCCAAAATGGTGTTGTGGCTCAAGTGGTAGAGTTCTAGTCATATTACTAAGGGAAATGCTGAAAATCTTGTGAAAATGTTTCACAGTAGACTTTCTCAAATAAAAAAGATGGTACAGCTGCTGTGGAGGCTAGAGTCATTGACCTATAGACAGTGCAGCTCACCATCCTAGCAAATAAGAAGCCGAGCCGCCCAAGACATTTAATAGTTCATCATGGATGTCTAGGAGGGAGCCTAAGCTGCTTAGCAACACCCCAAACAGAATTGGTACTAACAGTGTGAAAAGCATTTAATTAATGGATTCTGGGAGATTGGCAGTCATTGCTGACATCCTTGCACAGAATGAACTTGCAGGAATGTGAGGTTGGCAAGTAGTTGGGGCTGAGCCTGGGACTGAGCCTGGGAGGATACGTGAAGCAGAGCTATGCCTTTAAGTGTGCTTTCCCAGGAACTGAGCAGTGGTAGGATGCACAGTGGCCTGGAGACAGGAATGCAATGTTATAGTTTCCAATTTTAAGTATTGAGACAATTAAAACCAGTATGGTTAGGTTCGCTGGGCAATATCTCCATTCCTAGTGATAAGATCTTTGGAAAAGCTTAGTAATCAAAGCATGGTGAATACAAGATCTGTGCAAAAGCAATTGGAGGCTCTTGAGGACTGTTGAGCCATCATTTTCCATGGCAGAGTTATTTGTGTGATAGACAGCAGAAGCTTCTGGTAGGCTTTGCCTAGTCCTTCAGGACTGTACTAAAATTCTTCAGTTGCTGAGTTGGGGTTCATGCCTGTAATCCCAGCTACTCAGGGGGTATAGGCGGAAGAATTATGGTCCACGATTGGTCCAGGTAAAATTAATGCGAGACTCTACCTAAAAAACAAAGTAAAAGCAAAAGGACTGGAACATGACTCAAGTGGTAGAGAATTTGTCTAGAAGCATGAGGCCCTGAGTTCAATCCCCAATATAACAAAACAAAACAAAAAGCCGAGTAGAATTCCTCTCTGGTTTTGTCTGGTTTGGTGAAAAGAGTTAACCACAGATTTACTTCTGAGCCAGTCCATTTTGTCTGCATGTTCCGATCTCTGCTTTATTATTTATTTTTTAATTCATTTAGTTTATTATTACTTTTGGGGATACAATCTACAGCATTGGACCAGAGTTTCATTTGATGCTTAATCTCTTTCTGAAAGTCACTCTTTTCTTCTCTAAACAACCCCAGGGCACTTTCCTTCTCTTCCTGTTTGATTTCCCAGGACTGAACTTTTCCCAGTAGGCCCTCTTTGGGGATGGCTTGGACTTGGAGATGGGCCCGAGAAATCTTTGTCAGGATTTTTTTTTTTTAACAATATGTAAAGCATGCTGATAAAAAGAGGAGCACTAACATTTCTCAAACATATTTCAGATGGGTGCACACTCCAAGGGCATTGACTGAAATAAATTGATCATAAATAAATATTTTTTAATCATAGAAGTTTGTCAGGTGTTTGTACATCATGGTGATAAGAGTTGCTGATTCTGATGTGATCTATGTCTATTTGTCAGTAATTTCCAAGAATTTTGAACTATTTTTATGAGGCCTGGGATAGTTACAAGAATGTATAGAGCTTCTGCTCATGTTTTAGGCATTTAGACTATGGTTTTTTTTTTTTTTTGCCAATTAAGTCAACTTAACTTGTTTGACCACCACTCATGAATTTATGTTTATTCTCCTGCTCCATGTTTTCTAGATGCAAAGTCATTAAAAGTAACTGTTTTCAACTACAAGGCCATTTATTGATTAATTTTGTGTGAACTAGCATACTTTTCTTAATTTAAAAACCTCATCTTGGAGTGCCAGTTCTCCATTTTATTTATTAAAAAAATGGAAGCTTAATTATTTTTCTAACAATGTAAACTTATTTAAAAATTTGCTTTTTGTTTGCATATTTCTTTTGTATATAATAGCTTGAATAAAGAAAAATCTTATAGAAAAATATTTGAAAGATGAATACAATTTTGGATATGCCTGAAAGTGATAATAGGTTTTTAAGGTTACTTAAACACCAGAATATGAAGACATCAAGAAATGTTTATCTACATAATGTTCCACAAGGTAAATATTTCAATTATAGTCACTGTTGAGCCTTTTATCCTAAGTACACTGATGCTGAATTTTAAATAGTGTTACCACTTTGCTTTGAACTATCCTTGCTATTAGTCAGTTATAGCCATCAAATTATAATTGCAAGATTTAAGTATTTAAAAATCCCTGATAATCTGCCCCTATACAACCCATTGTGCTTGCTTTATCTCACAACTACCTAGTAGAAATTATTGTGCTCATTTTATAGGTAAGGAAACTAAGTCTCAGCAAAACTAAGTAACTCGTCAAAGGTCTCTAACTCAAACCTGGAGGTGACTGAGTTCCTTTGACCTAGAAACACTATTCTTTCAGATCTCTTCATAAAAGCATGGCCATCTTCTTGGTTTCAACAGCTTTTCATGAATGATATTTTTAATGATTCCATTTGGTTTGGCTGCATCCAGTTGCTACCTAAATAATTATAAGTTATTTGAGGAGGTTTGTAGACAGCAGATGCTTCTATGATCTCAGTCCGGTTCCCTTAGCACTTACATGTCTAAGTATACTGGATAATCTGTAATTGCCAGAATCTGCATTTCTTCATTGGTAGGGAGACTAGGAACTCAAGCTCTCTCCCAACAATGACAGGAGGTAGGTAAAGGCCCCAGCCCCCTCATTCCACAGAGAGATAATTCAGAGACGCTTTCTCTATCCATTTCTCTATCATATCCCAGCATTTCTCAGAGGTAACTCAGTTCAGTCACCCACAGCTGTAATTTATATAATAACTCTTTATTGGCTTACTTCTCCTTTTTGCCTTACTTTTCTTCTTTAGTGGCATTTTCTTCTAGCTCCTCTAAATCAGCTATTTTTATGTGCTTCATTATCTAAGTCTGCTTCTAGTATAACCCAAAAGAAGACATCATATTGCTTATTGATTATGGATACTTGAAAGCAAAGCTTTTAGTCTGCAGTGTGAAGAACTCCAGTCCAATCCACAGCCTCTACTTCTGGGATTTACAGCCTCCATTCATTTTGCCAGCAAGCTATTCCCTGCTCTTGTCTCTTTATCTCAATTCTATTTAGCTTAATCCTGGAATCCTTTAATCCTTACTCTGACCCTTCCTTTATAAATGACAATGCATTTGGGGCTGACTCCTGTTAGCTACTTTACTCACCTATATTCTTGACATAGTCTGTTGCCTCCATGCATTAGTTATGTATTGTTGCTTTCACAAGTGACCAACAAAACACAGCCCTTACTACAGCCTACATTTACTTTCTCAGTTTCCATGGTTCAGGAATCTGGGTGTGGCTGAGAGGCAAGCTCCTGCCTCCTGGTCTCTTAGGAAGAGGTGGTTGATCAGTCAGCTAGGGCTGTGGTCTCATCTGAGTTTGACTGAGGAGGCTCTGTTTCCCAACTTCATTTTTACTTGACTTGAAATGCTTTGGTGTCTTGTTAAATTGCCTCTCTATGGGTCTGTCTTACAACATGACATATTAGTCTACCATAACAAAATACCACAGACTGGGTACTTAAACAACAGATGTTTATGTTTTCATAGCTCTGATGGCTAAATGTCTATAGTCAAAGAGCCAATGAAGTTGATGTTTGGCGATAACTCTTGTTGTGTTCTCATATTGCCATTTAGGCAGTGTTCTCACATTGTTCTGTATGGATGTTGAGAGTAGAGGATGTATTCAGCATCTCTCTCTCTCTCCCCCCTCTCTCTCAGTGGGGCACCCTAGCAAACCCAGGACCTCACATATACTAGGCAAGTGTTTGACCACTAAGCCATAACAGTTTTTCTCCTGTTCTTAATAAGGTACCATTAGAGTTTCACCCTTACGATTTTACTTAACCTTAGTTGTCTTCTGAGAAGTCCTTCCTCTGTGTGTGTGTGTGTGTGTGTGTGTGTGTGTGTGTGTGTGTGTGTGTGTGTGTCTTATCTGCAAATATCACATAGGAAGTCAGATCTTCAGGAAACAATGTGCTCCTGACAAATAGCAAGGTCCAGGAGAGAGCACCTGAAGGAAGCAATAATTTTGTGTGTGCCTGCTGGTCCAGAGGCTTGAACTAAGGGCCAGGATGCTGTTTCTGAGCTGTTTTTGCGCAAGGCTAGGGCTCTACCACTGGAGCCACAGCTTTATCTCTGGCTCCCCCCCCCCCCCCCGCCCTTTATTCGGAGAGTCTCATAGATTTTTCTTCCCAGACTTGTTTTGAACCATAATCTTAGCCTCCTGAGTAGCTACGATTACGGGTATGAGCCACTGGTACCTAGCAAAAGCTATAGTCTTTTTGTCACCTAATTTTGAAAATGATTTCCATCAGTTCTACCATATTCTTCCCATCTGTAAATGAATTGGTACATTTAGGCCATCCTCAAGGAAAGAAGACTAAAAGAAGGCCATTGTGGGCTATGTTAGAAGAAGTTTATGTAAAAGCTGTTTGGTTTTCCTTTCCAGTTAATTACTTAGCTCCTGACTGCCTGGAAGGAAGTGGGTGATCCCACTGAGAATGGGGTGCCTATAGGACAGAACTCAAGAACGCTGGGCTCAGGAAGACCTAGACTTGAATATTTGCCTTGTTGTTTATTAGCTGTATAATTTTGTCTACCTAACTTCTCTAAGAGTGAGGTTTGAAAACAGACAGAAGTACCAGGGAACTCTCTGTTTGTTCTCTTCCAGAGACTAAGAAGAGGAGTTGAGTGGAAATTGTTTGGGAGAGGAAGTAGTAGGAGAGTGAGACAGGAGCAGGAAGAAGACTAGTGGAGGATTGTCTATCAGGAAGCAACCATTATCTGTAGACAGTTCTGAACCCCAGAACCAGGCTGAACATGCACCTCAGAGTTATGTAAACAAAGGGGCAATGAGTCTGGGGGATTTATCCTCCATTTATCATTATCATTAGTATATAGCTTTATCATTAGTAGATAGCTGCTTCTGGAGGCATTAATTCTTCAGCTCCTCTAACTTCTTTTGCATGGGTTAATCATGCATCTGATGACAGGAAAAGGCCTGTGGGGAGACAGTCACAGATGTTCATAATAGGCAGCTTTCAGAGAATAGAAGTGAATGTTGAATGAGACATTGCCCAATAGAAATATAACACAAGCCACAAATTTGTGTCACAAATTTGATTTTTAGTTATTTACTAGTTGTATTAAAAAAGTCAAAACTATCAGGTGAAATTGATTTTTTAAATTACATCTTATATATTCCAATCTATCAAAATACTACCATATATAAGCAATTGATATGAAATCGTTAATGACATTTTGTATCTTTTGTACCAGATTTTCATTTAGCAATGTGCATTTTGTGCTCATGCGTATCGTGATCAAATGCTGATAATCACACAAGGTTTTGACCATTTGGACAGTGTGGGGCTAGTGGACATTCAAGTTACTGCTTTTTCTGATATGAATTTCAGTGTCTGTGAAAATTAAGTAAGGTCACCCACATAGACCACTCCATATTTTCTAAGGATTCCTAGAGCCAGCACTAATGGTGATCCTACCTAGTTATTGATATTCTTTGATTCCCATTGGGTAGAATTTTGAGACTTCATTGGAAGTTTAGCTATTATCAAAAATACATAGGTTCTGTGGTGTCATTACTATTAAATCTTCCTTTCTAACTCCAATCTAACCCAATCCTCCAAAATTAACCTCATTCACATCAACTTCTCCCCTTCTAAATACAGACATGTAGTAATCCTTGAACGAAGCTGGAGAATAAAGCAAACACCAGTAAGTTTAAGGGGAGAAATACCTCTGTTGTGTTTAGTTGTGTGTGATGAAGATGTGTTCTAACTGAGGACGTTATAAACTGAGAATTTGGGTGAGAAAGGTTCATGCAGATCAATTTATAGAATTCTGTCAGCAAAGCTACTTTTAAATAGCGAGCACTTTCTAACTTCTGGCAAAACAAAAATGAAAGCTCCAGCCTTAGGCTTGTAAAACCACCAGGAAGTAAGTCCAATAAACAGTTGCACATTCCTACCTTGAACCACACCTCCTCCCCCACACTCTCCTGCAAATCCTATGAGCTAGTGCTCACAGAAATAGTCAGGCTTGAGTTAAAAAAAAATCAAACAAAAACAAAGCTTCAGCCCTCACTCACCACAGCCTCAATTTCTTACCAGACCACAATCTCTCATCTCCTGGATTTTGGCCATTTCCCAGTGTGTTAATTTTCCATCCCAGTTTTGCAGGTCAGAACTGAGCTGCTTCTATGCTAAGTCATTCATGAAGCTATTGAATAAGGAAGGGCCTTGTGTAATAGAGCATTCTAGATGTCATTCCATAGCTGGATCCTTTCTCTACCTGTCTAAAGGAGTGATTTAAATCAGCTAGAAATCTCCAGGTTTTTCATTCAGTAAATTTTGGGAACCTCTATCCTATGCCAAACATTATACTGGGCACTAGGGATACAGCAGGGCACGAATCCCAGGCCCCTCTCATGAGGGAAGTCTGGTATGGAGATAAAGCGATGTGTAGGTCACATAAAAGGAGCTGCAGCATGGTGATGAAAGGCCCCTGGATGGGGGCACTTAAATGGAGGTGAAGTTGGGCAGGATAGATGTGAAAGGAGTTGAGTGAACCATATATATATATATATATATATATATATATATATATATATATATATATATATATAGTCTGGGAGGTAAGATTGCCAATTAAACTATTAATTTACAAACATGGTTATTTTATCAGAATTAACAATAGTGCCTTGTGCATTGGGTCATGAATTCCTGGCCCATAAGCTGGGCGCCTAGCTGTAGGTTTAAAAGTCCGACAGTGTTTGTGAAAAGCAATATGCTTGTCAGGGTGAGTTTGACTGGACCAGTGGAATTATATTAGAAATTTGAACTAGAATGACTTTAGGCAGTGTGAGCTTTGTAATTCCTCAAATCCTGTCATTTTCCAGTTTTATAAACCAGTTGTTTATGTAAGTGTTACCTGATCCCTGTTCTATGTTATTCTAATTTGGATTTCTTTTCCTTTTTCTTCTTATTTTTTTGGTGATAGAGCTGACATTTAAATTCAGAATCAATTTCAACTTCAATTTTGAAGCCTCATGCTTACTAGACTGGCATCCTACTACTTGAGTCACAATACCACTCAGCCAGCTCTTACTTTATTTTTATTTTTTGCTTGCTTTATTTGTTTGTATAGTCTTGAGTTTTGGCTCAGACTATGATTCTCCTATTTGTTTCCTGCACATCTAGGATGACAGGGGTGTATCACTGTGCCTAACATTTTATTGGTAGAGATGAGAGATCTAAATGTTTTTCCTCTGTCTGGCCTCACCACACAACCTTCCTAATCTCAGGCTCCCAAGTAGCTAGGATTATAGGCATGAGCCACTGTACCCAACTACCCCTTGATTTTTAAAATAAGTGCTTGGTTGTTAGGTAAATCATTTTTCATTCAGCAACACATATTAATTTTTGCACTATGAAGGGGGCTGGATTTATATTGATAATTTGGGCTACAATAGACCTTGAAATAGAGAGGACAGGGCGATATATATACAGGCATGGTGCTTTGAGTTGATATCCAGGGCCTACTTGAGAACGGGTGTCTAGACAGCCTCTGGGAAGATGAGCAGAAGAAGAAGAAAATCTTTGGAAGCTGTGGAAGAATGTGCTCTGGGCAGCAACAGTAAGGTAGGCAGGTTGGAACTTGCATAGGTGCTTCTGCTCTCAACCTAGGAAATAGGTCCAGGGTTGTGTCTTTCCAGAGGAAAAGGTAGGCAAATGACAGGATGGTCAACAAGATCCAGAGCAAAGGGACCTGCCAACAAAGACCAAAAATGATGGGTCCTGGCATGCTAGAAAGCACCTGGCCTTCTGAAGCAGGTGGATGTTGGCAAGAGGGTGGAGTTGGAGGCTAGATGTTGGAAGGCCAGCAATGTTGCAGGAAAGAATTTGTGGAGATCAGGTTGATAGGCATATACTAGGGGCATCTTGATGAGGAATAACCAATAAGACAAGTCAGGCTTCTAGGTAGATCAATGTTCTGGGGGGAAAGAAATGACATAGGAATACAAAGCAGGGAAGGAAATGGAAGCAGATAGACCAGCCCTTGCTCCAGGTGGCTAAGCCTTGGTTGACTCCTGTCTCCACCAGCATGAGATAGAGGAAAAAAAGCAGAGAGGGTAAAAAAAAAAAAAAAAAAAGAACAATTAGTAAATAACAATCGAAGGGATCATTCATCTAAATTGGATCTTAAAATCAGAGGAGAATCTGGACAAGGCTCTCTGGATATTGTTTTATTGATCGGATGGGCTTTCAATGACTAATGTGGTATCTAACTATGAGTGGTACCTAGGGAAAGGCTTGGTATGTAGAAGAGATTAAGTTGCATCAGATTTGAAGATTAGCCAGATGATGGATGGATCGCAACCCAGGCATGCTGTAACGTGATATACCTGTGGGGTGACTTGAAGCATAGTATGAAATCAGTTGGATATGACTTAGCTGTGTGCACCCAGGGCAACTCTTAGTCATTTCGGCATTCTTTACTTAGTTGCATCAGACATGTCTTATATATATGGTTCCATATCCTCACTCACATTCCTGTCTCTGGAGGCCCTGGCCATTTGTTTCCCCAGCTACTATGGTAACTGGCTTCATGTGGGTAAAGTACAATATTGCAAGTGTTCTGCACCCTGTCCCCACTGTGCTTTTCTTGCTTTTCCTGGGCTTTCCTTGTAGCATGTCACATGCTGTGGGACCAGGACTGGCATCATGTCAATGCCACCTGGAAGTGTGGCAAGTAAATCAGCTGTGAGTGCTCCTAGGTTGATGAGATGAGAGCTAACTATGAACTTTTCCACCTTCCTCCTGCTGAAATGTAATACCTCAACCTGTCTCAGAAGGTGATGGCACAGCATGGAATGAACAGTTGTTCCTGTTGCTAAGCAGAAGATAACTCAGTAGTCCCCCTTCTTCCCACTAGCGCTACTTCCTTCCAGCTGCTCTCCCCTTTGCCTCACTTGTACTTGCTGAGGAGGTATCCTGGATAAAGTAGCAGCACCAGGTACTCATCTCTGCTGGGGTGAAATAGGAGGATTGTCTTTAGGATTGTTCTGGGGTAACTGGCTTATAGGTCAGTAGCTTATAGGTACAGCTCAATAGCCAGGAGATGCATGTGGCTATATATAGAGCACAGGAAATGTGGCCCTTTCTAATTAGGATGTAGTATAAAAGTAAAATACAAAGCAAGTTTCAAGATGTAATGCAACACAAAATATAAAATAGCTTATTAGCAGTATTTAATGGACAGGGACTTGCTGTGTTGCCCATGCTGCCCCCAAAGTCCTGGGTGCAAGTGATCTTTCTGTCTCAGCTTCCTGAGTTGGGACTATTGGCATGTATCACTGTGCTAGCTTTTCACGAATATTTTAAAATGCATAACATGTAGAAATTATATTTTCATATATTGAGTTAAATCACACACACAAGCACACACACATGCCATTAAAATTTGCTTCACCTGGTTTAACTTGTTTTGTACATGTTAGTACTTGGGCTTGAACTTGGTGCCTGTTGTTATCATTTGACTTTTTCGCTCAGGGCTGGCACTCTACCACTTGAGCCATACCTCCATTTCCAGCTTTTTCCTGGTTAATTGGAGATGAGTTTCATGGATTTTTCTGCCCACACTGACTTTGAACTTAAATCCTCAGATCTTAGCCTCCTGAGTAACTAGGATTATAAGTGTTAGCCACCGGTGCCTGACTGGCTTAACATTTTAAGATGTGCTACAATATGCCCATTGGCTAGCATTTGTCTGGAGTTTGTGAAATCATCATTTTCACCATTAAAAAAATTTAGGGCAACGGCTGGCTCTCCTTCATTTTCTTTTCTTCCTTCAGCAGTTACTTAATTTGCTATAATCTCTTACAGGTATGAATCAGTAACTCTATAAATAGTTACTTTCAAATCAAGGAGTGTTTTTTGTAGGGTTTTAGTAGGGTATATACTGGCTACATGGCTATGGGAAAACAACTATCCATACTCACGAATGCCTAATTTTTATTTTTGTGACAGTCTTGTTGTGAAGCCCAAATTGGCCTGGAACTCAGCACGATCCTCCTATTTCAGCCTCCCGGTGTGATGCCTATATTAGTATAAGTGCAATATATGTTGCCAAGACTAACAATTTTATAAGCGTTAATCTCTTGGTATATTTTATTATATGTATTTCCATGCTATAATTGGATACCATGAGCATGGCAGCTAAGGATTAACTTTGTGCTTTCTTTTCTTTTCTCTTTCTATTCACTGCTATTATCAATTACGTGTTGTGATTTGGTGGGCTAAATTCAATTTGTTGTGGTATTTGGCTGTGCTTGCTTTCCCTGGAATTTCCTTGTGTCTTTCTTGCCCAGGGTATTTCATCATGAAATTGTCTTATTAAACCCTGGTGCACAGGACACAGGCCGTGTACTATATCCAGTGTAAGCCAAACAGCGGTGCATTTTATTTTGTTCTATAAAAAGATAAAGTTCTGGCTTGCAATCACATTCCTTCTCTTGGAATTTTGTTCTGGCCAGTTTGAAATATTGTTAAAGGATCGTGTGGAGAGAAGTTTGCTCGAGGGGCAAGAGTTGAGTGAGTTCATACTTAAAAAAAGGAATGTGACTTGAGAGGGAGGAATAACAGGGAGATAAGCAGCTTTGGCTGAGTGGGAAAAGGAAGAAGCAGGTTTTAAAAGAAGCAAAAATGGTGCATTGCTTTGAAGAAACGTAATAGCTCAAAATTGCTTGCCATAGCTCCATAAGATTTCTCATTTCAACTATTAGTCAACATGAGAGCCCTTTGGTAACCAGCTAATTATTAAAGAAAACAGAGTGCCCAGAATTTTGACATGCGGAAGCAGAAATGTTCTTTCAGCAGACGCAACGTTTGAGTCAATCCCCATGGAGAGGTTCAGAGGTAGCTTTTACACATTAAGGGATTTACTCATTTCCCTTCTTTGCTAGCCCTGAAGTTTGGTTTTCTTTGAAATGGTGTTGCTTTTTCTCATCAAATAAGAAAAATTAAGCGTAGAGAAATAATTCTTTCAGAAGATTTGTTTTGATAAGAGAAATTAATTAGAAGTTAATTAAAGATGCACTTATATCTACATACATATCAAACTTCATTCAGTGACACCAATTAGCAGATGGCTGAGATAATCGCAGTATATTTTATACATTTTTATTGATTTTTGCTGGCACTGGGGTTGAACTTAGGACCTTGAGGTTGCTTGGCTTGCTTGCTCAACTGCTGCTGAGCCACATTTCTAGCCAGCCATTTTGTGTTTTTTTTTTTTTTTGTGTGTGTGTGTGTGTGTGTGTTGTGTTGTGTGTGTGTGTGTGTGTGTTTGCCAATCCTGGGGCTTGGGACTCAGAGTCTGAGCACTGTCCCTGGCTTCTTTTTGCTCAAGGCTAGCACTCTACCTCTTGAACCACAGCGCCAATTCTGGCTTTTTGTGTTTATGTGGTGCTGAGGAATGGAACCCAGGGCTTCATGCATGCAACCACTCAACCACTGAGCCACATTCCCAGCCCCTGTTGTTTGTTTTTTTAGATAGGGTTCAGTGGACTTCTGCCCAGGGCTGGCCTCTGAACTCTGTCCTCCAAATGTCAGCTTTCTGGATAGCTAGCATTACAGGAGTCAGCAGAGCCTGGAGTAAACCGTTTATTTAAAACTAATGTCTCTAAAGTGTTTTTGCAGTCTTCCAGAGAGGATGGAATTACATACAATATAGTTAGTAGAAAGTCGAATCTCTTGTCTCATTCATACCCTCAAGAATCTCTCTATGCCAAAAGAGCTCACTTGTAAAACTAAGTTGAACCTGCTCAGTATTTAGTGGCAATTGTGACAAATTTCTAAGGGCCGTGTTACCCTCCTGCTGGATGTAGCTCCAGTCCAGTCTGGTCTTGCATTAAATGTCCTTTCAAAAAACATAATTAATAACTTTCACTGCTCATAAAACTATGATCACTTTGTGGACATTTTATGATCAGGAAAGAGAGGTTTCCTAGGCAGAAACCACGAAGGAAAATAAACTGTAGCTCGGACTTTTTTGACCAACCAATATAATACAATATTAACAACAAATTCTACAAACTCCATCGTAGCCACTTTTGAGAATTCCCAAAAATTAGAGGGAAGCTGGGCGATAGTGGCTTAGACCTGCAATCCTAGCTAGTGAGTAAGGAGCCTGAGATCTGAGAACTGTGGTTCACAGCGAGCTTTGGAAGACTGATCTGGAGATTTTTATCTTCAATTGGCCAGCAAAAAGCAGGAAGTAGAGGCATGGCTCAAATGGTTGACTGCTAGCCACCAGTAAATAAAACTAAGTGAGAATGTGAGGTGCTGAGTTCAAGCCCCACTACTGGCACAAGAAACAAAACTAATGAAAAACAAACTCAAAACAAAAGAAAATTAGAGGAAAGCTTCATGCTAAGCAGGGAAGATAGGACCTCCTACATCTGGGAAGTGTATTCTGATTGAAAGTTAGAGTGTGTGGCTGGCAATAGATAAATTTACTTCTGGTTATCCTCCCATTTCTGACCCAGCCTTGACACCTCACAAGCACAGCCCTCCCTAAACAATTTATATGAGTTGCCTGAGTGGCATTTGCTGGCTTGTCAGGGAAAGTGCTAGATGTATAATCCGGATGTGAGCCAGGAAAGGGAGCAGGTGAAAGCTGATGAAGTAATAGGAGACGGAAGATGGGGGAAGCAGCTGAGGTTTGCTGGTGCATTCTGTCCCTGAGCTGACATTCGTTTGGCCTTCAGGATTTCCCAGTGCTTTTTTTGAGAGGCACATTAAGCAGGCTGCACAGGGGAGACATTCCGGATGAAGATGCATCAGAATCAGCAGGGAGAGCAAAGCAAGGAGACTGCGAAAGGAACCTAGGAAGAATCCAATCAGCACCAGAACATCAAAAGCACTACTGAAGTAGCATTGTTTACTTTAGAATAATTTTGTAAGAAATACACAGACTTGTGACTCTTACAAGTTTCAAATGCCAAAGAAGATAAGACACAACAGAGAAATCCAGCTTCAGTCTTCCCTGCCTTCTACTATTTCTACCTTGCACATGTATATTTACCACTAACAGTTTTGCTGTGGATGTCTCACTATTTATCCATATTTTGATCATATGTATACCTGTATTGTGGTCTCTCTCTCTCTCTCTCTGTGCTGATACTGAGGCTCAGGGCTGGCTGCTCTCTTTTATTTCATTTTTTTTTCTTCTTTAAAGCTGGCTCTACCATTTGAGCCATACCTCCACTTCCGGTGATTAATTGGAGTATTACAGTTGTGAACTACCAGTGCCTGGCAAAACTGGCTTTTAAAATATTATGGCAATTATTGAGGCATAAGTTGTTGTAACATAAATTTGAAATGATTTAATTAAAAAAAGACTCTCAATTGTTTGCTTTTTAATTTTGGCAGTACTGGGCTTTGAACTCAGTACCTCACAGATGTCCCATCACCGAACCATACTGCCAGCCTTTATTTTTTTAACTGTTTTTTTTTTTTTTTTTTTTTTTTTTTTTTTTTTTTTTTTTTTTAGATAAGTTCTTGCAGTTTTGCTCAGGGCTTAGCCTTTGACTGACATCCTCCTGTGTCTGTAGCTAGGACCACAGTATGCCAGACTTAGAGTCCTGGCATAGAAAGCCTCCACTTAATTCCTTCTTCTTGCACTCCCAGTCCCCACATACACATGCCTACTTTTGCCATTGGCATCTTATGGTAAGCACCAGCAATCCTGCCATTTGCACTCTTTTTCTTTCTGTCTTTAAAAAAAAATGATTTACTTAATGTCAAAGTGATGTACAGAGGGGTTACAGTTTCATACGTAAGGCAGTGAGTACATTACTTATCCAACTTGTTACCTCCTCCCTCATTTTTCTCCCTCCTTCCCTCCTTCCCCCCACCCCGAGTTGTACAGTTGTATTATGGCATATAGTTTTCTAAGTATTGCTGTTGCATTGGTTCGCCTTTGAACCTTTGTCTCTCCATTTTGATGTTCCCTTTCCCTTCCCTATTCCAATAAATGGATGTACAATACCCAGGTACCAAAATCAGTTACAGTGACATCAGTGGTAAAACCATGGGGAAGAAAGATAAAAGGAAATGGTATAATTTCACATGGTACATTGAACATAACAACAACAATGATAAGCCACTTATTTATATAACTTGGAGTTCATTTCACTTAGCATCATCTTATTGCACTCTTTTTCAGAGATAAGCATTAAGTGGTTTTTTCATAACTTGTTAATTTGCATTTTTTCTATTACCATATCCAGCCCAAGTATGACATTTTCAACTTCTCTTTTCTCATTTTTTTACATAGTATATAGATTCCTCAATGACATAGCATCCCTTTCTGTAGCTTTTCTATTGCTCTCATTTATTAACATGTTTACATTTTGATATTTAAAATACTTGTTTTAAATCTTTATCTTAAATGCTACTTAGTCGTCTTCCCAGCCCCAGCAGAGGTTGATCCTGAGTTTGGCTTTAGTATTTTGGGCTTGTGAGAATAGGAGAAGGAAGGGCTTGCTTTCAGCTTTCTCTTAGTTGGCTTTATCTGCTGTCTGTCTTTTGTGAAGTTAACGAGATTTGCAGAAATAAGTCTGCCTACCCCTTTGTCATATTTAGGTGTTTATTTTTCTACTTAAAGTTGTTATCCATTCTCATCCTTTACTAAAGTCCATCTTTTCCCTCTGCCATTTTTTACTGTGGGGGTTCCAGATTATGGAGGCTCTAAACAGAGTCTTCCAGTCTCAACTAGCTGTTGCAACTTACATATGCTAGGGCAGTCATGTGAGATCCCAGCTTCCAGGACCTAGTGATGATGGAGTAATTCTGACTTTATTTGTACCTGCCTCCCTTATCCATGACTGGAATTCTGCACCATGAGAAGAATCCAGGTTGGTATTTTATTTCCTAACCTTGGATACCAAAACTTGTTCCCTGTGCTGATAGTTCTCTATTTGTCCTCTGTTCAAGATCTGATCTCCATCTGTCCTGTCCTACTGGTTGCCCCAGACAGCTGGCTTTGGCAGATTGCATCACCTTGGCTTCTTTGTCCTCTTGAGTCTGGTTGGTTTTGACTTAATGGGAAGCACTGTTAGGAAGGAGCTTACTGTGTGGTAGAGAGAGTGTTTTAAGTCTGCTTCTCTTTCCCAGCTATGGTTTATCTGTAGTTCACTGGCTGCCTGCTAGCCTCTCTTATCCATGGTGAGTATTTTCTTCTGTCCTTTTTTTAGTTGAAAGTTGGTTTAACTTACCACTGTTGGCAGTCCCTGGGTGCATTACAACACCATGAGGTTTATCTGAACTCCAAGCTGCTGCTTCAATCCTATCTATGCCCCTGAAAAGAGTCTCTTTATTAAAATCATCTCAGTGGAATCCTTTAAGTGGGCCATCTGTTTCCTCTTGCAAGGCTAATAGGCATGCACCTTTATTCTGTTAGCTAAATACCCGGAGTTCTTCCAAGTCATTGCTTATAGGTAAAGATATATGTAATCTAATCATGAGGAAATACCAGACATATCCACAGAGGAACCATCTACAAGATAACTGGATTACACTTTTTAAAAAAATTTCAAGGGCATCCTGGTGCTGGTGGCTCATACCTGCAATCTTACTCAAGAGTTTGAGATCTGAGGACTGCAGTTCAAAGCCAGCCTGGGTAGGAAAGTCCAAGAGACTCTTACCTCCAATTAATCACCAAAAAAATCAGAGAAGTAGAGCTTAGCTCAAATAGTAGAGTGCCAGCTTTGAGCAACTCAGTGAGCTGGGGATCTGGCTCAGTGGAAGAGTGCTTGCCTGGTGAGTGCAAGGCCCTGAGTTCGGTCCTCAGCTCTGGAAAAAAAAATCTAAGGGATAGCATCCAGGCCCTAAGGTCAAGGATATGAATACCAAGAACCTATATGGCAGATTAAAGCAGACTTGAGAGATGCAATGAGACAAATGCAATGTCTGGTTCTGGATCAGGAGGAAAAATGTTTAAAATTTTGCTATAAATGACAAAAGTTCACAGATTAGTGTGTGTGTGTGTGTGTGTGTGTGTGTGTGTGTGTGTTATGTCTAGAGAAAGAGAGAGAGAAACTAATTATAATTAAATATTTTAGCTTTGGGAATCTGCATGTAAGATTTACAAGGATTCTTTGTACCATTATTATAACTTTTCTGTCATTTTGAAATTGTTTCAAATAAAAAGTTAATAGAATAATTGTACATCCCATTGACAATAAAAATTACGATTAAAAAAAGAAGAAAAAAGGAATAATTGTACAGAGTTTCATTGCCCAGAAGCAACCATTGGGTTTCTGTTGACAACTTTTCTCCCTTATAGGCCTATACCACATATCTTTATCCTCTTAAGATGTATTGAATGGAGGTTCATGCACAGCTTACCATTGGTAGATTTGTGAATTTGCTAAAGACTGCTTGGTAAATATGCTTCAACATTATGAGAAAGCTATTATACCTAAGATTAGAATCTGTAAGATTAGAATCTGTACAGGTTTTTAGAATTCAGAGGCTTATCTAACTCTTACTTGCATATATATAACCTTTATGTGTAACATTTTCTCAGTACCCTGTCTGCATTCTCTCTTTGCCCTATTTTTTTTTTCTTCTTCCAGTACTGAGGCTCAAACTCAGGGCCTGCACACTGTTCCTTGATTTTTATGCTCAAGGCTACTTGAGCCATAGTTGCACTTTTGGATATTTGCTGGTTATTTGGAGATAAGGGTCTCATGGACTTCCCTGCCCAGGCTGGCTTTGAGTTGTGATCCTCCAATCTCAGGCTCCTGAGTGGCTAGGATCACAAGTGTAAACTTGTGGTACTGGAGGCTCTGTGGATTTTGGTTTACCTCCTTCTAGATGGGTCAGTGTTGTCTCTGAAGTTCATTTAGTCAGAGATGCTCATTTTCTTCAGGAGAAAAAAAGTTAAAATACTACTCTCAGAAAGTGATTATATGATTCTTGTATCAAGCCCA
The DNA here is from genome assembly GCF_023159225.1 of Perognathus longimembris pacificus. Classification (NCBI taxonomy): domain Eukaryota; kingdom Metazoa; phylum Chordata; class Mammalia; order Rodentia; family Heteromyidae; genus Perognathus; species Perognathus longimembris. Next base: position 44,243,588 of record NC_063170.1, on the reverse strand, counting down.
ACATTACTTCTTTCCACGAAGGAATGTATACAACCAAGAACTGACAGATTATTTTTTTAATTTCGAAAGTGATCAAATGATAGAATTATCAAGGTTGACTTGGAAAAGGTTGACCATTGCTTCAGCTTACGCAACACATTTACAAGTTTTCTGTTTGGATGCAATCACAAAATGGTAAAGCTGGAAAGAAAGTTAGAGGCATTTGATACATCTTTTCTACAGAATTGAAAAGTGTGGTTGTCAGTGTTTGGTGTATTGACTGAAACCACACAGCCTCTGGCAGAGAAGGCTGAACACTGGCTTTCTGACTTTTCTTTTTTTTGGTAGGTGTTGGGGGTGGGGTGGGAGGGTAGGGGCATGAGTTGGGGGTAGGGGGGAACTTGAACTCAGGGCCTGGGCACTGTTGCTGAGAGTTTTTGCTTAAGGTAAGTGCTTTTTTGCTTGAGTCACCACTCCACTTCAGCTTTTTGCTAGTTAATTAGAGATGAGTCTTATGGACTTTCTTGGCTGGGTTGGGTTCGAACTGTGATTCTTAGATTTCAACCCCCTGAGTAGAATTACAGGCATGAGCCACTATGCTTCTTGGGTGTCCTTTTCTCAAGGTCTTTCAGCTGTGTGTGGAGGAAAGTCTGCTTGTAGTTGAACCACAGTTTGGAGTAGTGACTAATAGGTGGGAGTTCTAGTACATAGTGAAGAAGGATTTAAATATTGCACTTACGTACACAAGATTTAGACAAACCCTGAAGAAGAAAATGTAATTGGTAAATTGGGTTCTTCTCTTTTGATGACTGGGAACTTCTTGGATAGGAATAATACAGCTGAGAGTGTTACAAATTCATTAACATTATGTAAACCCTGAAGTTTGTCCACATGACACATCAACATGCTATATATCCACGATCTTAACTATTACTGTATTTAGAAGTGATTAGCTTTTCCTAGCTCATTTGTCATCCTGAAACTTGCATGGTTAAGTACCTAATTCCACAGTGCTGAGATTCAAACTGAGATTCCTCCATTCTGTTTCTGTAACTGAAATCACTGTTTATGCCATAATCAGAGAAGATAACATATCCTATGTGTGTTGGTTTCAATCACATTCATCCCACCAAATCATTCATATTTTGCCTTGGTAATGCATTTTTGTATTCAGTTGGACATGTGAATATTCAGCTTTCTGAAAGCTCAGAAAATTTCACAAGGAATCTTCAAGTCTGAGTGCAATGAGATCACACCTGCACGTTTTCCAACACCTTGGTGGGGGTGGGATCAGGTGCAGAACTTAGTAGGTGTGAGAAACTTAAACCAGTGTACGTAGAGTGGGTAGGACCAGCTAGGCTGCAGGTCTTATTTTCCAGAGAAAGAAAATGGCCAGTCAGTGGAAAGATAATTTCTATTCCCATGAACCTTGAACTTTGGTCTTGATTGGGATCCATCTGATTGGTGGGTGGCCGTTGTGGGAGGTTTAGTGAACGGGGATACCATAATTTGGGTGGTACCCAGGCTGCAGCTGGCAGCCTTCGGCTAAAGAAAATGAATGGGCCAGGTGCCAGTGGCTCACACTTATGATCCTAGCTACTCAAAAGGATGAGATCTGAGGATCACGGTTCAAAGCCAACCTAAGAGGAAAGTTTGTGAGACTCTTTTCTCTAATTAACAACCAAGAAAAAAAAAGCCAGAAATGGAAGTGTGGCTCAAGCAATAGAGCACCCAGCCTTGAGCAAAAATGCTAAGGGAGAATGAGAAGCCAGAGTTTAAGTCCTACCTCCAGCCCAAAAACAAAAAAAGTAAAAAACAAAGCAAAACAAAACAATAACAACAAAAAACACCCCAAACCCAGCCATAAAAGAGAGAAAAAAAATAAGTGGATCAACAGTGTCTAGGCAGACAGGGCTTAAATAGTTCTCAACTCTGTCCCATCAAATTTCCTCTATTTCAAACAAATACTGTTACTCTCACATTACTTAACATTTATGGATAGAATGGTCTATCTACAAACATAATTTTCTAAAAATCTAGTATGCTGTATAACATAGAAAAGGAAGAAATAGTAATAATATATAAGCTTGTATTATATCTAAGCATATATAATAATAAATATCAGTACATAATGCTCATACTCAATTATACTGCACTTGAATCTTTCAACAAAGCTACAGTTTGGATTTTTGTTTTTTTCTGGTGCTCAAACTCAGCATCTTGTGTATGTTAGGCAAGTCTTTTACCACAAAAACTATAGTTTGGATCTTGAATGTCCCTCAAGGACCCACTCACTGGTTATAGGCTTGGTCCGCAGTTGATGTTGCTATTGGGAAGTGGTACCTTTAAAAGGTGGGCTCTAGGTGGAGGAGGTTAGGTCCTTGGGGGTGTGTCCTTAAGGGGATATTTACATATTTCTTCTTCCTATGTCTTTCCAATTGCTTTGAGTTGTACAAGGTTTCACTGCCCAGTGCTTCTGCCACGATGCTCTGCCTCACCACAGGCCTAAGAGCAATGGGTAGACTATGTACTTGCACTTCCAAAATCCTGATCCAAAAAACCATTTCTTTTTATTTGTTATAGAAACAGAAAGCTGAGTAACACAAATGGGCATGAGTTGGGCCCCAAGAGTGCATTTCTGCCCGGGTAGGTTGCTGCTGGCACATTGAATACAGTTTGGGTAGCTTGGTCCAGAAAGCTATGAAGAAATCAGAACTTTGCATTGCAAAAGAGAAAGCTTACAAATGTAGCTCAACATATGTATTCATGGGCAAATGAATGATCAAGAGTGGTGTTGCTATTAGAAAGGTGATTTTTCACAAAACTCATGGAATTCTTGGCAAAATTTTGATTAAACAAACTTTATCTTTTCTCCTCCTTAATTTGCACATTTGTTACATTTTGGCAGAAAAATATCTTGTGTATATGTGTGAAATGAAGTTAATTCTAGACTCAGAAATTATAGACAACTTGTCTACCTCCAGGAATGTCCGATGAGACACTTGAATTTTTCCTTTAGTGGGAGGCCTTTCTGCAGGACTAGCTCATGGAGTTCAGGACATTTAGCATCTTGACTCCTGCACACTAAGTATCTATTGCACACTAAATTCCTGTGTCAACAAATGACTCAAATGCTTTGGGGGCACAGTGTGGGAGTAGCAGAGTGTAAATCAAGGCTAGTTCCAGCAGGCTAATTAGCAATTGTGGTAGAACCCCATTATAAAGGTTAAGCAGAACTAGCAAGGGTGAGGGTAGACTATAGTTGCTTGGAAACTTGTCAGTCTGGACTCATTCTGACAAGCTGACTGGTCCCTTTGCTTAGGTTAGAAAGGTCTCTTCACACCCTGTTGGAGGAGAGAAGGGCTAGGATAGAGCATGCCTTTCTAATATAAAAGAGTCTACTGTTCCCCTAGGATTCTGTGAACATGTAGGTGTGTGTGTGTGTGTGTGTGTGTGTGTGTGTGTGTGTGTGTGTCTGTGTCTGTGTCTGTGTGTCTGTGTGTCTGTGTGTGGAGTGGGAGAGAGCTGAGATTCTGTATTTGCAACAAGCTTTCCTCTTGCTCGTGATGGTCCTGAGGTTGCATCCAATTTTCTCCAGCCGCTGAGAATAGCAAGAGATGGAGCTGCAGTTTGAAAAGATTAGTGAGACAAATTGAGACAATATGTTGAAGGCAGCTGATGCCATACAAATCTTACCCTCCTCTCTGTAAATATTTGTCTTCCCCATGCCTTTTTTTTACCTGTTGGGCTGAGGTATATATACCTCAAAGTATAGCTAGCTTTTCTCCATAAGATTACTGGTTTGTATTTACTATAGAAATTAGGACATAGGGGGTTGGATTTTACTTAAGGTTTTAATGGTATAGAATAAATAGTACAGAAGTTCTATTGCTGTTCTTTCAGGATTTAATTAGTCACACTTGGACATATTATGAACAGATACTTGAAAGCCAGATTAATTGAAGATACCATCAAGGCCCAATAATTACTTGCTGATGATTTGAGAATTTTCTTTCCAAGAACTATTAAAGGGAAAAACTGGTTCTAGAGCCAAGAAGACAGAGATACAAAAGAGATGCTCTGAGTTCCAGAGCCTAGTAGAGGTGCCCAGGGCACATCTGACGAGGCAGCTATGCAGACTTATATGAGTGTGTGGTAAGCACCTAACCAGGAGGCAAATACCTCCTTAAATGTGTTGGTACCCTTCACACGTCCTTACCTCATCCTACTTTGACCCTGACTGTGTCCAGGACAAACATTATTAGATAAAAATCTTGTGCAAAGAATTGTGTGGTGGCTTTGGGTTTTTCTGGATGAAGTTAGCTTCCATGTACCTGTTTTGTTGTTGTTGTTGTTTTGTTGGTCATGGGGCTTGAACTCAGGGCCTGGGTGTTGTCACTGAGTTCTTTTTGCACAAGGCTAGCTGCCTACCACTTTGAGCCCCAGCTCCACTTTCTTAGGTAGCTTTTGTCAAGATGATGTACACAGGGGTTACAGTTATATACTTAAGGTAGTGAATACATTTCTTGTCATATTTGTTACCCCCTTCCTCATTTTTCTCCTGCCTTCCCTCCCCCAACCAACTCCCCCTTGCTTTCATCATTTCTTTAAACCTTCCCAACGATGGACATCATCATTCTGGTCTACAATGCTTATGAACTCTATTAATATTAAACCATAAAACAATTCCTTCCAGGTCGGGTGATATGTACATTTCTTTCCTTTTGCTTAGTTTAGTCTTATTTCTTATGTATCTTTGATTGATTATTTGTTACCTGGACAGTTTCTTACTGATCAGCCATGTGGGTGACCACAATAAACCCCAGATAGAACCATGCCAGATCTTATCTTGAAGACACACAAAAATCTCAACAATTCTCTCAACAGATTTATTCTCTGTGTCTACCTTTGAGCATCTCAGGGATTCACTAGTTGACCATACACATTGATGGCTTGTATATTTCCTATTTTGAAAGTTTTTCCTGAGTGAGAACATCAGGCTCAGTGAGCAAAAACAGACTAAGCAAACCCCAAACTTCATGAAGGTAAAAAAAAAATGCAAATTAGTACCTTCCACAAGGACAAAAAAAGTTATGTTTGAAGGAGATGAGATCCTAAAGGCCAAAAGAAGACAAAATGCACTACATGGATGAGAAAACAGGTAAGGTTGCTACACAGCACAACTAGATTTCAGGTGGGATGCCTGGGAATGCTGGGGACTCTGTGTGTGTGTGTGTGTGTGTGTGTGTGTGTGTGTGTGTGTGCAGAAGTTTGGAATGTGGAAAGCTGTGCTGTTCTGGCAGGAGTGAGAACAAGAGGCCTGCAGTGTATTTACCTTTGGGGGCAGAAAATGCTCACCTTGCCAAGATAAAGCTTATTTTACCACATGTTACCTAATGGTGCGTGACTAACTGAGAAAAATTTCTCTTACTTTATAGAAAATCCAACATCATAACAGCAATAACAATAACAAAACAAAACAAAAATCTCATGCCCTTTACAAATAACTCGTCCATTTAGCCCTTCTCCAGGCTCCATAGGCCTGAAACTGTCGTAGTGATCTGTATTTCTTACATTAAGATGGGCCTTGGGTTTTGTTTTTGGTTTTTTTTTTCCCCCTCCAATACTGCAGCTTGAACCCAGGACTTTGTCTTTCTGGGCAGGTGTTCTGCCACATGAGTGAGTTTACTTTTTGAACAAGTTCTTGCAGTTTTGCCTAGGACAGTTTTGCCTCAAATATAGATCCTCCTACACATACCTTCCGTGGACCAGGATGACAGGTAAATTCCACTGTGCTAAGCTTGTTGTTGACAAGGGGTCTTGCTAACTATTTCCCAGGCTATCCCAGAACTCTGATTTTCTGGATCTCTACCTTCCAAGTAGTTGGGATTATCGGTATGAGATGCAATGCCTGGTCCTTGAGGCTATTTTTAGTGCTCTGCACTCAATGTCTTTAGCCTCTTAATACCTTTAAACAAGGGATCCTTCACTTTTCACCAGAACTCCTCAGTCTGTGAGATGATCATATTTTTATATGAATGCCTGAAGTTTTACCTAGCTAAGACACTAGTATGCCTATGAATTCATGTTCTTTTTATCACTCACAATTACAAATATTTTCGTGCTAATTTATGCTGGTAGAGCATCTTTTAGTGATATGTGATATTCACTTTTGTCTCCAATTAACACACCACTACCTTAATTTCATCCACATTACATTTTAGTGATATTATTATTATTAATGATCCTGGGGCTTGAACTCAGGACCTAGGCACTGTCCCTGAGCTTTTTGTTCAAAGTTAGAACTCTGCTACTAGAGCCACAGGTTCACTTCCAGTTTTTTGGTGATTAATTAGTGGTAAGACTCTCATAGACTTCCCCACCTGTCCTGGCTTTGAATCTGTTCCTCAGACCTCAGTCTCTTGAGTAGCTAGAATTACAGGTGTGAGCCACTGGTACCGGGCAAAGCAGCATGTTTTCTTTAGTAACAAGTCTTTGTGTAGCTACCTTTCCCTTTTGAGGAAGTTACTTAAGGAGGAGGACTGTGGTGCTGGGCTGACCATACTTCTTATTTTGACAAAGAAAGTTCCAGCTTGTGCCTGGTGACCTTGCTAATGGCACCCATTTTGCTCTCCGAAGTGTCATAGCTTGAGCTACAAACTGTATGCTTTGCTTAACTAGTATTATGGCTAGGAAACATTTTTAGTAGGCAGGACTAATAAATAATGAATAATAAAATTTTGTAAATTCCTAACTTTGATAATAAGCCCATTGGTAAACAAAATATAACTAAAAATAGCATAAAAGCTTATTGAAACAAATTTCTTCACCCAGTCACACAATTCATAGTGGAATCATAAGTTCAATGAACATTTTGCCTCTTAAGTTGTATCACTCATTGGACTATTCATATCCCATAGAGAATACCACCTTCAAAGATGTTACCTTTGTTTTAAAATTTAAGATACTTTAAGCCTTGTATTAAAATGCCATTGATTTTTGGCACTACCAATTTAAAACCTGTGGTAATTCACAAGGTTGCTTTAAGTTTTCTCTTTTCTCCCTCTTTGAAAGGGAGAAAGGGTATTTCTAAATGAAGGAATAATGCAAGTAAGAGTGTAGGAAGAGATTTTTATATCATTTGGAGAATAAATAATTTAATGAACTTCAGTAATTGGGCTGACATAAAGAGGGAGACATGACTGTAAAGCTGGGCTGTGTGGATACTTAGGCTGGAATTCTGATTTGCTAATTCAAGTCATTCTTACCTCTTCATTAAATTAAGGTCTTCTTCCTAGTATGACTAACAGGTCAGTTCTAATACCTTCATCACCCCAACACAGCCTTATTTCCCTGAAAATAGTGTTCCACGATCACATTACTTACCTCCCTTCCAGACAGGCTTGTCCCTTGAAATAGTTCCAAATTCCTGGTATTTGGCTTTGCCCCTTGAAGCTAAAGGATATATTTCTAGGATAAATGCAAAAAAAAAAAATCCCTCAAGCATTTCTAAGATGTGTGCTTGGTGTGACCTTTATTAAACAAAAATGTAGTCCAGGATTTATAGGGCAGAAAGGTTCTGATGGAAATGTTTCCTCCCTGGTGAGGGAAGAGCACGTGGAGTTCAGGGTTAAGGCCTGGGGTGGTTGGCAGCATCTGGGGATGGAAGGTGGGTTGCTGTCCCCTAAGAGTCTGCTCTGGAAGATCAGCCAGCTTTGAGGCTTGGTGATGTATGTAGACTGATGAGTCCAAGACAGTTGGATTTTAATCTAATCTTCACCCCCTCTCTTACCTAGGACAAGTGTTCATCTGTTCTGAGACTTAGTGTCATGGCTAGGAGATTGAATTATGTGTTCCTAAAGGAGAAAAACAAAGGGATACCTTCAAGCAGAGGCAATCAGAGATGAATTCTTTTTGCTTTTGTTTTGAATTGTGCCAGTCCTGGGCTTGAACTCAGAGCCTGGGCTTTTTTTTTTTCCTCAAGGATAGCACTCTACATTTGAACTACAGCTCTACTTGTGGCATTTTTTTTTTTTTTTTTTTTTTGCCAGTCCTGGGCCTTGGACTCAGAGCCTGAGCCCTGTCCCTGGCTTCTTTGTGCTCAAGGCTAGCACTCTGCCACTTGAGCCACAGTGCCACTTCTGGCCATTTTCTATATATGTGGTGCTGAGGAATCGAACCCAGGGCTTCATGTATACGAAGCAAGCACTCTTGCCACTAGGCCATATTCCTAGCCCTACTTGTGTCATTTTTTTTTAAATTTAAATTTTTATTTTTTTGTGGTTAATTGGAGATGAGAGTCTCACAGATTTTCCTGCCCAGGCTGGCTTCAAATTGCAATCCTCAGATCTCAGCTTCCTGAGTAGCTAGGATTATAGGCACAAGCCACCAGTGCCCAGCTCAAAGCTGGAGTTTTGTATGATTTTCCTTTCGAGAGAAGAATTCTGTCTGTGGAAAAGAAAGGGACTTTGGACGTGTTCAGTATTTGAATTAGTTGGGTCATCATGAGTGGGCCATTCAAGCTCTTGCACTGAAGGCTTCAGAAGGCATGCACTGGAGTGGTCAGCAGGGGGCAGCAGACAGAGGGCCATGTCATTGAAAGTCTTGTCATGGTGAAGATAGAAACCAAGATTGGAGGTTTCAGGACAGGCTACCATTGTATAGTACACAAATTTTGAGCCTTTCTATCCATCCTAAGTTTCATAGTCTTTGGTTGGGTGGTTGTAAAGTATTTATTTGAGTAATTCATTAATTTGAAAGTCCCAAACTAGAAATGCTTCAGGACCTCTAACAAGGTGGCACAGGGGAAGACTTTTGTAGGGTGAATTCAAACAGTCAAAAAGTGATTTACTGGTTATTCAGATAGTTGTCTTGTTTGGTTTATCTCCCTGGAATGTCTCTAGTTATATGCCTGTAAGTTGGTTAATGGTTTCTGATTAGTCAGATTTCATTTTCCTTTACTAAAGGATTTAAAACAGTCCTAAATTTCATTCCTTTGCAAATCAGGGTAGGTAAGTTAAGGTCACTGAGAACTCACTAGCTTTGTCTGTTTAAGGATTCTCCAGGCCTGGTCTTCATGTTGACTAACACTAAAAATAAACTTTCATTTATCGAATTATAAATGAACAAGTGTCTACAGTTTCCTTTATTTCCCTGGTGTTGACCAGATATCCATCTCTGGGCTTAAGGATGAGCAAGATGCTTGACCCTCAAGGCAGAGATATCCATTAGAAATTAATGGAAACAGTAGTTTTTTTTTTTTAAATGACTCTTCATTGCTAAATTGAACTGGTCTTAGAAGTGATAAACCTACCCTTCTTTCTAGGAAGCGAGGTGTAGGCAGTCTTCATTTGGTACCCTACCCTCTGATTCTGGGGGTCTGTCAGCTTTGCAATTTTACCTCCTACCCATGGATCTGTTTTATCCAGCGGACCCTGCCTCCTTCTGTTGTCTGGTTTCTATGGCAGTTCACTCGTGGAGGTGGGGATTGCCCATTGTTTTCAATTTTCATTCCAAGCCACCATTCCACAGAACTGACTTGGTTCTCTTGGCCTCTACTTTGTAGTTTAAAGATCCACGCCTTTGTCCTAGCCCCATCTGGGCTAGCCCCCTCTCCTGCTAATCCCATTCAGAAGATGTAGTTTTCTCTGTTTTATTCATCATGGGTCCAATGGTCTCTGGCTATTGATTTTGAGTTGGGGGTAGGTGAAAATAATTATAACAAAGGCAGACAGGTAGTAAATTGAATGCAAGGAATTCAAAGCAGATGGCCTGACTCTTATCCACGTTTGTAAGCATACATTTTCTTCTCCACGTTCTGTAGGCATTCCTCCACTGGGTGTAGTGTTAGGCATTGCTGGCACAATGGAATTCATTACTACTGGTTTAAGTACAATCTGGTTTTCTCCCTCCCACTTAGCTTGCTTCTCTATCCTTCCTCTTTTGGGAACCTTACATCCTCACTTGCATGGCCACTTGCTTTTCCAGAGTGAGCAACAGCACAGAACACAGTGGAAGCCTTTTAAGGCCTTGCCTCAGAAGTCACTTCTATTATATTGTTTGGGCCACCCTTATTTAACATAGGAGCAGGGCAAGCAAGAGATTATCAATGAGTAAGGATCACAGGAGCATCTTGGAAAATGGCTGCCATACTCCCTTGCAATTCATCTTCTTGTTTTTAGTGTTATATCTTATTCTGACTTTCTAAAGTAATTTAATTCTTTTCCAGTGCCAATCCTTCTGGAGTTTGTTCTGTTGAGAAGCCAGGCAACTTTGTGCCCTTGTTTCCAAAGCTGTCTCTATGTGCACATTCTATTGAGCTTTCTTCCTTAGGTTTCATCTTTCCTCTTCCAGAATTTCCTGATATCTTTCTCTGCCAGAGGATTTCCTCTGATTATTTTTCTTGTCACTGTCATTACTAGTAAGGTCCTGGGAGAAAAAACAACAGAAATTTATTTGTTCAATATATTAATTTAAAGTTAGAAATTGTGTTTTTAAGTGTGGCTCCCAAAATAGGACATAACTTTATTTCATAGACTAATTTTCTGCTAATCTCTATAAAGAGATTTATTTCCTTTTAATAACTAAGAACAACTAGTTATCCTAATTGGTAGCTACATATTAGAAAACATTTAGATTGCCTATAAAATTCAAATAATACCATGGGCAGAATGCTGCTTGACACTTAAGTTTTGCTAGTCTTATTTGAATATTAATGTAAAATTAGGACTGTAATTTATAATAGATTTCTTGTCATACTCTGAGATTGACAGCATATTTTAGAAGCAGGAGAAAAGAGGTAAGTTTGATGACTGGTGATCTTGTCATTTTTGTGGCTGAAGCAACTCTATAACATGTCCTTTTCCCATCATTAAAAAAAACTTCCTTTCCTCACCAAATACAATTCTCTCATAAATATTTATAGTTTTCTCTTCACTCTCCAGGTCTTTCATTACAGAGCCTCAATTACTGTATTGCAGAGCTCTGTTTAGATTTTTGGTTAGAAAAAGACATATTTTTTTTTTCTTTTGAAACCAAAAATATCTGGTGTTAGAGTTACTTTTACATTAAAAATGTTCTCAGTTTTCCTAAGACAAATATCAACCAGTATACCACAATTCATTTTATTGTTGGAAAACACCTATTGCCAGAAGTAAGAGTAATCACTGAGGAAGTGGTGATGTGGCTCAAGTGGAAGAACCCTAGAGGAACTCAGGGACAGCGCCTAGGTCCAGAGTTCATGCCCCATGACTGACAAAAAAAAAAAAAAAAAGAGTAATCACTAAAAGCCATCTCTGGGTTTACATCTCTCTTGATTTGTTTTCTGCACACAGTTATTTCTCTCTGTTAATTCTGTTATCATTATTATCACCATTTTTTTGTTAAGAAATATAAACTTAAATAATCAATTTTAATGCCAGAATATGATTCCATTTTAGAAATGCAATAATTTAGTGAACCCGTTTCCTATTAAGGTTGCTACATGTGTTTTATTCAGAATAAACAATGCGGCCACATTCATATAGATTTATGCATCTTACATATTAACATATACACGTGTGTGGTTCGTTTACTATTTTCAAATGGCAAGGCCTTTGAAGTCGAATTTCTAGGTTGCAGAATATTCCCACGTCATATTGTCAACGTGACTTCCAGAGGGTGGAGAGATGTACAGAACTATCAACATGTATTAGAATCTCCAGGGCGCCTGCGTGGTGGCTCCCCGGACTAGGCGCCCGGCGGACGCGGCTGATACCTTGGTTCCCGAGGTCCTCTCACGAGCCCGCTTGTGCGCGGCGTCCTGCGCGTACGCCTTGCAAGCCTCGGCGCCATGGGTCTGATTTCCGATTCCGGCCTGCGAGTGGAATGGATTGCAGCAGTTACCATTGCTGCTGGTACAGCAGCCCTTGGTTACCTCGCTTACAAAAGATTCTATGTTAAAGATCACCGCAGTAAGACCATGGTAAACCTTCACATCCAGAAAGACAACCCCAAGATAGTCCATGCTTTTGACATGGAAGATTTGGGAGACAAAGCTGTGTACTGCCGTTGTTGGAGATCCAAAAAGTTCCCATTCTGTGATGGGACCCACACTAAACACAACGAAGAGACTGGGGACAACGTGGGACCTCTGATCATCAAGAAGAAAGAAACTTAATGGACAGTTTTGAAGCTGCAGACCATCCTTTCATGACGTTACCTGATTATTTAACTAGAATGATTACTGATTACCACTTCTCTCTAATTCACCTCCCCTCCTTCTAGATGTGGAATATTGCCAACCTCAGCTTTCACATTCATGGCATTTGCCTTACTTGTTGAAGGATTGTGGTGCACATTTTGTTTAAACAAACACACACACACACACACACATACACACACACACACACACACAGGAAAAGGGATAAACCAACCTCATGGCCTGTGGGTTATTTTGGTCTTGTAAGGATCTGTTTCTTTAAATTTGAAATAATGGTCTTAGTATATAGTTATATCTTGAAGTTAATGAATTAAATTATACTTAAAAAAAAAAAAGAATCTCCATTTCTCTACTTCCTGCTCAGTACTGGTATTAATCGTGACTTGGACTATTTGTCAGAGACAACTTTCCTATTTCCTTCTCCACATTCACTCCCCACCCTTCCTTCCCCACCCTGCTCTTTGGAGCCTTTCTGGCTCCTTGCCTTCTGGCTTTGTCATGGCTCAGCCATTGTAGATATTGGCAGGAGATGAAGGGACAGGAGCAGGGAGGTCAAGGCACTTAGTCCTATGCTCCCTCTCTGCCAGGTTAATGTTGGTTGGGCTGCATTCTTTTAATAGAGGCCTCATCTCCTATCTGAGAGTTTCTACTCATTTCAGAATCCAGTAACTTTTTTCTCTGTCCTTTCTGACTGAGGGCAAGGTGAACCCTTCCTGAGCTGTTCCTCGTCTCCTCCCCCCCACCCCCCCATCCCCCGGCCCCATCCTTCACTACCCTTGGTTGATTCCTTTTAGTGTGTCCATACTTTTGCAAACGGTCCTCAGATTACCCTGCTTGAGGGTGCCATATGTTTTCTGTCAGGATCCTGACAAATAGACTTGGAAAAAAAAACCCCAATATCTTCTTTTATTGTAATATTTTGCCTCAGTGTCTCCTGGCCCCATTTTTCCCCTTTAACTTTACTTTTGGTATACTTGCAGTTTAGTGATGAAATGGAATCTATCAGCCTTTTCTAGATTATTTAGAAAGACCTATCTTGATTATGGAATTTATTTCCTTGTATGCTTGTCATTACAGTTAAATATTTGTATCTTGTAGTTGTGCCTTGGTTTATATGAATGAGGACTAGCATTTTTATTTCTCCATTTTCCCAGCAACAGTAACTGAATACTGGCCATTTTTTTCTACCCATTCAAATTCTCCTTAGTCACATATTTATCCTGTTCTTTTTGATGTGTGTGTGTGTGTGTGTGTGTGTGTGTGTGCTAGTGCTAGAGCTTGAACTCAGGGCCTTGCTCTTTCACTTGGGTTTTTCACTCAAGGCTGATGTCCTACTGCTTGAGTCACATCTCCTCTTCCTCTTCATTAAGTTTTATGTCTATTTTGACTCCATCCTCAAGTCTCCTTCATTTCTGTAATCTTAACATACATTTTTCAGTTTAGTAATTTCATCTCATCATTCTTTAACAAAAAAATTCTAGATAGTCCATATTTATATTCTTAAAAAAAAACCCAGCTGATATTCTTTTCAAGACTTCTTTGCTCCAAAATTATCTTAGGATTTCATTTGGTATTGTGTTCTACTCACATATTATTTTGTAGAGAATTGACATCTTTTTGAGTTTTCCAATCCAAAGTTTTGAGCTTTCCAATCCAAAGTGCAGTTAATGTCTATTTATTTTAGTCTCAAATGTCTCAGTGAGATTTTTTTCACACATGTTCAGTACAATTCTTATTTATTTTCATATTAAAAAGGAGCTGGTATGTGAATTTTTTTATTTTTGCTTTAGAAAGATACTGTGTGGGAGAGACAGAATTATTCCTATTTGTGTTTTGGAAAAAATCACTAGCAAATTGAAATTCGAACATATTATGAGCTATTTTGCAAAACATGTCAGTATTTTTCCCAACACTTACATTCAGAGTAGCTAAAGCAGCAATTCTCCATTAACCTGTAGCTACATATTATATAGTATAATTGTTAATTCATAAATGTTTCATGAGCTTCCACTTCTAATACCATGCAATACCTTAATATTTATACTTTAAGTCTTACCAAATGCTTGTGGCAAACCACAATAACCTTAAGAGGAAAGCAATATATATGCATAAATTAATTATTTTTTAAAAGTAGAAACTGCAAATACATACCTTTTTACTCAAGCAACAACAGTGCTAAGATTAATAAATTATGTGGAGCTTCAGTAGCTCAAGATTTTTCAAAGCTCTCAATTTTTACTAGAAGAAGATGAATAGTAAACATTATCCCTAGAGAATATAAAAGCACACTTAATAACTAACTTGCCAGTAATGGCTCATGCATGTAATCTTAACTACTTGAGAGGCAAAGATTTGGAGGATCTCAGCTCGAAGCCAGTCTGGAGAAGTTCTTGAAACCTTCATCTCAACAAATAAAAACTGAATGTGAAACTGGGCACTGGTGGCTCAGGCCTGTAATTCTAGAGGAGGCCCAGATCTAAGGATCACAGTTGGAAGCCAGCCTGAGCAGGAACATTCATGACACTCTTATCTCCAATTAACCGTAGGAAAACAGGAAGTGGCACTGTGGCTCAGAAGCTAGAGTGCTAGTCTTGAGCTGAAGAGCTTGGAGACAGTGGCCAGGCCCAGAGTTCAAGCCCCACGACTAACAAAAACAAGCAAAGCAAAGCAAAACAAAACTGGATGTGATGGTGTAGAAGTGTCATTCCATATATACAGGAGTGTAAACAGGAGGTTCATGGCCCTGGCCAGCTGGGGCACAGACATGAGATCCTACTTGAATACTAACTCAAAGCAGAAAGGATTGGGGATACGGCTCAAGTGGTAAAATGACTGCCTAGCAAGTAAAAGGCCCCAAGTTCAAACACCAGTAACACACACATACACACACACACACACTCTCTCACACACATACACTTTCAAATAGTTGCCTCTGATTCACTTTTCGAAATGAGTTTAGCATTATGTAGAAAATTGTTAATATCACAAAATCTACAGATACTAAGCTCAAGTTCTAAGCAATGTGTTTTCTGCATGCTCCTGAAATGTGCATGCACTGTTTGGAAGTCCTGATTTTAGTTAAGGGACGCTGATTTTTCTGGGAAGGTTTCTGCTATCTGCAGGTGGAATGCGCGCGATGTCTGCAGCATACTGGGAAATGGAGACAGCAGAGATGAGCAGGTAGAATGCGTGCGATGTCTGCAGCTTACTGGGGAATGGAGACAGCGGAGATGAGTGGCTCGGTTCATTCTGTGGCTGGTTACTAGCACCTCTACACCTTGGGCTTCTGCTATTGCCTTGTGTTATACCAGTCTTTCTTCTCTCTAAACTGTGGCTTTCTGTTCAGTGATCCTTTAAGGACAAGTCAAAGCACTTTCCTCTTTGCTCAGAGAGAAGTAAGAACAATGGCCAGAGATCACAGTGTCTGAATTTGCATCCTACATCCCTAAGTCTGTCTCTTTTGTATCATGAGGGTTTTATGTAATCTATCACTTTCTCCCATGACTCATTATTTCCCTCTTCTCTCCATCTTTTCAAACCCTGCCAAACTTTAGTATTAATGGAGACTGTCTAGCTCTTCCATTACATTTTGTTGATTTTTCTTATTTAACATAAACATTTCAGTCTTTTTCATGGTGTTTTCTTTTCTTTTCTTCTTCTGTCTTTCTTTTTCTCTTTCTCTCTTCTTTCTTTCTCTCCCTTCCTTCCTTCCTTCCTTCCTTCCTTCCTTCCTTCCTTCCTTCCTTCCTTCCTTCCTTCCTTCCTTCCTTCCTTCCTTCCTTCTTTCTTTCGTTCTCTCTCTCTCTTTCCTTCTTCTTTCTCTCTTTCTCTTTATCTCTTCCCCCCCACCTCCCCCCCCCCTTTCTCTTTCTTTCTCTGTTTTTGTCCTGAAGCTTGAATTCTGATTCAGGGCTGGGCACTTCTGGCTTCTTTGGTGGTTAATTGGACATGAGTTTCACAGACTTTCTTGCCTGGGCTTGCTTCAGACCCCGATCTTCAGATCTCAGCCTCCTAACTATCTGGGATTACAAGCTTCAGCCATGGGCACTGGGCTTCTGTGCCTCTTTTATATGCTTGGATAATTTTAGTGTACATCCCTCCTCCTCCTCCTCCTCTTCGTCGTCATCCTCCTCCTCGTCGTCATCCTCCTCCTCCTCTTTCTCCTCTTCCTCTTTCTCCTCCTCCTCTCTCTCCTCCTCCTCTTTGTCCTCCTCCTCCTCCTCCTCTTTCTGGTAGCACTGGGGTTGGAACCTGGGGCCTTGCACTTTCTCAGCAGGCACTCTACTACTTGAGCTAGCCCATATTCCTTGAGAATCCTTGTACTTAATAGCTGGCTCCAAAATGACAGATTGTTTTATCTTTACAGGCCTTGTGGTGCCAGACACAGTTCAGTTCTTATGTATTGCAATTCATAAAGCTGAGAGAATCCTTTCTAATGCTGATATACTGTACTATGTTGACACTAGTCTTAGTTAGATTAATGTCTTAAATTAAATTTGTGCAGATATAGTTGTAAGTTTTCACTATTAATTTTGTTTGGGAGAAGGGAAAAATTGATTGTTTAAAACACTAAATATTTCATAAATACTGATTTCTCCATATGGTTCTTAGCCATATTAAGTGCTATTTGAGAAAAAGTAACATATGAAAAGCATATTTTCCAAGTATTGTTTGAACAGGTTAGACTACATTAAATAACTGATGTCACTTTATAAGCGTCATTTTTAGTATGCCTGAATGAGGTGTTTATTTTATTTTTAAATAGTTTATTCTTTTAATGACAGCCTAATGTTTATTTAAGGATTGTTTAGCCAGTCTAAGTAGAGAAGGGAATGTTATCAGTGTAAGCAGTGAAAACATTCATCCTGGATAAATCTGTGAATGGTAGTAGTGGGAAATTGTCAATGATTTAATTGGAAACATTTTACTTCTATGTTACTTCATAAAGAAAACTTTGTATAACCTTTAAAAATTTTTTTTGGTATGGGATTTTTGTGGCTGTCAGCTCTTACAATCACTAGAAGGGATAATTTCACTAGAGAGTTCCCAGTAGGTAGTAAAATAATTTGGCTGGTTTGTAAAGTTTTCTTTTTATTATGAGAGAAAAAGATAGTTTGACAGGATAAGATATAGCTTAGAAATTTTCACATGGAATTGGCTGTAGGGATAGCAATGTGGCTCAGTGGTTGAGTGCCTGCCTAGCAAGCATGAGGCCCCAAGTCCAAAGCCCAGTACTGCCAAAAAAATGAACGGAGTAAATGATGGAGTATCCCTAAAATTATGCAAACACATTTCATTTACTTACATATAGATACATAAAAGTCTAGTCCTGCTAGAGTGCTTACTGCTGACTGTAACTCAATTTATTTTCATGTAAGATAGATATATTTTATGTTGGGCACTGGTGGCTCATTCTAGTAGTCCTAGCTAATTGGGAGACCAAGAATAGGAATCCAGATTGGAGAAGAATATTTTGTGAGACCTTTCCTATCCCATAGCTGGGTGCATTGGTGTGCTCCTGTCATCCTGAGCTATGTGGGAGGCTGAGATTTGGGAGGATTGCATTGCCTGTTTAGCCCCAACAGAAAAGTCTGAGAAATTATCTCTGTGGAGGGAAGCTGGCTATGGTGGTTGTGTCTGTGATCCCAGAAATAACCAGAAGCCAAAAATTCAGTAGTTTAGAAACTAACCTGGGCAAGAAGGAAAACCCTAGCCTAAAAATCTCTAGTGACAAACAGGGCTAAGTACGTGGTTCAGGGGCTTACTATCAGCCTAATGTGTCCAAGGCCTGGAGTTCAAAGCCTAGTACCAAAAAACCCAAAAAACAAAACACACAAATAAATAAGTATTCTTTAAAAATATCAAATAGGAAGAGAAAATGACACAAAAATTCCACAATGGATCAATGGGAAGTGAAAATTCCAGCTGCTTTAGGGGTTAGTGAGCAGAGAAGAAAAAAATTGCCCATTTTTTTCCCCAGTAAAATTTTATTTGAGGTCTGGGAATGTGGCTTAGTGGTAGAGTGCTTACCTAGCATCCATAAAGCCCTGGGTTCAATTCCTCAGTCCCACATACACAGAAAAAGCTGGAAGTGGTGCTGTCGCTCAAGAGGTAGAGTCCTAACCTTGAACAAAAAGAAATCAGGGACAGTGCTCAGGCCCTGAGTTCAAGCCCCAGCACTGACAGGAAAAAAATGATTTGAACTTTTGGCTGTATGCCAAATGATTCAGACAGAAGAATAACAATATTTAAAAGTCAGGTAACTGTGGATCATATCCAGTACCCTATGCATTTCAAAACTTTTATATTTCCCTTACCAGTTTAGTTAGATCATACATGATTGGGCTTTTTTTTTTGTCAACTAGTTCAGTGATTACAAACATGTTTCCATGTCAATGAATGAGCAATTATCTAGTATGCACTGTGAGAATACTACTTCTCTGCAAGGCAGAATAATGCAGAAAGTGACTATCTTGGAAATCAGACCCAAGTTCCAAGTTTTTCTCTGCCTGTCAATTGATGGGAGGCCTTAGCAAGTTATTTTGCCTAAATGGCAACTTTTTTCCTCCATAAAATCAAGATAATGCCTGCTTCATACAGTTGGTCTGTGAGATACTGCATATAGAAATATTCATTGCCTGGTATATACTAGGTGCTTGAAGAATGTAATAGCTAACATAGCTATCTATATCATTTGTATAATTACTGTAAAATTAAACATCAACCATAGATATTTTTGAGAGTATTAGTATTTGAACTCAGGACTTTGTACTGGCTAGCAGTCACTCTACTGCTTGAGTCCTGTCATCTCCAGCTCTTTTATTCTGTTTACTTTTGAGATAGTGTCTCAAGTTTTGCCTGGGCCAGCCTGGACCAAGATCCATTTATTTATGTTTCTTACCACAGGTGGGATGAAAGGCATGTACCACTGTGCATAGCCATTAGTTGAGATGATGTCTTGTGAACATTAGTTTGCTCTGACTGGCTTTGGAATTATAATCCTCCCTATTTTGGCCTTCTGAAAAATTAGGATTATAGGCAAGAGCCACCAGCTGCAGGCCTGAAATAGATAATTAGAATAAAAATTAATGAGAGAATTGGCTGAAAAGAAAAGAAAGCAGATAAATTTCTTGTGTTAGTTAAATGGGGAGCATTATAGAAAAGAGAGTTGTCTTTGGGCAATTCTAAATTAGCATCTTTCAATAGAAGGAGGTGTTCTAAGTCAGGAGCAGCTCTGCTTTGTCCTTTTGAGTGTTACTGTGGCCTTCATGGTTCCCAGCAGGTGGTTTTCCCAGAAGCGTTGGCGATGTGAAATCATTCATCTTTTCCCAGCTCAAAAACCAATTCTATTCCAACAGGATAATACTGAAATGCTTTGTTGAATCAAACAATTTGTGTCTTCATGTAAGCCAGAGCTCTGCATGCTCTTGGGTGATAATATCTCCTGATGTTGGTAATTATAACCCATCTTCCAAATTATCAGAGAAAGCTTGTAGAAGAAAATCCGTATCTTTCCCTTTTGCTTTCTACCATTACCACATCTCCCTGAAGTACAGATTTCCAACAGTTTAAGTGACTTCCTGGGGGATTCAATGTGGAGAAGTTATCATGCTTTTCCTGGTGCTTCAGTTTCTCTTTGGCTCTTGTGGAATGTTTGCTTTTGCCCTTTGCGTGTTTCAAGAGCACAGTTTGGAGCCCTAGTGCTCTTTCCAGTTACAGAAATGACATTAAAAAAATCTAAAAGTGGAAAACAGAATTAAAAAGGAGAGAGACTAGATGCGATGAAATGTCAAAGGGTTAATGCCAATGTTTAAAAAAATTAATGAATTACTAATCTGGGTCTTAGAGTTACTGACTTAAATGGTAATTGATCAACTGATATAGTGCACAAATGGAAAAAATTGACTGTGCTTAGATAAATAACAATATGAGCAAAATAATGAGAAGGAAATTATTATAAAATATAATATTCATCTTATATACCTGTGGTGAATCAGATAGGAAGAATAAGGTATAAAAATCTGTTTGGGAATGTGGGGATGTGAAGAAGATAGGCAATTTCATGAATAATATAGGATGGAAAGAGGATGTAGAATGTGTTGACATGGAGTGTTTATGTTTGAGTAGAAAATTCCAGCAGTGTGAGACGAAGCAGCACTACATTTCCTCCCTGTTAAAACAATACAAGAGATAATACAACACATAAAAGAGCTATACCACAAAGGAGTGTTAATTACTCTGTGTCAATAGGAGGAGCAGAAGAGTTCTTAGATAACATTACGGAAAAAAGAAGAGACCAACTATGGTTCATGAATGAATAGTCCTCAAAATGATAAAACAGGCTGAGTGCTGGTGGCTCACACTGTAATCCTAGATACTCAGGAGGCTGAGACTTGGGGATCTCAGTTTGAAGCCAATACTGGCAGTAAAGTCCATGAAACTTGTCTCTAATTAATGACATTCAAAGAAACCTGCTTTAAACACTTTCCTGCCTTTTAATTCTTTAAAAGAATACAAACCTTAGATGGTATCACAACTGCCATCAAGAATTTATAACGACCTTCCTTCCTTCTTCCTTTCTTTCTTTCTTTCTTCCTTCCTTCCTTCCTTCCTTCCTTCCTTCCTTCCTTCCTTCCTTCCTTCCTTCCTTCCCTCTTTCCCTCCCTCCCTCCTTCCTTTCTCCCCTCCTTCCTTGCTTCCCTTTTCCTCTCCTTTCCTTCCATCCTTCCTCCCTCCCTCCTTCTTTTTCTTTCCTACCCTCCTTCCCTCCCTCCCTCTCTCCCTCCTTCCCTCCCTCCCTCCTCTCTCTCCCTCTCCCTTCCTTCCTTCCTTCCTTCCTTCCTTCCTTCCTTCCTTCCTTCCTTCCTTCCTTCCTTCCTTTCTTTCTTTCTTTCTTTCTTTCTTTCTTTCTTTCTTTCTTTCTTTCTTTCTTTCTTTCTTTCTTTCTTTCTTTCTTTCTTTCTTTCTTGTCTGGGTTTTAATACATAGCTCAGGCTGGTCTGGAATTCTTCCTGTTTGCCTTTTAAGTGACAGGATTACAGGGCATCCACCACCATATCCAACCTTAGAAGTATTTCTCAGCTTTGCTGAGGAAGGCAGAAAAAGATTACAGTTCAAGGTCTGGTAGAGCAAAGATAGCATGAGACCTTACCTGGAAAATAAAATAAAAGCAAGGACTGAGGGGCTAGAGAACTTGTTTAAGCTCAAAGACTTGAGTTTAATACCTTATACTGAATAGGAAATAAAGAAAATATTCTTTGACCAAGAAAACATTAAATGCCGTATGTTAGCTATCTGATTTAGTTCCTGCACAGACATTGAGATGACATGAAGTCATTTGTGTGGCTTTATGTTTAGTCACGGTTTGCAGTCTATAGCCTGTATAGATAGACCTTGGGGAGTGAAAGTCACTAAGGTATCATTTTCCCTTTTCATTCTCATTTTTGCATGAGTATAGAAGAGAGTTTTCTAGAAATGAAACAATGCAGCAACATGAATGAAAGAGCAAACAAGATAATCAGTTACCAACTATGAAGCCAAACAGATTTGCAAAAACGTAAGGTAGTGTTACTCTCTCATTAATTTCCTTTAGCTAGGGGAAATGTAGTTAGTTTTCATAAAGTATGCTAACATATAATGCATTTATTATTTATAAAGAAATTCAATAAATATTTAAAAATTTGTTTTGATTTTGAATGTGGTTAATTATTGATAAATAATACCCATGTAAACAGAAAATTCTTTGGAGTCCTTGATAAAGTTAAAAGTATAAAGAGGCTCAGGGACTCAAAAGTCAGAGAATCAATGACAGAAGGAAGCTTGGCCAAACCCTAAAAATGGTACACTCAAGAGATGCAGATTTTCTAATTACCATTTAACAGTCAACAAATTATGTAATTATAGATATTTTATTCAAAACAGAAGGGAATAAATAAATACTGAAAGTATTTCAAAGTTTGCCTTCAACCTTTTAAGGAAAACCAGATACAATGCTGAATAATTAATGAGAAGAGAGAAACAAATATTTCCAAAGAATCCTAGTAGCTGAGAGACTGCGATGTGGTGGATACATGATCATGTTTATAGCAGCTTTGGTTGCTGGAGAGATTTTTTTTTTGGCCAGTCCTGGGCTTTGGATTCAGGGCCTGAGCACCTTCCCTGGCTTCTTCCCGCTCAAGGCTAGCACTCTGCCACCTGAGCCACAGCGCCCCTTCTGGCCGTTTTCCATATATGTGGTGCTGGGGAATCGAACTGAGAGCTTCATGTGTAGGAGGCAAGCACTCTTGCCACTAGGCCATATTCCCAGCCCTGCTGGAGAGGTTTTGAGAAAGGCTCTGGTATGGGTCACAAACAGCCAAATTCCTGTTGTTTCACCAAATGTGGAAAGAGAATCAGCCAGCTGTCTTGATTTTGTGTATGTATGGTAGGATAGGGGTCTGAACTCACAGTATTACACTTGCTAGGCTGTTGCAATATAGCTGAACCTCTCCTCCAACTGTTTCTTTCTTTCTTTTTTTTATTTTTCTGGTTATGTTTAGGATAGAGTCGTGTTTCCACACCAAAGTCTGAGCCACCACCCACCTACTTTAGACTTCCTCTCCTTGCTATGATTACAGGCACAGCACCAAGTCCGGATTCTGCTTGCTATGATTACAGGCACAGCACCAAGTCCGGATTCTGCCAGGTACATGGGATCTTGTGGATGGTTTTGCTCTGCGCGGGCCTGGAGTCATGACTCATCTCAACCTTAGCATACCTTGTAGCTTGGGATGACAGGTGAATGCCATGGTACCCAGGTCTAGGTTGAGACATGAGGGGTTTCTCATGAATATTTTGCCTGGCCTGGTCTCAAACTCTGATCCTCCTGATCTCAGCCTCCCAAGTAGTCTCTAGCTTCTCTTTATAAGGGCATCCATTCCATTCAGGAGTATACTACCTTTATAACCTAATCACTCCAAAGATCACACCTCCTGACACCATCTCAGTGAAAGTAAGAGTCCAATATCTTTATTTTGAAAGGACACAGACGTTCAGTCCAAGGCACTAAATTTTCTAGTACTTGCTTAATTTCCTTTATTAGTGTTTTTCCTTGTTATGTGTGTTGGAAATTATAATGTACTGTCTTAATTGATTCAAGGAGCAAATAGCTGGTCAAATGCCAAGCTAGTGTCATACTTATTTTTAATATATATATATGGATTCTCAAAATAGTAAGAATAATTTGCTGCAGAAACTGATGAGAGCAATGTTTAGCTACAGCCTTTTAGCAGCAGCACTCTATGTCATGATTCATCTGTGTGATTCATGATTAACAACATGACCTATTTATCTGTGTTTAGTGTTGGAGAATTGGAAACAATAGGTGATATATTCCAGTGCTATCATTAAGATTCAAGAGCTGTTACCAAGGCTTGTCCTTGGAATAACATTTCATTAGTTGCCCACATAGTCTTCAATCAGTAGCGAACCCCTAATTATTCTGAAAGTTCATCCTTGAGCATTCATTCCTTAAATAACACTTATCATTTTTTCCTATTGCAAAAGGAGCATGCATTTGTGATAGGAACTATAGAGAAAATGCAGAGGCACAAAGAATGTAACAAAAAAAAATCATGGTGAGTTTTTGTCAAGATCAGGCTCCTCACATTTTGATAAATCTCCCTCCAATCTTTTTGCCATGTAAGTAATCTGCATATTTTTCTTTATACAATGCATGTTGTTTCTTAGCTGCTCCTTTCCAATGATATTGCATACATACAGTTCATTCAATTGTATATTCTATGAGCTCTCATGTTATCTAAAATTCCCAAGTATTTTCATTGCCATTATCTTACAGGTTGAAAATACATTATGATGATATTATGATGCCTTAAAGGCATCTTAATCTATTACAAAATATCTTACCATAATATCTTACACAGTCTTACAGTTTGAAAATACATTATGGTAACCTCAAATTTTTATGGCTCAGTTCTTGGTTGCAAATTTCAGATAGTGATTCTGGCTCAGTTACACAGAAAAGGAGATTACCGAAAGTATTCTAAGCTTGTTGGAAGAGAGAGAAGAAAGACCAGTGAGGCTCAGAAAATGGAAAATAAGTGTCCACCCTAACAAAACACTAGAACATTCAATTTACATATGCGTACCTTTTAAAATTAGACCTACCATTCTGAGCTGTAGAAATCGCTTCCATTACCTTAGATTAGAATGAAGAGAAAATAGGCCCAGATTCAAGGTCAAAATGGCAAAAGATTAACAAAGCAGAGACTGCTACAAATAGGAGGGGCTCTGGAGTCAGAAAGCTGAAGCTTCCATGTAATGAGGCCCTCATGTTAATGAGCTCTCTAGGAGCTGCTGGGGCAGCCACGTGTGGGGCAGGTAGGCTGTCATTCTCATCTTGTACTGTTTATGGAACACAGATTTTTGTTATTTCAATGAAGGGCAAGACTCCATACATCTGAGATTGGTGCAACTCGGCTGTAAACCTGCATGTGATACAAGGCATCTGGGGCCAAGTAGAACAATACAAGCCACCAAGTCAGGATGTACAGAAACCCTCAGGATTCAGGGTTCCGCTAGTCATGCTAGTCATAGTGACAGGCCAACCCCTCCCTCAGAGTGCCAAGCTGACACTGGTAAAATTCAGTCTCCAGCTACTATTCTAACTTGACAAAATGTCCACCAGCACTGGGCTCTTAGAGGAGCAGAACTCCAAACCCTTCCTCCTCTTACCCCTACCCCAAAGAAAAGAGCCCCTATCCATTCTTCAGATGAAACTTCAAGAAGAAAATTAGTGTCCCTGTCTAGGCTAAACATTTAAGAACTTTATTCTTGTGTTTTCTCAGCAAAAAAGAGTTGCCAGCTTGAGAAGAATCAAGGAATGGGAGAAGTAAATGTTGAAAGGAAAGGGGAACTGTGAAGAGCCTACAGGGGTGGAGGTTGCTTTTTCTGTGTGCATCCTGCATAATTTTTCCTAAAAGAGTAGAATTAAGTCATCAGTGGCAATAGCCATTTTCAAGATATTTGCTGTGTACTATCCAATCATCTCTCAAAAGGTGTCCATTTATACTTACATGAGCCAAAATGAATAATAATATTAATTAACTAGTAACTTGGCCAACATGAGCATTAGTGTTTAAAGGAATCAATACCTATCTGATAGGTAAAGATCTTTATTCTATTGTGCTTTAGTTTGCCTATATTAATTTGCCTAGCTTGATTGTTTTGTTTTATTAATTATTATTTGGTTTATGTCTTTCTTATGAATAATCACTGACAATATTTTAGCAAAATTTTTTCCAAGGAGATTTTTTTTCCCCTTTACTTATTTGTATGTGTTCCATATATGTGAA
Source organism: Perognathus longimembris pacificus (assembly GCF_023159225.1). Lineage (NCBI taxonomy): Eukaryota > Metazoa > Chordata > Mammalia > Rodentia > Heteromyidae > Perognathus > Perognathus longimembris. The sequence continues at coordinate 44,218,058 of NC_063170.1, read as the reverse complement.
GGAAGATCTAACTCTCCCATATATAAGATTTTATAGGTTAGTTTCCATTATATTTGCTGCTTTAATATTGTTATGATAATTCTGCTGTATAAAAGTTAAGAATTTTTGTGTTATCAACCTATCAATCTTTTAAAATTAGTTTCTGTCTTTGGGGAGGCCTTTTTCATGTTAAAGTAGTTAGATTGAATTTGCTTTTTGTTCTTTTAGGATTTCTTTTCTGTATTAAGCTCTTTAGCCATCTATTTATCTTAATATACGTTATTATACAGGCATGTACTTTAATTTTTATGCCAAATTGTTAGCTATTTCAGCAATAACTCAAAATAGACTCATTTTCATTAATCTGAATGTTCCATTTATCACATATTAAAGTTATATGTGTGCTGCACTAAAGATGACAATGGATTTGAATTTATATTTATGTCCATTCATCAGTTATTCATTCTCTGCTTCACTCAGTCTACAAACATTTAGCACCTACTTTGTGCTTTAGATGTAGGGGTTAAAGATGTAGATAGAGAAATCACTTGACCTAATGTGACCTTAGTGGACTTGCACTCTTCAGGGTCTAGGTTGGAAAGGGAAGAAGGATGTAGCAAGGAGCAAGAAGAGTTTCTTTAAGGAGGAATTAAGCAAGGAAAATGTGATTTTTTTTTAACACTGTTTTCAATTACAGAAGAGTTTAACAAAGGAACTGAGGGTTTCCAACTGCTGATCTCAAATGACTTTGAGATGTAACAATGGTATGTGGAAAGGGATTGCTGTGTTAGGAATCTGCAAGAGTTTTCATACTTATTGTCTAATTACACAACACTCACCTGAAATCTCACCTTGGCTACCAGGCTTCACATCAGCAAATGAATGAAGAATTCAAAGCATCCCCCAAACCTGGCTGTGAAATACCAATTCTTCCTTTGCTGACCATGTCACCTCAGGTTAATAAGCTGCCTCAGGGCACTTTGTGGAACTAGTGCCAATTATTTAAATTGAATACCTTGGCCAGAAGATAGAAGTTGATTTGAGATTCCAGAGGCCTACATACCCCAAACAAACAAACAAACAAACAAACAAAAAATAGGACATTCCTAAAGCCTCAGGAAGGGCAGATTACAGCAATGTTGTAGGAAACAAACACGAGGCAGTGGTGAGGGCACAGGCTTCCGAATCACCATTGCTCACCATTACATGAGTCGAGAGAGAAACTGCTAATCTAGCTGAAGTAATACCTTCAGTTCAGGAGTTCCACTTAGCTGATGGCCATGTGGCCAATGGTGAATGTCCTTCACTCCTTCTTCTGGGAGGCCTGTTTACTGCCAGCCTTTGCTGTCAGATGATGAGAGATCTGTGTGCACTGCTCCCTGCAGAAGAGACAAGGCTGGGGTCCCTGCACTTCTGTGCAGATCAGACTCGGGCCTCTCACCCTCCCTGCCTCTTTTCGGACCTCCACAGGATTCTTTCTCTCTTCCTATGCCAGACTGTGCCCCCATGATCTCAGGATGAGAAGAGGTTCATCCTGAAGATGTGCTTGAAGGAACAAGAGGAGCTGTAGTGGATGAGCGGAACCAACATGACGTCCTTGGAGACTAAAATCTACCACCTTAAGTGAAATGAAAGTATTATTGGATCAGAAAGCCACTAAGCAGATGCAAACAAAGCAAGGAAAGCTTCCTCTCCTTGCAAGAGGGCCCATGACAGCACCTACATTCATAGAGCCCCTCCTGTCTTCTGCCAGGACAAAGGGTGGACGAACTTTACAGAATGAGCATACATCCCAGGAATTGTTACCCCAAGTCCTCACCATCTTGCCTCAGCCTCTGCCTCGGGTCTAATAAGTAAAAGACACTGCTTTGTTTTTATGAAGGGACTTTTTTCCTTGAGACTTTTTTTTTTGTGTGTGTGTGAGCAGCTTCAGGGTGACAGAAAACTAAGCAGAAAGTGCAAAGTTCTTGTGTATTCCCTTGCTCCAGTTTCTTTTTCTTTCTTTCTGTAAGGAAGTCTTGCCTTTGTGTGTATTTTTACAAAAACATTTTAGGGAACATTTCTGTGAGGAACAGAAAATAGGAGAACTTCTCAGAACCTGGTGGCCCGTCCTTGTCGCCATCACATCTCACCTGGGTGGCTGCGTGGTCTCCTTCCTCTGTTAGGGGTCCAGTGCTGGCTCAAGCTCCTGGTCCACACAGCGGGTGGGGGTGGGGTTCGCAATTCCACTTGTCTGTGAAGATCCTGGACTGCCTGTGGGCCATATTCATCCTCACACCTGCACAGAGGGTCCTTGCAGCCTGTCTGAACTCTCCATTCATCCTTTTGCCTTGCTGACTGAGTGCCTGTTCCATTGCACATGCATGGGATCCAGTCTATCTGCTGTTCAAGTGTGAATCTTCCTGGGGCAATGGTTTATGACACGATGCCCCACAGGGCCTCTCCAGTGCAATCTCTCAAGGCCCTGGTGAGGGATGCAGAACCTCTATGCCAGACTTTTGAACTGATTGCCTAGCTAGGCTCTTTTTTTCTTTTTTTTTTTTTCCCTCTCAATTACTGACATGTGTAACAGCCCAGGAACAAGGAAGCTGGAGGGTGAGGTGGGGACTTTTAAACTGAGCTCTGAATGCAAGGAGACACTTTCCAAAAAGCAGACTTTCTATAAGGTGTTGCCAAGTACTTCTGAAACACTGATTCAGCGATTCCTCTAACAACTACTTTGTAGGCATAGTTGCTATCCCCATGTTACAGAGGAGGTAATTGAGACAGTGAGAAATTAAGAACCTGAACACAGGCTGAAAGCCAGGCCTGTGGGGCAGGAGTCTGCACACTTCATCACTGTCCACTGCTGTTTTTCAAGGACACAGTGCAAAGGCCCCGAGTCTGGGAAACACTTCGGGGTTTTCGAAGGATGTTATCAAGTCTGAAGCTGAGAATATAGAGGCAATTTCAGATGGGTCAAGAGTGAGCTATAAATCATTCTCATTGCTAAAGGCTTCCAACAGTAGTGGCATGACATGCTTTAGGTCTTTTTTCTTTTTTTGGTCCTCTCCAGTACTGGGGTTGAATTCAGGGCCTCTCACTTTCCCTTAGTTGTTTTGCTCATGCTGGTACTCTACCACTTGAGCCATGCTTCTAGTTCTTTTTGCTGGGAAGTTGAAAATAAATCTCTCAGATTTGTCTTCCCTGGGCTGGTCTGGAAGTACTGGGGATTGAACTCATGTTTAAGCAGCTTCTTTTGAGCTGTAATTTACATGCCATACGCTTCCTCCAGTGCAAGTGAGTAATTCAGCGACTTTTAACACTTTTACAGGGTGAGGCAATCCTTGGCACTTTTTAAATTTCAGGATATTTCCACCATAGCAGTAAGAACTGTGTGATCATTAGCACCTACTCCTGGTCCGTCTCTAACTCCAATCAGCCATGCATCCTGTCTTTTATGAATTTGCCTCTGTTTGGATATTTCATGCAGATAGAATCATTATATATGACCATTCATGCCCCTTCCCCTAGGATGGTTTGAAGGGTCATCCACATTTCATGTATCTCAACACCAACTTGCTTTTTCTTGCAGAGTAGCATGATATCGTCTGTACACAGTGCAATTTCCTCAGGATTTATCAACAGATGGACATTATTTTTTATTAATCCAGGGATATCCCCAAAAGATACATATGTGCTTGCTTACCAAAATAAAGCTATAAGAACATTAGTAACAGCATCAATCCTATGTTATTTTTAAAAAATGTAATAAGCATGAGATTACTACACCTGTCACTTGACCTTCAGATAAATGAGTTAAATACAATGAGTGTATTTGTATTGAGGAATATGTCTGGAGATGCTATTAGGGAAGTGCTTCCTATGTGATTCAAAGGATGAAAGTCATGACTAAGCTGGGCATTGGTTACTCACACCTGTAATCCTAGCTACCCAAGAGGTTGAGATCTGAGGATCATAGTTTGAAAGCCAGCCCAGGCAGGAAAGCCCGTAAGACTCTCATCTCCAATAAGCTACTTTAAAAAAAACAGGATGTGGGACTGTGGCTCAAGCGGTAGAGCACTAGCCTTGTCAAAAGAAGCTCAGGGACAGCATCCAGGCCCTGTGTTCAAGCCTTATGACCAACAACCCCCCCCCACACAAAAAAGCAAGTTATGACTAGCAATGAATCTAAATATGAACCCTCCATATGAGGAAAACAATCCTGTGTAAAGGCTGCCATCTTCCACCTCATTATTGAGCAAGTTTCTGAAAAGATCCTAAAGCCACCCAGCTCACAGTCCTTGCATAGCTCTAGGACCTAAGATTTCATGACCAGCTTGAATATTACAATGAGTTTTCCATTTAATAATTAGTTTCACTTATGATTGAATTGTCATCTTGAATTACTGCTAACAGAACCTGAAATCCACTTCATTAACTTAAAAATATATAAGGCCACTGCTGGATTGAATTAGAAAATGTCAGCAGCTAAAATAACAAAGAAGAAAGATATTCACTGTGATTTCCAAACCTCTTGTTTCACAGAGGATTATTTTAAAGACAGAGAAATAACTCATATGGCAAGTGTGCTGAAACAGTCGCTTAGAGAACATCTTCATTCCAAAGGCTCTTTTAATCTAATTGCAAATTGAGCATCAGGAAAAGAAGACCTGTATGCACTTTGAAATTATTTCTCATATTCAAACATTATGCAATGAAAGGATATTCCCCATTTTAATAAGTTAAAACTACTTCAGTAATATCATAAAAGCTGGTTTTACACACTTATACTTTTTATTTTTATATTATATTTAATGCAAAACAATCACAATTATTTGGGGATGGCAATTTATCAAAATAAACTTGTGGCCAGGCATGTCTGTAATCCCAGCACTCAGGAAACTAAGGCAGGGAAATCTTGAGTTCAAGGCCAGTATGAGTTACATAGCAAGACTCTGTCTTAAAATAGCAAGATATGCTTGGTGCTGGTGGATCACACGCATAATCCTAGCTAGTTAAGAGGTTGAGATCAAGGATCTCATTTTGAAGCTACCCCATGCAAACAACACTTCACAATACTTAACTTTAGTGAAATTAGGATTTCTCAGCCCCAAGCTCAAGTCCCAGGATTGGCACAGAGAAAACATCAGCAACAAAAAACAACAACAACAAAAACACACACAAGATAAAATAAAAAAAATGGAATAAGTTGTTTTGGTTTTAAGGTTTTTGAAAATTAATATAAACACATATCTACCAAACAACTCAGCCACTTGACACATCCCAAAGCAATCTCCATCCAATCAAAAGTAGAACACATATCCAGACAAAGACCTGTATAGCAATGTCTAAAGTGGTTGTGGTAAGCACTGCATGCATTTCTTTCAGGTGTACATTTGGAGCAAAACTGCTGGGACACAAGGAATACTGCATTTAACTTTGATAAGGCTAAACCTTTTCCAGAGTGGCTGAACAACTTCGTAATCTTATCACCTAGTTTAGGAAATGTCTGTTGCTGTTATATATTTTAATGAGCAGAACTAGTAACCATACAAGTCCAGGAACAGTAAAAGTACAAAAAAAGCCATGATAGTTTTGTTGGGCTGTGACAACAAAAACACCTAGGTCAGGTGCCATTAACAATACAGCTCTGTAAAATGAGAAAGCCCAAAGACTAGCTGCCTTTAGGCTTAGTGTCTAGTATGGCCCCATTTCTTGGCAGTTTGATATCTCACTGCACACTCTTACGGAAGAAGACACAAAGAAGCTCTCCAAGATGTCTTCTGTAGGGGAACTAACACTATTCATCAGGGCTCTACCCTCATGACCCTATCACCTCCCAAAGAGTACACCCCTAATACCACCAGATTAGGGGTTAGTATTTCAGTGCATAAATTAGGGAGTGGGGCAATAATTCAGTCAATAGGAGATGTTAGTGGTAAGTATTGAAATGGATCCAGCAAGCATTTGCCTGTACCATGTTCTCTTTTCTGGACTTTCAAAGATGGGCAATTCTCCACCCCTCTGATGGGCACATATTTTCTACTACAATCAGTACTATTTTGTAAGAGCAATCATGTTATTTAATTCCAATAATAAGATCAATAATTGCCATCAGTAATGTTTGTTTAGGACTTAGGATGTGCCAGGCACAGTTCCAAGTACTTTGAATGCATCCATTCATTAAATCCTCCTTAAAGTGTCTTTGCTAGCTCCATGTTTTTCTATTGTATGTTGGTTTGATAGTATATGCAAGCAAACTCATTAATTTCATTTATGTGTTCTTGAAGTGGCCGTCAGCATTAGCCCAACATAGAAAAAGATTTTTCCTGATTAGATCAATAGGAGAAACTTCTCATGAAGGAAGAGAAGGACTCAACAATGCTTGGGTTACTGATAGAAATAGGAGAAAATTCCATGCTTTCAAACAATGAACACTTTGTATCCTTAATAGAGTTTCATCTATCTGAAAAGTTGGCTTACATGAAAAACTTCATTTATTAATAATGACAAGTAATAGAGATGAGCATTATAATGATTTTGCTATGGGGGTGGGTGGGAAGGAATATTGATGTTTTTCCATAAAATTTGTATTGCTTGATGAGGTGAAATGGACATAAAATACAAGTGCTATCGGCTTTGTAAGCCTTTTCTTTCTAACTGTGTTTCTCACACACTTGAACAATTTATATCTTAATGAAAATGAGACTCAAGAGATGCTCTTAAAACCCAGGAGGAGGGATTGCAATGCGTTGCCTTGACTGCAGCATTTGTTATTTTAGAGGAAAAAGCACCAGTGATCACTTATAAATTGTGAGTCTGACCTACATTGCAGAGCTAGCAAATTTCCTAGGGCACCTGATCAATAGCTCACTGTTAAAAAGGACCTTGCTAACAGCCTTTCCTTAGAAAAAGCTGAAGTTGACAGTCAAGAAAACAATTTGTTCAATTCCATCTTCTCTCCTAGAATCCCCATTCAGTTAAAATTGCTCCCTGTTTCATAGTTGCAAAAACATTTCACTTAAAATAATAACATTGATGTTCATTTCATTTTTAACATAAAAGTTTTATAATAGGGACTTTTTGTAGCAGGCTAGATCTGATAGTCATTCTTTTCAACTTCCATGATAGCTTCCTGAAAAGGTACACAGGAAAGACCCAAATTCACAACCAATGAGGGACTAAATAGAAGATAGCAAGTCAACTTTTGTATGGTGATTTTAGTAACTACCATGGAAGATGGATGGAGAATCTTATTCTTGAACTTCATGCCACCTGCTCTCACCTTTAGCATCTCACAATCGCTTCACAGATGACAGATAGAGATCCATGCCATCCCTATTGCAAGGTAGCCACCCTCTAAATCAGGATTTCTTCGTTTTGAGACTATTGACATTTGGCACCATTGATCAGAGAATTCTGGTATCCTACCACTTGAGCCACACCTCTACGTCTGGCTTTTTGCTCTAATCAATTTTTCTGTCTGGTCTGGCTTCAAACTGTGATCTGCAGATCTCAGCCTCCTGAGTAGCTAGGGTTACAGATGCAGGTCATCAGTGCACAGATGAATTGGTTTCTACACATTAGATACTAGTAGTGGTCCATCTCCAACTCAAGTTGTGACAACCCAAAATGACTCCAGGCATCACTACATATTTCTCAAGGGAAACCAGTTCCCTGGGTCCAGAACCAATGTCCTAAATGAGCACAGAGATCTGAGACTGGAGCTTCCTTTCTGTCCTATTTCTGTTTTGTCACCATTCGGACATTTTTTTTTTTCACTTTTATGACAAGAAGGCAAAGAAAACACATTTCAATTCCCTGAACTCTGGGGTACTTTATCCCTAAAAGAATTAAGAAAGAGCGTTAGGACTAAAATTCATCTTTGGTGCTGAAGCTAAATTGCTAGCTACCTTTGAGGCAGGGTAAATTCACAGAGGAGATACCACTGAGAGTTATCTGGTGATGGAAATCTTCTTGATACAGATCACACTTATGCATATCTTAAATTTGGTTGAGCTGAACTCTATGCTTGTGCACGTTTTCTTTTGATTTCAACATATTATGTCAGAATGAGCAACAACCACAAAAACAATGCTTTTGAGGAAGAGAACTCAACATGGGCATATTAAAAAGAAACAGGTGGCAGACCTGAAGATTGATAGGAAGGCCATATCTTAGAATATTAAGTGAAGCAAATATCTGGCTAGATAAGATTACATATTCTTGTAATCCCAGCTACTCAGGAGGCAGAGGTAGAAAGGTCATGGTCTGAGAAAGTTAGTGTGAGACCTTATCTGAAAACCAAACCAAAACCAAAAAAGGGTTGGAGAAACGGCCCAAATGGTAGAAGATTTGCCTGACAGGTGGCAAGGCTCTGAGTTCAATCCTAGTAGTGAAAAAAAAAAAAAGCATAGTTTTGACTATTTGTACTTGAACCAAAGAGTTCAGTTTGGGAAGGATAATGGATTCTCATGTAGCCCATGTCAATGACCCTCCATTATCCACTTGTGAAGCATAGGAAAAATTAGCATCAAAATCTAGGGCTGTTATTCAACCTATTGCCAGAATCTTGGAGGTATTTCAGCAAATGACAAGTGTAATGGATCTGCTTGAAAAAGGCAGCGAATGCTCTCTGTACCCAAGCCATGCCAGCAGAAACAGATTGTGGGGCCTGGTAGGAAGTTGGAGATGAAAAGCTTTGCTCCAGCCACTTATCTGCCTCCTATAAGGCAAAGGCGAATACCACACTGTTCTCTATCGGAGACCTGCAAAGGAAGCAAGGAACTGCTTTCGAAGGCAGCAAGCTCTCTATCCCCCAGCCCACTAGGGACACAGATTCTGCTAAATCTGGAGAGCACTATGGGTAGGGAGGGGACACAGAAGGACAGCAGTGGCTTAGTGTTTGGGGGGAATGAAGTGCACACAAGTATCCAGAAAAACAACAGTGAGCATGAAGCAGGCACTGAGCTAGGCTTCACGTGTATAGACCAATCATAATTCTAGCACATGCACTAGCCAGAAAAGGGGTATTTAAAGTGCACATTGACTGTATAATGGCCATGTTCATACTAAATCTCACACCAGTTTTTCTTGTGCCCAAGTCTAGCCCTTCTGTGTAGAGATTTGGAGGCCTCTGCTTTTGTCCAAAGCATCACTATATCACATCAGTATGTCACCACATCTGTGGCAGCTCACACGTCCAGCAGGTCCCATGATGAAGGTGTGCATTCGGTCCCATGACCTGTGTGTTTGAATGTCTTGTGTACCAAGTGTAATGAGTCCATTGGGTTCCTTGTGTCAGTGGAGGTCAATGATGGCTTGCATTTCTCTGGCCTCTTATCTAGGCTTTAGATGAAAACTAGCATTTTTAGGGGGGAAAAAGTGTTCAGAAGGCATCCATGGCTGGAATCGAAGATGGTATTCTAAGACTCGGGTTCTGCCTCAGGACTATGTCCCTTGTTTGGTTGTTCAGCCTCTTGGAAAGCTACTTAGTCTTCCAAAGGAGGATGCACACATGCTTGTCCTTCCTAGCTACACCTGGCTAGGGCATTCAGCAGAAACAGACTGGTTGTATCTTGCTCAGATAGCAGACTGGAATCCAGGGATCCTGGAAAGGAGGATATTATTTTTCCCTCTAGCTCTCTCTTATTCTCTCAGTCCCCACCAATACTTCCATGCACTAAAAGACCCCCATCAATGGGTCTAACATGCATTTTTCCCCCATCTGACTGTGTGCAACAAAAAGCCAGTTTTCATTGATTTACTTGTTTATGTTCTTGTAACAGACAGTTCTTTACCATCTATCTACTTTATTCTAGGCACTGCTATAAGAATGAGGCATGTAATGGCACATGAGATAGACAATAACCTTAATCTTTTGGAGCCTGTCTTGTGGTTGAAGAAAAAAAGAGACTAGATGAGTAAGCAATCAAACAAGGATCAGAGTGGACAGTGATAAATACCATGATGGAAATAAAACTAGACCCTGATGTATTGACTGAGGATCTGAGGTATCTGCTTATGCAAATTTGAATGCTTAGAAAAATATTGAAACAGCCTCACAGTTGGTAAGTTCAGTGGAGGCTGCTTAATCAATTGGTGTTTATTGTCATTTTGTTCCTTTCTAAACTCTCTGAAGTGCCCATGTGTCTCAGAGCATTGAGTGACCTAGCTTCAATGTCTAACCTTGATTAATGTCAGTCATCGTAATACTATCTTCCTCACCAGTGACTGGTCTAAGGAGCTGGGCCTAATCCAATCAGCACATAATATTTTCAAGTCAGTAGTGACTGGCTCAGGAGTGGACACGTGATCCAATTTCGGCTAATGAGGTGCATGGGGAGTTTTCAGAAAACGTCTAGACAGTTTTCTGTTACTGATAGGAAGAAATGCCTTGTCTAAATAGATGTGAACAAGGAAGCAATCAATTCCAGTTGTTCCTAGAAGCTGGCTTAGGGCCAGGAGGCCAACAGTCCGGAGAGGAAATCTGACAAAACATGTTAGTGAGAAAAACTGCAAGTGCCAGCATAGTTCCACTGGAATACACATAATTAATTACCTGATGGCCCTTGACATTTGTATTGTGGGCTGCCTCTGAGCCATGCACTCTGCTGGGATTCTTTATTGCAGAAAGACCCTGAAACAGCCCTTATATCCAGAGCCTTCACACTTCTCCCACCAGTGGTCTACACTCAGCTTCTCAATATTTACTGCAAAGTCGCTTATATTAATTATAGAGATGACCCTGTGTGATGATTCTAGAATTTATGTAATCCAGAATATGTTTATCTGTGTGTTACTCTGAGCAACAGAAGAACCTGTTGTGTTTAATAATGTGTGTTTACTCTGAGGATAGTGGAGTATAAAGAAGGAGATCGTCTGGCTCTAGAGAACCTAGAAAACACCTGTGAAACTCTAAACACACTGATTTTGAAAGCTGCTCTTGATTGGTCTCCATTCCTGAGGAAGCCACAGTTTCCTCTTGGGCTTTTACTAACAGAGCAAGCCAGACAGCCCCTAGGAGCTGTCCTTGAAAAATGATGACTAGGAGATATCCTCTGTTTTTATTGAACTTTGCTTGAGACATTTCTGACTATACCACGTGACAGAGGCCCTCTCCAAAAAGGAGGCATTCACACTGAGCTGAAAATGACAAGAAGTGATCTTTTGTGGACTTTGTTTTGGTATGTTCCAGAATCAGACAAAAAGAAGAGCAGGGATGGTTGGGCTCTAGAATAGAATGGGGTTCCAGAAACAGGGAGTCTGGTCAAAACTTCCTCTTGTGCTTTGCAGTTTGGCCTGGCGCAAGTTGTTGATTCAACAGAGGATTCTCTGGAGCCTTACTTTGCCCATCTTTAAATGGGTTTTGGGATAGTACCTATGTGACAGAATTGTAATGAGAATCAAACGGGCTCATGCATGTGACGGTTTATCATAATCCCTGGTCCAGAGCAGTTATTGTCTCATTTAGATTAGCTTTGTTTGCTTAATGTTCAATTTGCCATGAATTTTATGTCTTTTCAGAGACATTGTCAGAATGAACAGAATAAAATTATACCCAGCTGAACTTTGGAACAATGAAGTCTATACTACTACTGGAAAGCTCTAAAGAGCTATAACTAAATGTTTTTTTTTTTTTAATAGAGAGATGATCTGGATTCATTCAGAGCCCCTGGAGTTTATCTCCTTGCAAGAAAATCTGGAAACATGTCTTAAAATCTTGTGAAATGCAAGATAAATGTGTCATAAGAGCAAGAACACATCTCCTCTCCTGTAGCTGTGTCTGCTGGGATGTTGCCATAGATAATCTGTCAAAACCCATAAAGTCTGTAGCTCATGACAAACACTTTTGTCCAATTTGTCTATCAAATCAAATGGGAAAAAAAATCTACTGCTGACATGCTATTGAGAAAACCTGGAAGTGCTAACACAGTTCCACCAGAACACACATGACTCATTTCCCAATGGCCCTGGACACACGTATTGAGGCCCTTTCTATGGATCAGGGGCTCAGATGGGATTCATTGTTGTAGGAGGATCCTGAAGTATTCTTTATGTCCAGGGCTTTCATACATTCCATGGCCTCTTTTGTTAATATTGAGCTCCCCAGGAGTTATTAAAAGTTGTCCATGTTAACTGCATAGATGACTCTGTGCAGTGATTTGTAGAATTTATTTGCAAGATGAAAAAAATCCTCCCAGAATATTTCCAGTGTCTGTTACTGTAAGTCCACAGAAAAAGCCACTAGATTTAATAATGTGCTGTTTGCCTATAATGACAAAGAACAATACCGTGTGTTTCATTTCATCTATCAGTTATAATTCTAATAAATAGAAATTCAGATTGAAATTGGTAAGCATTATTTATCTAGAGCAAGTGATATTTTTTCTAACTTCTAATAAGCTCTTGATTGAATTTTTCCATATTTAGTGAAAAACTATTCAGTGGCCATTTCTGTCTTTTGCTAACCTTCCATAATCACACGCTATTAAAAATGAAATGGAAAGTAGAAAAGATTCAGTTCTCAACTCCATCACTGACTCAATTCTTTGGCCTTATAATAGTAATAAGGATAGTTAATATTTATGACAGCTTAGTAGGTCCCAAGCATTATGGTTAACACTAACTTACACTCATCTCATTTAGTATTTGCCAAAGGCTTTTGGAGGGAGATATGTTCTCATTATAAACTTTTAATTGTTGGGAAATAGAGAATTAAAAAGGTTACCATACTTGTTCAACACTCATCTGTGACTTCATTGTATTTTAGACTTTGGCAGCCTGGCCTGGTAGATCACAGATTCAAAGCATATTCAGCCTCTTCCCTGGCTTCAGTTTTACGTCTATATTGGCCTTCCTTGCCTGAGTAACTAGGGATTCCAGGACCTGCCCAGGCGGAGTTTTCAGGATTGATGTGGGAGTGAGAGGGGCTGGCTCACCGCTGAGGACGAGGAATAAAGTGTGACCTGAGCCAGGACTACAGGCCACGGCAGGCAGGGCCGGAAGCAGTGACTCTGTCATGCCCAGGCCTTGTCCAACCCTCTGAAAAGTCAAGGATCATAAACACTTAACTGGCAAAGCAAGGACAAAGCAAGCCAGCCAATTAGAGAGCCAGACTGGAAAAATCGCCTGAGGGATTTGAAGTGCAATAGCCTAGGTAGGTGCAAGGCACTCTGCAAACCCTAAGGTGAGATTTATTTATTTATTTACTTTACAAAGGACTGTGTGTGGATATGTGCATGTGCTGGTGTGGCACACACAGGTGTGTACACATGCATACGCTCACAAGTTGCATATATGTGCACACACATGTGTGTGCACGCCCACAGGCGTATGTGTGCATCAGTGTGTATACGTGTGTGCAGTCAAACTGGATAAGCTGAGTCTGTGCATCTGTAATTCACAGCAGCCTGACCCTGGACACCTGAGTTAGGTTCCGTAGTAGATAGAAGGTAAGAAGATGCCTTGTCACGTGTGTGAAGAGAAATCTATCCATCTTTCAAAAAAGAACTAATACCACTGCCAGATAAAGCTCTAGATGTGATTTCTAGGAGATAATAGGTGGCTGTTGACAGACAGTGGATGCAGAATTGAAAATTTATTTGACAGATTTCCTTTGTAGCTGATGATGGGCCTTGGAAGTCTCCAGGGTTCGTGAGTGTTGTCTCCTGGCCTAATAGGAGAGGTACACAGTACTTCAGGGGGCCTGGGCTTGGATGCGAGCCACTGGAGGAGACTTTGGGAGACTTCATGATCACAGACAGAAGTCTGGCCAGGAGTGGCTGAGTTAGAGGCTCTAGTACGCCCACTGTTGGATTTCTGCTCCCCTCCTACAGCCCAGAGAGCTAAAATTAGCACCACTGTGAAGCAGCTGTCCTCACCCCGCATCCACAGGGAAGGCACCCAGCTGGGTGGTAAGGCTTGTACCAGATTTGGCTAGCAGAAGGACCAAGAAAGGCGTGGGCAGAGGTACAGCTGTTGCCTGGCATGGATGCCTGGGCATCTGACAGGCGGAAGCAGCAAGTCGGAGGCTTTGCCGCTTCGCCAACATGGGGGAGAAGCTGTGCAGAGACATGTCTCTGTTGGGAATGCCCTTGGCCTCCTGTGTACCATTTACTCCAGGCTGAGTAGAAAAGATGCATTTGTATCAACCATTCTCTGGGTCTTTCCTTTTGTCTTGTCTTTTCTTTCTTTTTGTGCAGGTCCTGGAGTGTGAATTCAGGGCCTAGTGCTTGTTTTTTCATCAAGGTTAATGCTTTACCACTTGAGCCACAGCTCCGTTTCTAGCTTTTACATTGTTAGAGATAAGACTCTCACAGACTTACTGTCCAGGTTGACTTGGAACCATGATCCACAGACCTCAGCCTTTTGAGTAGCTAGGATTACAGGCCTGAGGAACTTGTGCCTGGTGAGCCTCTGGGTTTAATCCAAGAGGCAGATTCCAAGGACAATCAGGAGAAACAAGGGAACCCAGTCTTTCCTCAAGGGGACACACTAAGGCATCATAAACCTTGACTTCTTCTAGGGTGAATAATAGAAACATCAAAGGAGATTTTTAAACCACCCACATGGAGAACATGATCTGTAGGAGGTAGAGAAAAGGGGAAAATAGTTGAAAATAATGACAAATGGGATAGCTTAGGAGGAGAAAGTAGCTACTCAACAGAGCTAATTGAGGCTTCTACAAAGCAGACCAGAGTAAAGAGGATGAGAGTGACATTTCATCTATAATAGAAAACCATTCTGGTTGACAATCAAGTGACCTGTAAGGTTGGGAGGGATCCTGTTTGTCCTGCGACATTTTCTTGACAACATTGAAAGTTAGAATTGCCTAGGTGATGGGGAAAGATGGAGTAAAGGTATGGGACATGAATGGGTGGGGTTTCATGCAGCTCTGAGGTGAGTTTAACTGCATAGACTTTGCAAAAGGGCTTGCACAGAGCCCATTATTCATACATAAACTTTGATGAATTATTGTAAATATGGGTTTAAACCAGAGGAATAGGTCAGAAACAAATTTTGAAAGAAAAGTTGCTTAATAATAAATTTGACAAGGTAGATTGTGGAGCTTTATTCAAAGTACATGACATAGGCAGGCACTCACTGGCAGATTATACCTGTAGTCATAGCTACTCAGGAGCGTGAGATCTGAGGATCTTGATTTGAAGCCAGACCAGGCAGGAAAGCCTGTGAGACTCTTATGTCCAGTTAGCTAACAAAAAATGGAGGTATAGCTCAAGTGATAGAGTGCCAGCCTTGAGCAAAAAAGCCAAGCAAGAGCACATGACAGTTCAAGCCCAAGGACCAGTACCAACAAACAGAACAAACAACACATCGAAAACAAAACATTAAGTACATAGCATATGTGTGTGTGTGTGTGTGTGTATACTATATGTGTACATACTATATGGCACATATAAGTAGATGCTTATAAATATTTGCAGAATTCTTTTTTTTTTTTCTTTTGCCAGTCCTGGGCCTTGACTCAGGGCCTGAGCACTGTCCCTGGCCTCTTCTTGCTCAAGGCCAGCACTCTGCCACTTGAGCCACAGCGCCACTTCTGGCCATTTTCTGTATATGTGGTGCTGGGGAATCGAACCCAGGGCCTCATGTATAGGAGGCAAGCACTCTTGCCACTAGGCCATATCCCCAGCCCCATGCAGAATTCTTACCAAACACAGGCAGACATAAATTGGAGAAATGGGAGGACCAGTATTGAGAGGAAATAAGTCATTTCCTCCTTCCATTGGGGAGGCTAAAAATTCAGGATGGCAAAATAGAACTTCGTGTTCCCTTTTATGCTTAAGAAACACAAAAACCTGCAAAGTAGAAGTCAAATTCATTATTTTGGGATAAGTATTATTACAAGTCCATCAAGGGCCTGAGGAGATCCCCTGAGCAAGTAACTCTTAGATCACTTGTGTAAGTAGTGGTGGGCACTCTGAGGGCAGACAAGTGCTTTTTATCATGTACCTCATGTTGGCAGACCCCAAAGGACAGTGTTTCTGTCAGTAGCATGCCACTCTCCTTCACCTCTACACTTTTGTTATTGACTCTGCATCTTTCCACTTGTTCTCCTATACTCACATGACTCTTTGAATTAAGCCAGTTAGCTTTATTTTCATGGAGAATCGATTATAACCCAGATAGATTCGCAACACTGATTCATTTACGATGACCAGTGTGTGACTGAGTCACACACACTGCTTTCTGAGCTGTCAGTATCTCTGAAGCTCAAAGGTGAGCCAAGCCTTTTTGCCATGGAGGAGAAACAGAGTGCGCTTTAAGACTGTGGGGAATTTTGCTGAAGAATGGAGTGGTTTTGTGTAGTAAACAACACTGAAATTGTTTGCTTCTAGGGCAAAGTAGACTGAGTGGAAACACACAAAGACAGTTTAAATAGTTCCAGTAGCTCTTAAATGAATGAGATCTGTCTGGATAAGAGACTGAGATGGAAACAGATGCAGGAACAATCTAGACAGGCTTATTTTGAATCTGACTGGCCCAGAATCAATTCATGTCAATCCCTGAAGACTAAAGTATTTTTTACTGTTGGCTTTTTCATAATTCACACATATTGGATCATCTTTTACACAATACAAAATTGTTTTCACATTTCGGGGTAAAGTCTAGGAAAGGCTATATCTTTTCTCCCTCCCTCCTTTCCTCCTTCCCTCCCTCCCTCCCTCTCTCCCTCCCTCACTTCTTTCCTTCCTTCCTTCGTTCTCTTTTTTTCTCTCTTTTATCTCCCCTGCTCTCCTCTCCTCTCCCCTCCTTTCTCCTCCTCTCACCTCCTTCCCCTTCCTCCTTGTTCTTTTTCTGCTTCTTTGTCTTCTTCTTCCTCTCCTTCTCCTTCTTATTTGTGAAATAAGTTTCAGAAACTACCAAGGGTATATAATTTACTTTCCACTTGAATCCAACCTTGGTAATGTCTAAGTGTGACAGTAGCTTGGGGATTTCCTGGGGATTTCTTGGCCCTGCTTTAAGAGTCCAAGATATTCTCTATTGTTTATTGTGCCTACAAAATATTCAGTCCTCTGTTTGAGCAAGGCTAATCCTCTGTTGTGTTTCCTGTATATTGTCTACATTATGAGTCACCAGGGACAAGTTTTAGACTACTTTCCCTCATGTAAATTGGTATCATGGAAATGTAAGATCCTTCTAAGACTAGTTTGAAGTCAGTATAACTAATTGGCTGCATAAAATTTCTATTACCGTAATGTGTTTCAAAGTCAGATACATATGTGTCTATGCCATCAGTTTCTTTATCTCTTTATTAAATGATTAATTTTTACTTTATGTTACTCTGACTCAGTAGATAAAGTAGTAATGGCATGAAACACAATCATACTTGCAAAAAGATTTTAAATGAGCCAGGTGCTGGTGGCTCACACCTGTAATCCTAGCTACTCAGGATATTGAAAATCTAGAGCATTGTGGTTTAAGGCCAACTTGGCGGAAAAGTCTGTGAGACTCCATCACCAAAAATAAACAACAAAAAAATACCAGACTAGAGACATGGCTCAAGTGATAAGATGCCAGCGAACAAGATGCCAGTGAACAAGAAAGTCCAGTTACGTAAGTACTAGAACCAGAATTCAAGCCTCAGTTCTGACAAAGAAGCAAAAACAAAAACCAAAACAAAATGAAAACAGAAAACAAAAATCCAAAGGATTTTTAATGACATGCTTATATTTGTTAGTATCTGTGGAATTTTCTTTTTGTTTTACTTAACTTCTCCACTCTCTCCCTCCCCCCATTCCTTATTTTGTAGTTCTGGGTTTAAACTCAGGCTTTCCAATACCTCCTCCTGTCTGACTTTTAGCTGGTTATTTTGCAGATGGCGTCTCATGGACTTTTCTGCCTGGGCTGGCCTCAAACTGCCATCCTCCAGATTTCAGCCTCTTGAGTGGTTAGGGTTATAGATGTGAGTCACTAGCGTCTGAAAAAATTTCTTAATAATCCTAATTTATCACACTTTTAATGTTTCCATGAACTGAGTTTGTAGAATGATCTAATCAACATAAATGCATTTAAATAAGATGTATGTATATTTGAAATACTAGGTTTGACCATGTTGCATTGGAACCCAAAAGGACTTATCATGTGTTCCTTCTCTTGATAGTAAATAGTTGAAATAATTTTGGAGCTGCCCAGGAGAAGAATATTGGATTGGACTACTGGTTCTCAACTTCATTCATCCCACTGGATTTACTTATTTATTTTTATTTTTTAATCCTTTAAAAATTATATTTTTATTATCATTAAATAGTTGCACAAAGTAGTTGCCACTCAACATGTCAGTTTATAAATACAATGCATCTTGATTAATGTCACCCCTTTCGTTATTCTCCCCCATCCTTCTCAACCCAATTTCTTACTTCAGTTTTCCTTATTTCATAGGATACGTGTAGAATATTATGAGTGCATATCCCCACCTCCATTTCTTCTTCTTTTAATTATACCTTCCTCCCCTTGACTTCACCTCTATACATTTCAGGTATGAATACCTCAGGTCATCATTTTGCTGGACGGTGAGTTAGTTTTTCTAAGGAGTTAATACCATTTGAATTCTCCCCTGCTAATACCATACTTCAATTGATAAGTTAGCAGGTGCTTGCATACGATCTCATATGTGTTTACTCTGTGTATTTGTAAATTAGATCTAACTTCTTTATATGAGAAAATGTGTTCATCTCTCTGGACTGGACTTATTCACTGAGCATACATAATTCTTTCCATGTCCATACATTTCTTTGCAAATGATGTCATTCTTCCTAATAGATGAGTGACATTTCATTGTGTTTATATACCACATTTTCTCATTCCATTAGGCCATTGAGGGGCATCTGGACTGTTTCCATATCTTAGCTATGGCGAATAATGCAGCAATGATCATGGTTGTACAAGTGGCTTTACTATAATCCTGTTGAGTAATCTTTTGGATAAGTGCCCAAGAATATAGTATTGCTGGATCACAGGGTAGTTCTATGTTCAGTTTCATGAGGAATTTCCCAACTGCATTCCATAGTAGTTGAACAAGTTTATATTCCCACCAACAGTGTATCAGGGTTTCTTTATACTGACATACATGCTAGCATCTGTTATTGTTTGTGTTCTTACCAATGGCCATTCTAACTGGGGTGAGATGTAATCTCAGTGTTGTTTTGATTGGGATTTCCTTTATGGCCAGAGATGCTGAGCATTTCTTCATGTGCCTATTGACCATTATTACTTCTTCTGAGAAGTATCTGATGAGCTCCTTTGCTCATTTATTCATCGGATTGTTGGGTTCTTAGAGGACTTAATTTCTTGAGTTCTTTGTATATTCTGGATATTAGGCGGTTATCTCACATATAGCAGGCAAAGATCTTCTCCCATCTGTCACCTTGTACTAATACCAATTTCAAGTGGATCAAAGTCCTCAGTGTAAGACCTAAAATCTTAAAACTACTACAGGAAGGAGTAGGAGAAACATTAGAAAGTCTCAGCACAGGCAGAAACTTTCTGAGTAAAGTTTCAAGGGCTCAGAAAATAAAGAGAATTGACAAATGCAGTTGCATCCAACTAAGAAGTTTCTGTATAGCAAAGGATGTAGTTAACCCCATTGGTTTTGTTTGTCTATTTGTTCTTTGACCTTTCCTTCATTCCATGACAGAAAAGACACAGTCTAAAATGATTCCTTCTGTTTACAGAGAACTGTTCAAAGGGAGTGGAGGTCAGAAGCAGGACAATCAGGTTGGAAGCTATTGCAACAATCTAAGCCAAAGGTTGAGGCTACTGGGTCAGAATGGCAGCAGGGGAAGTGTAGAAAGATGGCGAGATTCTGATTATCTTTTGAATAATGTGACAACCTGACAGGTTGGATATGAGGTATAAGAAAATCAGAGGATTCAACACATATACAAGTGTAATTCATCTTGAGGGCTTGCATAAAAACATGCTTTGGAGATGCCACAGGAACCCACAGGAATAGCAGAGGAGCCACTTTCCCTGTCCAACTGGAGTGGCTTGGTTTTGTCAGACACCTACTAACACAGTTGTTATCAACTTTGGCCTCACTTCAGAATCCTTAGGGGAGCTTTAAAGGATGTTGATATCTGAGTCAAAAAATAAATAAGTTTATTATAAATAAATAAGTTTATTTTGGTTGTACCGAGGTTTGAATTCAGGTCCTCATATTTGCTACCACCTGAATGTTCAAGAGGTAGTTATTTCTGAGATAGGGCCTCACATTTTCCTCCCACTAGGGATGGCCCATACTGTAATCCTTTTACTTATGCCTTCTGGTAGCAGAGACTACGAGTATGAACTACCATACTTTCTTTGTTTGTTGAGATAGAAATCTCACTAACGTTTTGCCTGGGTTGACCTCAAATTGCAGCAATAGCAGAAATGGTTGCACAGTTCTGTCCTATGTTTTCCAGTCTTTCAGGATTGTTGAGCCCTGTTGCCTGTTTCTTGGTCCCCAGACTCGCTTTGGCCCTTCCATTGCAATGTCTACAAGCTTTCTTCGGGTTGATTCCATCATCCTCTTCTCTAGCCTATATCATGTTGATAAATTCCTGGCTGCCTAAGTTTAGCTAGAGTTTCAGTTAAGGAGCTCATTGATATAGAATTCTGGGTAGCATTCTTGACTGAATTTGTGTCATGATATTGTTCTAGACTACTCACTTGGCAACTGTGCCCTATGATTTCTTTGTTGGAAAGGAACAACAATTGATTAAACTGTGCTTACTCAGTAGGGAACAGAGAAACAGGAGTTGGAGCCAGATTCTTCAGAAGTTATAACAATCATTTATGATACTAGCACAGTTATCAATAACAACAGCAATTTATTCATCATCTATTGCTTCAGAGCACAAAAGTTTGATTTACTATTTCTGTGGATGCCAAGTCTTTGGTTGAAAATGCTATACAAGTCAAATCAAGGCTGAAACTAGCAAGCTGACAAGATTTCAGTTTGGGGCACATTTTGGATCTCCAGAGGAAAAAGAAATTTGTATCAATCTGTGTCCTCCAGAATATGGAATTAAAGATAGAATTAGAAGTGCAAGAGGTCTACTGTTAGAGGAGCTGGGTGCTGGTGGGACAAGCCTATAATCCTAACTACTGTAATCCTAACTACTTCAGAGGTTGAGATCTGAGTATCACAGTTCAAAGCCAGCCTGGGCAAAAAAGTCTGTAAGACACTTATTTCCAATGAAGTAACAAAAATCCCAAAGTAGATCTGTGTCTCAGGTCATGGAGCAAAAAAAGCTCAGGGACAGTGCAGAGAGAGAGAGAGAGAGAGAGAGAGAGAGAGAGAGAGAGAGAGAGAGAGAGAGAGAGAGAGAGAGAGAGAGAGAGAGAGAGAGAGAGAGGCAGAGACAGAGACAGAGACTGAAATCTACTACTTGAAACTATGTGAGCAATACAGAGGTGGGTCACAGGAGAGTTAGAGACTTCCAGGCTATGCTGCAGAGGTGAGGCATGAACCTGAGAAGTAGAGGGGACAGTTAGAAGGTCTGGAGGACAAAGCTCAGATTGCAATGCAGCCCTGAGAACATCTAGACCAGGCTGATGGAGAGTGGCAGCCGATGTGGCCCAGAGGAGAGTTGTGTTGGGCAGGAATCTCACAGCGCTAGTAGACCTGCCCATCTTCTCTTTTCTGGGAGCTGCCTGGAAAAAAGGTAGTTTCAGTGTGCATCCAGCATTGGGATACAATATGACAGCACCTGAAGGCAGCCAGTTAATATTTCTGGCAGCAAATTTGTAATGGTATACTGAAACAGAAGGCCACAGGAGACAAGGTAGCAGGAATTTGCTTTAGAAAAATCAAGGTAACAATCAGCAGCTTGTGGCTCATGCCTGTAATCCTAGCTGCTCAGGAGGCTGAGATCTGAGGATTGCAGTTTTAAGTCAGCCAAGGCAGTAAATTCGGTGAGACTCATCTCCAATTAGCCAGCAAAAAAACAGAAGTGGAGCTACTGTTCATGGGGTAGTGTCCTAGCCTAGAGCACAAAAGCTAATTGACAATGCTTAGGCCCTGAGTTCAATACCGAAACACACACACACACACACACACACACACACACACACACACACACACACACACACACACCATGGTCACCCTCTCCCTGCTGTCTGACCGTTAATCAAGAGCATTAAGGAAAGGAAAACTGAAGGCATATGTGTCTATTACAGTTTTTTTCCCTTGGTATGGTTTAGCAGGAAGTCTTTCAATCTATTATATAGGGAGGGCAAGTCTTTATGAAAAATTAATGCACTTGTTTCTGCTAGGAAACAAACAGGGTCAGCTGATGGGAGAGCAGACACCATGGTTGTCTTTGGGAGAAGGGTAAAATTTGAGAGATCTGGGTTTCATCCGTCCTTGCTGGCTCTCTCTCTCTTTTTTTTTTAATTGACGATTGCTTTAATTTAGTCATGTGTTTTGCTGCAATGCTTGTTCTCATCTTCTACTCTCAATTTTCTCAAATATACAATGTCAAAATTAATGGCAGACCCACTTCTCAGATACAACACTAAATGAGAAATGCCCTTGCCTGCAAGGAATTTATGGACCAACAGTTGTACCAGTGGTGAGTTGGAAAATTGAATAGAATGATTCCAGACTTTTGAGGTAGATATTTCTGCTTGCTGGTTCTTATCTTCTTCTGAGTCTCTTCTCTCTTTTTATGCCTCATTTAGTTAATTAATTCATTAAAGTATTTTTTATTGTCTTTAAGTAGTTGTACACAGAAGTTGCCATTCAACAAAGCAGTTTATGAGGATGATACATTGGTAT
The DNA here is from genome assembly GCF_023159225.1 of Perognathus longimembris pacificus. Taxonomy (NCBI): domain Eukaryota; kingdom Metazoa; phylum Chordata; class Mammalia; order Rodentia; family Heteromyidae; genus Perognathus; species Perognathus longimembris. The sequence goes on along the minus strand of NC_063170.1, from coordinate 44,195,308 downwards.
TATTTATCTATCAACTTACCAATTTATGTATTTATTGTGTGGGTCTTGGGGCTTGAACTCAGAGCCAGGTCACTGTTCCTGAGCGTTTTTTGCTCAAGGGTAGCACTCTACAACTTGAACCATAGCTTTATTTCCAGATCTTTTGGTGGCTAATTGTAGATAAGCATCTCACAGAGTTTTCTTCCCTGAAGCTGGCTTTGAACTTCAATCCTCAGATCTCAGCTGCTAGGATTACAAGTGTGAGCTACCAGTATTCAACTTATTTATTTTTATGTTATATATTTGTATATTTCTATTTTCTTGCCTCTTTTACATTTACATGTTTTTTTCTGAACAGTTATTTATTTATTGTCAAAGTGATGTGCAGAAGGGTTACAGTTTCATACGTGAGGCAGTGGGTACAATTTGTTACCTCCTCCCTCTTTCCCCCTTTCCCCCTTTCCCCTTTCCCTCCCCTGCCCCCATGAGATGTTCAGTTGTTTTACACCAAATGGTTTTTGTAAGTATTGCTTTTGGAGTCATTTGTCTTTTTATCCTTTGTCTCTCAATTTTGATATTCCTTTTCCCTTCCCTAGTTTTAATACCAGTATATACAGTATCCAGGGTACTCAGATGAGATACAGTGATAGCGTGGGGACAACCACAGGAAGGCAATACAAGAGGAACATAAAAGAAAGCTACAGTTTCACATGGCATGTTGAAAATACTTACAACACTTACAATACTTATAACACTCATTTTCATAACATGGAGTTCATTTCACTTAGCATCATCTAATGTGTTCATAAGGGTGTATCTATTGGGCCCTCATTTACATGCTTTTAAAAAATTTCCTGAAGTCCCCAGTTTCTCACCACTCACCTTCCTACCAGCAGCACTTCAGGGCAAACCCTTGAGCTGTCTCCTCTTCCTTTGCACCTACTTATTGTTCCTTCAGTCAAATCAAGCTGACTTCAATCCTCATGCCCTCAGCAATACTGTTTCTAAGATGAGCCATTTGGTCTTATGTTTCTCTTTACTACACTTTCCTAGTTTCTGCCTCTATCTCTGGTCATTCTCTCTCAGGATCACTATTTGATTCTTACTCAGCAACATCTGAACTTTGGACTTCATTCTGCTTGGCCTTTGGTCCTAGCTAAGGTTTTCTATTTTTTATTGTGTGTGGGGGAGTGTTTCTCTCCTCATATATCTTGGTCAGGCTATTTCTTTTTTTTTTTTTTTTTTTTTTTTGGCCAGTCCTGGGCCTTGGACTCAGGGCCTGAGCACTGTCCCTGGCTTCTTCCCGCTCAAGGCTAGCACTCTGCCACTTGAGCCACAGCGCCGCTTCTGGCCATTTTCTGTATATGTGGTGCTGGGGAATCGAACCTAGGGCCTCATGTATCCGAGGCAGGCACTCTTGCCACTAGGCTATATCCCCAGCCCTTGGTCAGGCTATTTCAAGCATGGAGATTCTTTGCTATATGGAATGTTCTTTGCATTGAAATTCTCCTAATCACTCTGGTCTCCAGGCAACTAAGTTCCCTCTAGTCACTGCAGAGACTTCATTATTTCTTAGAAGCAGATCTTAAAAGGGAGAATTTGTGCAAAGAGCTTTCTAAGGTAAATCAGTAAGCAAAGTGAATTGGGAAGGATGTAGAGAAAGTAGACCAGAATGGGAGAGGACACCTAGAAAGAGAAATTTTTTTTTTTTTTTTTTGCCAGTCCTGGGGCTTGGACTCAGGGCCTGAGTACTGTCCCTGGCTTCTTTTTGCTCAAGGCTAGCACTCTGCCACTTGAGCCACAGCGCCACTTCTGGCCATTTTCTGTATATGTGGTGCTGGGGAATCGAACCCAGGGCCTCATGTATATGAGGCAAGCACTCTTGCCACTAGGCCATATCCCCAGCCCAAGAGAAATATTTTTGAGTTTGTCCTATGTTGAGACACAGGAACTCGGCTTTACATTCCCACTCACATTAGTCATTGGTAAAGGACCAGAGTGATGTGTATGTGTGTGTGTGTGTGTGTGTGTGTGTGGTGTATATGTAGTGAGTGTGTATATGTAATGTATGTAATGGTGAGGGCACTTGGTGTGAGTGTGAGATATGAACTACAAAACCCTTTCAGCTCTCTGTGCTTGCTGCCAGAAAAGCCCTTAGAAACAAACCACGTAGTGCACAGGTGCTCAGAACTGGTAAGGGTACTCCAGGCATTCTGAGTGGAATATAGATAAGATGTCTTATGAGCATCTCCTTGGGATGTGGGTGGATCAGGGTGAGTGGAGGCTGCGTGTAAGAAGGACAAAGGTGAGTGGGTCTGACTGAGATTTATAATTTTAAAAATCATGAATTTGATCATCATAAGATGGGAAGAAGAAATTGTCCTGTGAAATATTAGGAAACTCCCGAATAGAAGATAATATTTGGAAGTTTTAAAAGAACATCATAGAGGGCTGTATGTAAATATGTCACAAGTTGAGTGTTGAATAAAGTGGAAGCATTGGAAATTGGAGTGGAACTTGCCAGGCAGGGCGGCCCACACCTGTAAAACCAGTACTCACAGGTGACCTAGGCTCAGGAAAGATGAATTCCAGGTCAGTCTGGGCTGCATGGTGAGACTCTGTCTTAAAATAATAATAAATATAAAAATAAAATGAAAACAATGCTCTTCTGAAACATAAAGGCAATTGGCTTCAACACATTAATAAAAAATGTTTTAAGTCTACATTTTATAGAATAAATGGTCATATGTTCCTATAATGAAGGTTCATTGTGGTTTTAAAGTATGTCTAAGGTTTCTAAGACTCCTTCCCTCAAAAATAGCTATTCCATATTCTCAAAATCACAGTGGTACTGGAATAAAAACAGACACAAACTCCAACAGGATAGAATAGGTGACCAGTACTAGCCATATAATTCTCAACAAAGGTATCGAAAGCATTCATTGGAGAAAAGACAGCCTCTTCAACAAATGGTGCTGAGAAACTGGATATCCACAGAGGAGACTAAAATTAGACCCCTATCTCTCAGTTTGTGCAAAAATAAACTCAAAATGTATCAAAGACTTTCACTATAAACCTGAAACTTTGGAAGTATTAGAAGAAAATATTTGAAGAAAGATATGGACATAAGCACTGCCTTTCTGAATAAAGGGTCAATAGCTCAGGAGAATATAGCAAGAATGGACAAATGTGATTATTTCATATTAAAAAGATTCTGCACATTAAAGGAACAATTACCAGAGAGAAGAGATCATCTACTGAATGAGAGAAATTATTTTCTGGCTATTCATCTGACAGTGGATTAATATCCCAAATATTTAAAAAATGAAATAATTAAACATCAAAAGAACAAATACTCCAACTAATGAATGGGGAAATGATTTGAGAAGATACTTTTCAAAAGAAGTACAAATGGCCAATAAACATATGAAGAGATCTTTAACATCCTTATCCATAAAGGAAATACAAATCAAAACCAGAGACAGAGACTATATTTCACCTCAGTGTATAGTGACACAGAAGACAAGAAAACAAGCAGCAAAAGATGCTGGCTTGGATGTGGGGAGAAATAGTAAATCATATACACTATTCCTGAGAAAATAATTTAGTGTAGCCACTATGGAAATGAATATGGAGCTTCCTCACAAATAAAACCAACTAAAAATAGAATTACCTTGTGATCCCAGCTATACCACACCTGGGTATGTACCTGAAGAAATCAAAGTATAGAACAGAGACACCTGCACACCCACATTCAGTGTAGTACTATTCACAGTAGCTAAGTTCTGAGAGCAGCCTACATGCCCATCAAAGGATGGACGAATAAAGAAAATGTGTGGTATATATAACAATGGAGTTTTACTCCATTTTCAGGAAATGGATGCAAGTAGAGATCATCATCATGTTTGGTAAAATAAAATAGCACATCTTTTTCTCATAGGCAGAATCTAGATTAAAACAAGGTCATGAGCCTTAGAGGCACTACTTGGAAAGAGAGATGGAATCAGTTGAGTGGGGAAGGGGACAGGAGAGAGATATATTCATATATATTTATATATAAAAATATAAATATATAATATATAGATTTTTATATATGCAATATATATGCATGAACATGCCACTAGGAAACCTATTATTTTGTACAGTTAAATATTTATTTATTTATTTATTTATTTATTTTTTTTGGCCAGTCGTGGGCCTTGGACTCAGGGCCTGAGCACTGTCCCTGGCTTCTTCCCGCTCAAGGCTAGCACTCTGCCACTTGAGCCACAGCGCCGCTTCTGGCCGTTTTCTGTATATGTGGTGCTGGGGAATTGAACCTAGGGCCTCGTGTATCCGAGGCAGGCACTCTTGCCACTAGGCTATATCCCCAGCCCTAAATATTTATTTTAAAAAGGAAGATATACAAAAATCAGAAGAAGAATAATGGAAAAGTAATAAAAAAAAAACCAACCAACCAATTAACCAATATCCCTTTACTCTTACAGGGTAAAAAGGAAAGATAACTCTTAATTTAGCTTCTCTTGATTGTGAAGTGAATTGTTTTGACTTACTTCTAATCAATAGATTATATCAGAAGCAAAATAATGTCTTTGTGGACTAGGTGATGAAGAGGCCCTCGTGATTTCCTTGTTTTCCTTTAGGGTGCTTGCCATGGAGAGGCTGGGGATACATTGGGCCTTTTGGAGAGAACCATGTGATGACCTTTACTAACCTTTATCCAACATCCAAGCAAGTGAGTCTTCTTGAGCAGGTACCGTAGGCCCAGACAAGCCCTGAGATGAACTTAGCCATGATTAACATCATAATTGAAGGTCTCAGGAGAGACCTTCAAACCATCTAGCTAAGCTGCTAAGCTGCCTCTGAATTCCTGACCCAACAAAACTGTGAGATAAAAATGTCTATGGTGGGACTGGGAAGATGGCTTAGAGGTAGAGTGCATGTCCAGCAAGCATGAAGCCCTGGGTTTGATTCCTCAGTACCTCATAAACAGAAAAAGCTGAAAGTGGTGCTGTGGCTCAAATGGTAGAGAGCTAGCTTTGAGCAAGAGAAGCTCAGGGACAACACTCAGGCCCTGAGTTCAAGCTCCAGGACTGGCAAAAAAAAAAAATTGTCCATGGTTCTGGAATGATTTCTCTTTCCTTCCTTCATTCCTTCCTCTCTCTTTCTTTTAATGCTTTTATTCTTTTAGGGTATATTTTTATTGTTTTATAAAGGTGATATACAGAGGGATACAGTTACATAAATCAGGTAAAGAATGTATTTCTTTGAAATGTTTTTCTTTTTATTGTAAAGTTGATGTACATAGAGGTTATAGTTACATGAGTCAGGTAATGAGTACATTTCTTTTTAAACAGTGTTACCCCTCCACTCATTTTTTCCCAGCCTTTTTCTTCCCTCCCCCTCAAGTTAAATAGTTCACTTTCAACATTCTAGTGAGTATCACTGCTACATTAGTTCACCCTGTGTCCTATTATTTCTGTGGCCCCACTTACCCTCCCCCAAACAGATAAACTTACATACAAGACACAAAACACAGAAGTAAAAATCAGCGACAGAGGGGGAAAAGCAAAAAAGTAAAATAAAAAAAAACCCTCTTGTTTCCATTTCTTGGAGTTGATTTCCATAAACAACATTTTATGTGATCATATGCATATAGCTATTGGGCCTTTGTGAGGAGAAGTCCTAAGAATATTCTACTTTGGTCTCACTGTGTGAATGTTTACAGTCCTGTTTAATTTATCATGTTTAAGTGTATTTTTTTTTTGTTTTACCACCCATCGTGATTACTTGTAGACTTCTAATTACTACAAATGAGGGAAACTATGCAACCTGTTTCTCTGGGTTTGGTTTACTTCACTTAATATGAGGTTTTTTCCAAGTCTTTCAATTTCCTTATGAAGGGGCTGTATCATTCTTTCTAATAGAAGCATAGAATTTCATTCTCTCTCTCTCTCTCTCTCTCTCTCTCTCTCTCTCTCTCTCTCTCACACACACACACACACACACACATATTTCTTTATTCTTTCTTTTCTTTATCTTTCTTCTCTCCACCTCCCTTTCTTTTTAAAAACTGATAACAGGTGTGAACTCAGAGCCTAGTTCTTACTTGGCTTGCTTGCTCAGCTTATAATTTACCCTTGAACCACACCTTCAGCTTGGCTTTTTGATGGCTGTTTTGGAGGTGAAGTCTCATAGATTTTTCTGCCCTGTTTGAACCTGATCCTCCAGCTCTCAGCCTCCCGAGTAGCTAGGATTATGTGTGTGTGAGCCACCAGTGTCTGGCTAGGGTAACGTTTAATGTAACAATACATAAGTAACACCTAGTTTTAATATATTCAAGATGCCTTTTCCAAAGGCTATACATATTTATTCACTCATCAAAAATACATAAGAATAGCTATTTTGCTGTGCCCTTTTCAAATGAGTTTTATGACTAAAGAGAAAAATCTTTACTCATGCAGAAATAAACCATTTCAAGTCCTAAATTCATTCATTCTGCTTTGGTTAACTCTACAGATGGAATAATCTTAATGATTTGATGAAAAATTTAATGAGCCAATACTACAAGGACTTTAGAAATGTTAAGCACTGATTTAAACTTTGCACTTCATCGAGAGAGGACGAGGAAGGGTGAGATACTTGTGTTTGACTGGTCATAATATTTACGTTAACTTAATTTTTTGTCTTATGATAAAGTACAGTTTCTATCTACAATGTATCTACTAAGAAAAGCAGAATGTTTTATGCAATCTTCAGAGTTTTTCTTTAATAGATCCAGGTCTATTCATCTGAAACCTTAAGACTACTAATGTTTCTGATTTGCCAAACATGTGCTAGTTTTCTTTTTTTGCTAGAGAACAACAAGTTTTATTCAAAATTGCTTGTTTCTTAACGAAGATACTCTTCAAATTTACAATGATTAACTGTTTCCTGGCCTCTGCTTCACAAAAGGGATTACATCGATCTCAAGCAATTCTCAAAAGACTTAAAGCATGGGGAATATTTGTAAGCTTTGTTTTAATCTTATGTAAGTCCTAAAAATGAAAATTAATAATTGTATTATAAAAGAATTAGTTTCTGAACAACAAAAATCGCAACACTTTATATTTTGTGCCTATAACAGGTCTTGAGCTTACAGCATTCTGCTTCTCTTGGATTTTTTGTTCAAGGCTAACACTCTACCACTTGTGCCACACCTCCACTTCCTGCTTTTTGCTGCTTAACTGGAAATAAAAGTCTCTCAGATTTGTCTGGCTGGGCTGGCTTCAGACCACTGTCCTACAGATTTCAGCTTCCTGAGTGACTAGAATTACAGGCCCGAGTTACTGGAGCCCAGCCAGAAGTCTCAACTTTATCTACATGCTTTTAATAAAAGCAAACAGGAGTTGGTGCATTAAATCATTGAGGAAACTTTGAATGAAAGGTAACATTTGTGGTTTTCAAATAGACTCATCCATGGGAATCTTACATGCAGTACAATCAAGTACCTTGTTATTCCTGTGGTTGGAAAAGCTCATTCATTTCTTTTCATCACTGCTTTGAATTTGGGGAGTACCTGTGCTGCTTTGCAGCTGTTTCTGGGAGTGGAATGGAGTTAGAATCACCAGACCCTCTCTGGAAGCTTAAAGCTGGCTTTAAGATTGCTAGGCTAACAGCATATGCTTAGCGGTAATTTAATGTGTGGTACATAAACAGGAAACAGCCAGAAACATGGAATTGATGAAGTGAAATGAAAAACAATTTATGACATTGATTACCCCTGACAGTTTAAAACTTCTAAAAACTAGAAAATAACATATCTTTGAATTTACTTTTATGCATTATGTTAATCTGGCAACCCCTTGGTCTTTTGTTTCTATGGATGTTTCTTGTTTTTAAATACATGAGTAAATTCTGTTGTGGACTCCCTGTGCCATAGTATTTTTATTCTAAATATATAAGTGGAAAACAATACTTTATACAATTGTTTATAATTGTATATATTGCCCAAGAGAGCATTCAATTAGCTGACTGCCTCCTTACTACTTTAATGCTTAAATAAATATATATGTATATATATATATACACACACACATATGTATGCAGATAGATAGATAGATAGACAGATAGATAGATAGATAGGATATTGCCATGTGCTGGTCCTGGGACTTGAACTCTGGGCCTGGGTGCTGTAGCTGAGATATTTTTGCTCAAGGCCAGTGCTCTGCCACTTGAGTCACAGGTCCCCTTCTGGCTTTTTGTAGTTAGTTGGAGATAAAAGTCTCACAGAGTTGCCTGTCTGGGCTGGCTTTGATCATAGATCCTTAGAGCTTAGCTTCCTGAGTAGCTAGGGTTACAGGTGGGAGCCTCTGGTGCCTAGCTTCACCTCAGACTTCTGATCCTCCTATATACTGGAGTTACAGTGGGATTACAGGTGTGCTTCACTGTGCCTGGCTTAAATTCTCTCTTTTTCTTTTGACTATATAAGGCTTGAACTAGAACCTTACTAGGCAAGTGCTTAACCTCTTGAGCCAAGTTCCTTTGTTTTTGTTATTTTTTCGTTGTGTCGTTACTGTTTATATTGGAGTTGGCCTGGGTCCTGATCTTTCTATTTACATTTCCTGTCTAGCTGGGATGACAAGCATATGCCACCATGCCCAGCTTTTCATTGGCTGAGATGGTGTCTTGAGAACTTTTTGCCTGGGCTAGCCTGGAACTTTGCTGCTCCTGGATCTCTGCCTCTGGAGTAGCTAGAATTACAGATCTGAGCTTCTTCACCTGGCCTTAAGTATCATTTAAGCAAATCATGCTGTATCTGAGCTACAAGTTGAGTATCCCTAATCTTAAAGTCCAAAATCCAAAGGCTATAGATTCTAACTTTTTGAGCACCATTGTAAGAATAGAAGACGTAAACTCCACACCTGACCTCCTGAGACTCTTCTCAGTGGAAACGCAATGGAACTAAACATCCTGCCTAAAATTGCCTTCAGAATAGATGTATGAGATGTATGTAAAACATAGCAATTTCCTAGTTAGACCCGAGTCTTATCCTAAAGATTTCTCATTATGTATATAAAATGTTCCAAAATCTGAAAAAACATACAAAATTCAAAGCACTTCATCTTCTAAGTATTTGCATAAGTCACTTAAGGAGGCTCAGGAAGTGATATACAAACAACTTTATATTTTACTCACTTGAGAAAGTCCCTCCAATCTTTCTTGAAGCAAGTTATATCTAAACAAACATAGGCAAAGAAATACATTTATAAATAGTAATTGACAACTTGTTCATGAACTAACATCTAAGAAGATTAGTTACCTTACTCTAAGTTTATTCTTACTTATATCTGTGACACAAAAAATTGTAAGAAACTCTCAAACTTATATGATAGTTATGTAAATACTTTTTCCTTGTCTTTAGGCTCTCTAAAATTTGATTTAGAAACAAATTTGCTTATTTATGCTTATTCCTGGTGTCATAGAAAGATGTCATTTATTAAGTATGTACAGAATTTGTATTTAGTAGAAGCATTTTTTAAAAATGCTGGCCTTGGAATGTGAATTTAGGGCCTGAGTGCTACCCCTGAACACAAAAACTCAAGGGTAGCATTCTACCACTTGAGACACAGCTCCACTTTCAGGGCCTTCCTTCCTTCTTTCCTTCCTTCCTCCCTCCCTCCCTCCCTCCCTCCCTCCCTCCCTTCCTTCCTTCTTTCCTTTTTCTTTCTCACCTCGTGAACTTTCCTGCCCTGGCTAGCTTTAGATCACCATCCTCAAATCTAGGCTTCCTGAGTAGCTAGGATTACCGATGGGAGCCGCTAGTGCTTGACATAATTCTTTTTAATCATAGGGGAGAGAATCTGGTCAAAGCAACCCTCTCCTGGATCCATATTTAACATTTTGGATATTCTTCATTTGCTGTTGGCTTTAATTGATCATTAACCTAGAATCTAACCTGTTGCCTACATACCTCGTCCTTTCCTCTACTGTGTGGCCTGGGCTTGACAGCATCTGAGTGCGGCATGCAGTCATTGAGGTCACCATTACTTCTTCCTTATCCCTGGTCCTAGGGATCCAGCACTCTGGGATTGCTCCAGGCCACCACGAACCCTACTATAGACTGGTGCTTTTCCTGGGCATAATTTAGCAATATGTATGGAAAGCTGCTGCACATGACACTTCTTATTTATTTATTTTTTGTAATTTATTGTCAGAGTGATGTACAGAGAGAGGTTACAGTTTCATACGTTAGGCCTTGGGTACATTTCTTGTACTGTTTGTTACCTCCTCCCTCATTCCTCCTCCCCCTCCCCTTTTCCCTCTCCCCCGTGAGTTGCTCAGTTGGTTTACACCAAATGGTTTTGCAAGTATTGCTTTTGTTTTGTTTTTCTTATTTATTGTCAAAGTGATGTAAAGAGAGGTTACAGTTTCATATGTTAGGCAATGGATACATTTCTTGTACTGTTTGTTACCTCCTCCCTCAGTTCCCCCCTCCCCGTCCCCCTTTCTCTCTCCCCCCATGAGTTGTTCAGTTGGTTTACACCAAACAGTTTTGCAAGCATTATTTTTGGAGTTGTTTGTCTTTTTATACTTTGTCACTCGATTTTGATATTCCTTTTCACTTTCCTAGTTCTAATACCAGTATATACAGTTTCCAGTGTACTCAGATACGATACAGTGATAGTGTGGGTACAACCACAGGAAGGGGATACAAGAGGATCATCAATAGTAGAAGCTACGGTTTCACATGGCATCTTGAAAGTAACTACAACAGTGATATAACACTCGTTTCCATAACATGGAGTTCATTTCACTTAGCATCATCTTATGCATTTATAAGGGCACAGCTATTAGGCTCTTGTGATCCTGTGCTGTGACTAGCCTAAACCTGTGCTAATTATTCCCTATGAGGGGAGACCATAGAGTCCATGTTTCTTTGGCTCACTTCTCTTAGTGTAATTTTTTTTCCAAGTCCTTCCATTTCCTTACGAATGGGGCAATGTCATTCTTTCTGATAGAGACATAAAATTCCATTGTGTATATGTACCACATTTTCCTGATCCATTCATCTACCGAGGGGCATCTGGGTTGGTTCCATATTTTAGCTATGACAAATTGTGCTGTGATGAACATTGTTGTGTTGGTGGCTTTAGCTTGTTCTTGTTTGTGGTCTTTTGTGTAGATGTCCAAAAGTGGGGCTGCTGGGTCATAGGGGAGCTCTATATTTAGCCTTCTGAGGAATCTCCATACTGTTTTCCAGAGCAGCTGAACCAGTTTACATTCCCACCAACAAAGAAGTAGGGTTCCCTTTTGGCCATATCCTCCCCAACATTTATTATTGTTAGTTTTCTTGATAAAGGACATTCTTACTGGGATGAGGTGGAATCTCAATATTGTTTTGATTTGCATTTCTTTTATGGCCAGTGATGTAAAGCACTTTTTAATATGTCTCTTGGACATTCTCATTTCCTCATCAGAGAAGTCTCTTTTTAAGTCTTTAGCCCACTTGTTGAGGGGGCTGTTGGTTCTTTGCGGTTTTGATTTGGAGGAATTTAATTTGTTTAGTTCTGCATATATTTTAGATATGAGGCCATTGTCTGTTGTATGGCTGGTAAAGATCTTCTCCCAGTCTGTGGGCTTTCTGTTTATCTTGAGAGCTATGTTCTTTGCCCTGCGAAGCTCTGCAGTTTGATGCAGTCCCATTTGTCCATCCTTTCTTTGATTTGTAGCATTTCTGGGTCTTTGTTAAGGAAGTTTTGTCCTGTGCCAAGGAGCCCAAGTGTTTCTCCTACTCCTTCTTTTAGTGTTTTCAGGGTATCTGTTTTGATTTCGAGGTCTTTGATCCATTTGGAATTGATTTTGGTGCAAGGTGATATATGAGGATCTAGTTTTAGTTTGTTGCAGGTGTTGAAACAGTTTCGCCAGCACCATTTGTTAAAGAGGCTATCTTTCTTCCATTCTATTTTTTTAGCTCCTTTACCAAAGATTAAGTAGGTATAGTTCTGTGGGTTCATTTATGGGTCTTCAATTCTGTTCCATTGGTCTTTAGGCCTGTTCTAGTGCCAATACCAAGCTGTTTTTATTACTATAGCTTTATAAAACAGCTTGAAGTTTGGTATTGCAATTCCTCCAGCACTGTTCTTTCTGCTTAGGATTGTTTTTGCTATTCTAGGTCTTTTATTGTTCCATATGAATTTCTGGATTGCTTCCTCTATTTCATTAAAAAAATGGTGTTGGGACATTAATGGGTATGGCATTGAATTTGTAGATAGCCCTTTGGCAATATTGCCATTTTGACTGTATTAATTCTCCCAATCCAGGAGCATGGGAGGTTTTTCCATTTCCTTAGTTCTGCCTTAATTTTGTTTTTCATGTTTTTAAAGTTCTCATCATAGAGGATTTTTACTTCTTTGGTTAAGGTTATTCGTGGGTATTTTATGTTTTTTGAGGCTATTGCAAAAGGTGTTGCTTTCCTGATTTTGGCCTCAGTCTTTGGGTCATTAGTATATAGAAAAGCCATTGATTTTTGAGGGTTTATTTTATATCCTGCTACTTTGCCAGTTTTGGATCAGCTCTAGTAGCTTGGGTGTAGAGTCTATGGGGTTCTTTAGGTATAGGATTATGTCATCTGCTGAGAGAGAAAGTTTAACTTCATCTTTTCCTATTTGGATCCCATTTATGTTTTCTTCTTGCCTAATTGCTCTGGCTAGGAATTCTAGTATTATGTTGAAGAGGAGAGGAGAGAGCAGACATCCCTGTCTTGCTCCTGATTTTAAAGGGAATGTCTTTAGCTTTTCACCGTTTAGAATTATGCTTGCTGTTTGTTTGTCATAGATTGGCTTTATTATATTCAGGAGTGTTTCTTGGAATCACAATTTTTCCAAGGCTTTTATCATAAATGGGTGCTGGATTTTATCAAACGCCTCTTCCGCATTTAGAGATATAACCATGTGATTCTTTACTTTGCTCAGGTTGATGTGGTGGATTACATTAATTGACTTGAGTATATTCAATCAACTTTGCATCCCTGGGATGAATCCAGTTTGATCATGGTGTATGACATTCTTTTTTTTTGGGGGGGGGGGCAGTCCTGGGGCTTGGACTCAGGGCCTGAGCACTGTCCCTGGCTTCTTCTTGCTCAAGGCTAGCACTCTGCCACTTGAGCCACAGCGCCACTTCTGGCCATTTTTCTGTATATGTGGTGCTGGGGAATCGAACCTAGGGCCTCATGTATACGAGGCAAGCACTCTTGCCACTAGGCCATATCCCCAGCCCCGTGTATGACATTCTTGATGAGCTGTTGAAGTCTATTGGCCAGAAGTTTGTTGAGAATTTTTGCATCAATGGTCATCAGGGAGATCGGTCTATAGTTCTCTTTCCGTGATGAGTCCCTGCCTGGTTTTGGGATGAGGGTTATACTGGCTTCATAGAATGAGTCTGGCAGTCAACGTTCTCTTTCAATTTCATTGAAGAGTTTGAGAAATACTGGTGTGAGTTCTGTTTTGAAGGCCTTGTAGAATTCTGCAGTGAATCTGTCTGGACCTGGGCTTTTCTTGGATGGGCGATCTCTTATTGCCATTTCTATTTCAATGCTGGATATGGGTCTGTTTAGAAGGTTTAAATCTTCATGGTTGAATTTGGGGATATCAATTTTTTCTAGGAAATCATCCATTTCTTCCATGTTCTCAAACTTGTTGGCCTAAAGGTTTGCAAAATAGTCCCTTATTGTGTTCTGAATTTTGATTGTTTCTGTGGTGATGTTACATGTTTCATCTCTGATCTTGTTTATTTGGATGTGCTGCCTTCGATTTTTGGTCAGGTTTGCTAGGGGTCTGTCTATCTTGTTAATTTTTTCAAAGAACCAACTCTTCATTTTGCACATGACACTTCTAACCAACCAGTGTTCTTCATACAATTGCCTCTTTAATTATTATTGTTACCTTTAAGTAGTTATGCAGAGGAGATTCAACATGTCAAATATGGAGTACAGTACATCTTGATCAATGTCACTCCAGATTACACAAAAGTGGACAAATTACAGCAAATTTAAGAAAAATTAGCTAGAATTGTGATGCTTTTCCACTAAAAAACATTTCTTCATCATTTCAGGTGATTTTGAAAGAAGAAATCAAACAATCATGAAAAATGACTAATGTTCTCTGTGAAAAGAATTTGTTTTGACTTTAATTCTACTTTTATTAGGAAGCAAAACTAGGCACAACAAAACCAAATCAATACAACAATCTATGTTATGTGTTGGCTCCTAAATGGCCCTCACAAATGTCTGCAGTACTAAGAAACCTTTCAGGGCCTGACTTGAATACTTCCAATTAACTTCTCCATTTCTGCCAGAGGAGGGTCGTTAAGAAGTGCAGTTGATTGTGATGCACTTCTGAAAATAAACCATCTTGTCATGAGAAGAATGGTCCCATTTAAACATACAGGAGCTGCCATAATCTGCCCAGACAAGCTCTTTACGCAGTCCATCTTCTTGTGGGTGTTCTTCTCCTGTCATGGTTGTTCTTCAGTGGTCTGCTTTGTGACCTTCAATTCTTCCCCATACCCAACTCCAATGTCTCCCCTGTGAAACTGCTCATCTCCTTCCCTCAAATTGAGTTGATTCTACTTAGCTTTGTTTCAGTGTATTTATTTATTTGCAGGTCCTAGGGCTTGAACTCTAGGCCTGGGCTCTGTCCTTGGGCTCCTTTTTGCTCAAGGCTAGCACTCTACCACTTGAGCCACAGTGCCACTTTCAGCTTTTTCTGTGATTAATTGGTGATAAGAGTCTCACAGACTTTCCTGCCGGGCTAGCATTGAACTGTGATCCTCAGATCTCAGCCTCTTGATTAGCTAGAATTACAGGTATGAGCCACTGACATCTAGCTTTGTTTGGTTTATTTTAAGATGGGATCCTGTTATGTTGCTCAGGCAGACTTGAAACTCCTGGAATCAAGTGATTGTCCCACCTCAGCCTCCTGAATAGCTGAGAGGACAAGTATGTGCCACATCCCTGGCTGAATTGATTCTACTTGATGCCATGACTTGATATTGAATATGCCACTGATTTATAAGTATCCATGTGGATAATTTTCTGGGTTAGAATTTCCAAAGTTAGAGCCCTTGGAGGAAGAGAATTTATCTCTTTGTGACTGCCTGAATCTGATGGCTCTCCTCTCAAGTGTGTATGGTGTCAATAAATGGTATTAAAAAGCAATAAAAAGCCAAGGCCCGGTGGCTGGCTGGAAATATTAAGGCATGGTATGGCCATCAAATTCTATGCCACAAATTGATTTGTTTTTTCTTTAAAAATACTGAGTACCTGCACTATCTCTGTATCTTATCTGAGTACATTGGAAACCATGTATACTGGTATTAGACCTAGGAAACTGAAAGGGAATACTAAATTCGAGAGACACAGGGTAAAAAAGACAAATGACTACAAAGGCAATACTTGCAAAACTGTTTGGTGTAAACCAACTGAACAACTCTTTGGGGGGAAAGGGAAAGGGGGAGGGGGGAATGAGGGAGGAGGTAACAAAAAAAACAAAACTAACTGAAGTCTGTGGAAGTTGGACTGTACCCAGCTCTGGTATGTGAAGACAAATTTGACAAGGTCTCAATAATATTCCTTCACTCTGGCTGGCTAAAGTAGTGCTAACGCACTGCATTTCTCTTCAAGCCAATACATTTTCATTTGGTTTGTCACTTGCCAACCTCTGAATAACTTGTTACAGGTCAGGAGATAAGAGTTGAGCGAGAGATTGCTTTGGGATGGCTGGCTGGCTGCCCAGGCAGGCTCTTGGGATTGTAGCTTCCCTGGTCCAGGGTTGCTTCTTTGCCTTCCTCAACCTTGATGTATCATTCAGCACAGGAATGATTGTGTCACCAAACCCACAAGACAGATACATATTAATCAAGGTCTCCAGTGGATAATTTACCATGAGAAATAAAATTGGCAAGCAGAGGAGACATGGATCTTAGCTGGATGGTCTGTTCTTGGAGACCATTGTTGAAATCCTATGTTGCCTAGTGGACCTAGATGAAGAGAAAGGGGCTGCTATTACTGAACCATGGGAGTCTCATGCTCCGTTTTCCTTGGGGATCCCCACTGCCAAGCAGACTGGATATTTGTGTTTAGGATCTTCAGCAATCTTTCCTCTAGAGGGGGAACCTTCCAGACAGTCCTTGTATTTTTACTGCATGCTTACTAAATCCCAGTGCTGTCAATGGCTGCTATTAACAGGATTTCTTCAGATGGGGTACAACAAAACAGCTAGGTCTCTGATGTTGATATTAACAGCATAATCTGGTAGGATGATTCTCAAGCTGTACAACTGAGCACCTGGGCTAGACTTGAGTGTTTCTTATTCTGGCTGCTTCATGTTTTTATGACTTTATTCTGCAATCAGCAGATGGTACCACTGTGTGAATAAACTTATTCATTATTAGAAAATGGCAATGTTACTCACAGGTTTCAGGGGTCATGGTTCTTCCTGCTGATGTTTGTTACATAGTTTTGGGATGCTTGGCCACTGCCACATTCCTGACAAGTACTATTATTGAGAATAGTTCCTTGGGCAGGGCTTCAGGTCACCATTCACTATACATAGTATAATAAAGTCAGATTGGTGGGATATCACCAGCAGGTTAAAAACTGAACAAGAGCCGGGCCCCAGTGGCTCACGCCTATCATCCTCGCTACTCATGAGGCTGATATCTGAGGGTCACAGTTTGAAAGCCAGCCCAGGCAGGAAAGTCAATGAGACTCTTATCTCCAATTAACTACCCAAACCCAGAAATGGAGCTGTGGCTCAAGTGGTAGAGCACTAAAGCTCCAGGACAGTGACTTGGTTTTGAGTTCAAGCCCTTGGACTGGCACAAAGAACAAAACCAAGGTCTGACAAAGATGCTGGAATGCATGACACCCAGTAAAACAAAATTGTTTTAGCTCAGTTCTGTGAATGAGATTGTTGGTGTTACTTTTTTCCTTTTTAACTGTAGGTCTTTGTCTCAAAAAAAAAATCCCAAACCCACTCCCCTAGAACACTGAGAGTCCTCTTCTGCCTTAAACAGTGAGATTCTGTATGTGAAGGAGTTAGAAATCTATTTAAATGAAACCTTAGCCAAGAAGAGTCCTGTGACTGAGAGTAACATCTCATATTGAGAAGCATGCACCAGGAACAGGGATAAAGAGTAGGTACAGGGCTTGTGAAGCCAGCATTGGAAGAGAGGCCGTCTGGGAGAGGACATGGGGGTGAGGGGGATGATAGGTCACAGTTCCCATTGTCCTGGCTGCCCACTGCGTTGTTGCTCAAAGCCTCCTGTCCTACTGGAGAGTGGATTTCTGACATTCAGAGAAGAGATTGCACCAGTGGACCAAATTCCACAGGTGGCAAGGTTGAAGGGACCCCTGTTCAGTGGACCAGTCAGAATCAGTGAGGAAATGATCATGAACAACTTCCTTAGGAAATTGCTTTCATAAGTAAAAATATATATAATAGTTTTATAACACATAAAACTGCATAAATTTGACTGCTCAACGACAAATATTTGGCAATCTCTTTGAGGCACATTTTAGTTTCATTTTTCCCAGATAATGTAGTTTATAATGATAATAATGTTAAAAGGTTGGATTGCTTTATCCATCCATCTGTTCATCTGTTCATCTATCCTTCTACCCATCTGTCCATCTATGTCTGCAGCATACTTAGGTACTCTGTGTGTGCAGTCAGTCCTCACATTGTATATTTGTTAGCAAATCTCAGGTTGCAAAGGAGTTTTTAAAAACATTTTATGTTGTTTTTCTCATTAGATGTTGTTTTTATCACATCATTTCTATCTTTCCTTACCATGTGATGATGATGCAGACGTCTGCAAACATAGCACTATCTCATTTAGACCACAAAACTTATTTTTGTGGTTAAATGGCAGCTTGTGTTCTCTTAGGTCCTCTCAGAATCCCTTGTCTTGTCCAATCAGCATCCCCCCTGCTCCTGCCTGTTCACATTTTCCTAGACAAATCAACTAAGTTATACATCTTGGTCCTAGTTTTGCATATTGATTATAACTCAAATACAGGGAGCCAGAGTCTGCTACCTCTTTGTTTATTTGAAGATAGTGTTTTGGCTCTCTCTTACTATATCAAAAATCACCTGACATGTCATGGTTTAACCCAATTCTTTGTGGTGTGATTTATTTGTTGACAATTCCTCACAAGATGCAGTGGGAACACTGGATGGATGGCTTGATGAGATCAGGATCCATTTCCAAGTGATTCTCTTAGATGGGGAGGTGAGTTGGTGCTCCCTCTTGGAAAGTGACAAAGGTTTCTCACCACCTTTAACCCACTGCCGTGACTATGTGTATATCTTGAGCTACTCAGCTTACTCACTCCTCCTTGCTGCTCCTTCATGCTTCTATTCCCTAGGTTAAAAACTATTTCCTCTCACCAACTACATTTAAGAGAGCAATTCAAGACTGACTAATATATAGCACATTTGCTTTGATAATTGGTTATTATGATCATGCCAGGAATTAAGGTAAGTGTCATGGTGCCGAGGGACCAAGATATGAACTTTGTTCTTATGGAATGTACATGTGAAAAGGATTTTCCTCCCTGAACGAATGTTAAATGTATCCCCCTATTAAGCATCTCACTAAAAACAGTGTGAAAAATTTTAAATGTAAGTTTATTGTGGGAAACAGGACAAGACTTTCCTCTCCTTCCTTCTCTTTTCCTTCCTCCTTCCTCCTTCCTCCCTCCTCCCTCCCTTTCCCTTTCCTTCCCCTTCCTCTCTTCTCTTCCCTTCCTTCCCCCCTTCTTTTATCCTTTCCTCTTTCTCTCCCACCCTCTCTTTCTTTTCTGGTATGAGGGTTTGAATTCAAGGTCTGTGCTTTCTTGGTTGGTTTGATTTATAGGCTGGCACTCTTAGATCTGGCATTTTGCTGGTTATTTTGGAGATGGAATCTCACAGACTTTGGCTTCAAACTACAGTCCTCTAGATCTCAGTCAGCTTCCTGAGTAGTTAAGATTATAATTGTGAGCTACTGGCTCCTGAATGAGTTCTTATCTCCTTTGTATTAAAGTGCATATTTTCCTTAATGAAATCCAAGGTTTTGTTCATATCTTTAGGAGTTACATTCATTCTTTTTTTTTTTTTTTTTGGCCAGTCCTGGTGCTTGGACTCAGGGCCTGAGCACTGTCCCTGGCTTCTTTTTGCTCAAGGCTAGCACTTTGCCACTTGAGCCACAGTGCCACTTCTGGCCATTTTCTGTATATGTGGTGCTGGGGAATCGAACCCAGGGCCTCATGTATATGAGGCAGGCACTCTTGCCACTAGGCCATATCCCCAGCCCCTACATTCATTCTTGGTTAACCTTGAGCTTATCATTGATGCAGACCCCCCAAGGCTGCTTTTCTTTCTTTCTTTTTTTTATTGGCTGTGGGCCTTGAACTTGGAGCCTGGGGTCCTATTCCGGAGCTCTTTTTGCTCAAGGCTAGCACTCTACCAGTTTGAGCCACAGCGCCATTTCTGGTTTATTGGTGGTTAATTGGAGGTAAGGGTCTCATGGACTTTCTTGCCCAGACTGGCTTTGTACCTCAGTCCTCAGATCTCAGCCTCCTGGGTAGCTAGGATTATAGGTGTGAACCACCTCACCAGGGCCTGGCTTCTAAAACTGCTTTTCTAATATCATATGGATATGGTATGGTCTCTCTCTTTCTCTCTCTCTCTCTCACTCAGAAAGCTAAATTTTAGGCCTAGATTAGCTCTGTATAGTTACTTTTTAAAATATCACCATGTGAGCCAGGCACTGGTGGCTCACATCTGTCATTGTAGCTACTATGGAGGCTGAGATCTGAGGATTGCAGTTCAAAGCCAGCCTAGGCAAAGCAGTCCATCTTATCTTCAATTAATCACCAGAAAACTGGAAGTGGAGTTGTGGCTCAAAGTGGGCTAACCTTGTGTAAAAGAGCTCAGGGACAGTATCCAGGCCCTGAGTTCAAGCCCCATGATTGAAAAAACAAAATCTCACTTTATTATAGCTGAACTTCTGCTCTAGCCTGTCAAGATGATTTAGATATTAATCTCTCATCCAACATGCTTTTTCTCAGTCATTACAAAGTTGGTGATCCCCTAGCTGCTCAGACAGATAATTGATAAAGAGGTTAAATAGGCTGAGCACCCACCCTGTGGTTTGCCACCTTGAATCTAGGAATCTTGAATCTTTACTCCACTTTCCAGTTGTCCTTTGATCTAGACCATCATGCTTTGTCGGATCCCACAGCTCATCATGGAAGATCTCTCCCAGCATCCGGCTGTGCTGCAGACACTATGTCTGCTACATTTCCCATATACTGTGACCCAGTGGCCCTGACCAAAAGGGAAAATCTGTCAGACAAATGTGACACTTTTTTCAAATGGAAATGTTCTATGTCCTCATCAGCAGGACCTCATTTCATAGGTTGTCCTGACTTAAAAGAAGGAACAATGTCACACTCAATGTATATGATTTGGTGAACTTCCACAAAATTGTGTGTACAGCCTGAAACTGTCACCATACTGGACACTCCAAACATTACCATCACCACCCAGGCTTTCCTCCCACACCTTGGCCCTTGTGCTAATTTCACATCAGGAAGCACTGACCTCATTTCTTCATGACATGGTGTTAGCTTTTGGGATTTCATCTGAATGGAGTTGCTTAGTACGTGCTTATTTTTGTGTTAGAATTTCTTTAAAAATGTGTCCCAAGTTGCTACTCTATCCATGCTGTGTTCCTTTTCATTGCTGAAAGCTATTATGTTGTAGGACAAATGAAACACCTTTTGTGTCTCCATTTTTCTATCATGGACATTTGTTGTAGGTGGGCTGATAAGAATACTCATATACAAATATTGGTAGGGACATGTTCATTTTCATTTCTGTCTGGTACCAAAATGGACATCTTTAAAAATATTTTTATTTAAAATTTTTTTCTTTCCCCTCTTAATCAGAATCATTCTGCTTCTAATGAACATAAAGATCACCATGCAATGACTTCTGTAATCCAATTTATGCCATTTTGAAAAATAACAACAGAAGTTGTCTGCGAATTGTCATATGTTAATATTTCTGATATATTGAGATTTCTCCATGGTTTTCATTTATAAGTTCCTTCAAATTGTAGAATATAGTTTGCTCACTTAGCATATTCTATTTTAGCTAGTAGGGTTGTGTGTGTATGTGTGTGTATTATTTAGCGGTAAGATGTATGGCAGACTAAACCCTTTAATTTCCTGTCCATAGGAGAGACTATTTTTATTTATTTTTTTGGTAGTACTGGTAATGGAGCTTGAACTCAGGGCCTCATACTCTCTGTGGAAGGCACATTATCACTTGAGCTGCATTGCCGGTTCTGGCTTTTTGCTGGTTACTTGGAGATAAGTTTCTCCTGGATTTGTCTGCCTTGGTAGACTTTGACCTACCCTCCTCAGTTTTCAGCTTCCTGAATAACCAGGAGTAAACATTCTCTCTCTCTCTCTAATATGTGATAACATATATAACAACACATATACATTGTATATATTAAACAGATTAAAAGGCAACAGTAAAAAAAGATGTGCTTGCACAAATTCTGACAGACAGGGAACTAAGTTTTAGAGTTGCAGTTTTCTTCAAAGTTCTAGTTGAAATTAGAATTCAAACTACATCACCATACAGGCTGTGAAGTAATGACCATGGTGGAAGAAGTGTGTATTCAGTACGATACATGGTGCAAGGAAGAAGGATTATGTTGAGTCAGTAAAACCTAAAAGGAGACAGCTATCGTGGGTGTTGAAAGCTTAGCTGAGCTGGGCTTGGTATGAAGTTCAAGGGTGCCAGAGCATAGCAATGGCTCAGCAGGGGGGATGGGAGACCATTCAGCTGTTCAGTGCAGAGACTGGTGGGAGGCCAGGGGAGAAGTGCCCATGAGATTATAATGAAGGTAGCCTGGTCACACCAACCCCTGCCTTTGAAGGTAGCCTGGTCACACCAACCCCTGCCTTTGAATACCAAGCTTAGTACTCAAAGCTAAGTACTCAGTGGCATGAGATGTCATGAAATGCTTAGGTTGTGATGTAAGATTAATAATGGCGGCTTTCAAAGAAGAAGGACAGTAGAATCAGGACTAAGGAATTTACCGAATTTTATACCTACAACTAAAACAAACCAACCAGAAATAGGGGTGGTAGGGACCTGACCGAAGTGGCAGGGACAAGATTTGTGCTGAAAAAATCAGCTGGATTCTGCTGAATATTAGGAATGCAAATAAGTTTTGTTCACTCACTGGCTTTGTCTCATCTTTCAATTGCTTCTGCACATTAATATAAATTAGCTTTAAGCACTTAATTGCATTTATGCCCATAGATATTACTAATCTTTCTAATTTATAAACACAGCGCTCTCAAATTATGCCATTTGCATGTAGGCGGAATTAGAATGCAGCTCAATTGAAATTATCTGTGTATTATCCTTAGTTGGGTTGGTAACTTAAGTGACATCTCTTTTTCCTCAAATCTGAAAGATTTCATAATGTTTTGCAGGTGCTTAAGGATTTAATAAAGATGGTTGACTTAATACAGTTTTAGTATAAAACTGAAGAGTTTACAGAACACACACATATGTTATTCATTAACATATAATTTAGACATAAATCCCCACATACAAATCTTAGATGTATGGTTTGATGAGTTTGACAAACACTCACACACACACACACACACACTCACCCCACCACCACCATTCCAAGAAGATATAGAAGAGTTCACCATTCCAGGACATGCTTTCCTGCTTCTTCCAGACAAGTCCTGCTCTGTTCTGATTTGTATCACTATAGATAGTTGTCCTAGAATTTTATATGAATGGAATCACACAGTATATACTGTTCTGAGTTGAGCTGCTTTCACTGACCATGATGCTTTATAGCTTTGTCCATGATTCCTGTATGGACCAGTGCTTTTGTCCTTCCTATTGCTGAATAAATATCCCATGTGAATGTCTCATTACTTATTTATCTTTCTCCTGTCAGTTTGGTTTCCATTATCAATGGAATTACTATGGACATTTTTGTGCAGCTCTATTTTGTGGGCGTATATATTCATTTCTTAGATTAGTACCTGGGAGAGAAATGGTGGTATCCCAAGGTAGGTATATGGTAACTTTTGCAAAAACCTTTGGAATTGAGGAGATAAAAGTATTTACCTATAGTGCACAAAGCCCTGGGTTTGATCCCCAGCATTAACAAAACATAAACTGTAAAACTGTTTTGAAGTGCTTTATTTTAAAGTGTATTTTGGGATTGTGTGGCTCTGGAAAAAAACAATCCTAAGATTTAACACCGCAATATTAGTGCTAGGCTTCCAATGACTTCCTGTGACAATGAGAACTTAGTGATCACAGATGGCTATCTTTAGCATCAGCATCATTTCCTCTGTGGTTGTGCTGTGAATTAGAGGTGACCCTGGAGTCTCTGCTGGTAAGAACTTCAGCATCAGGAAGGTGAACACGAAACCCTCGAAGGCATTCTTAAGTGTTGCCTGAAGGAAAGACACACAGCAATGTCACATAAGTTAATCATTTGAAGGAACCTCTAAGCCTGGCAGTGGAATTAAATGCTTAACAATAACTCAAAAATGGCTTACAGAAACTTAAAAATGTGAATCATTTAGTGAGGCTGAAATTATGCTCTGACATATATGTGTGGCACTTGAGAACACTTACCTGGGAATTTATTAGCAGCTGCTGCGCAAACAAAGCCTGACCTACATTTGACGAAAGTCAGCTGTCTTTGGTTGATCTTATGGGCTTCTTTTTATTAATGTCACAATTGCTAATGTGGTATAACATTGTCATTACAGAATAGCACCGCGGGACGAGCTGCAGCTGTTAATTCTCTTTCTGTACCTACTGAGTCATTAAATCCAAGTTCGGGGGGAATATGTGTTGTAAAGATTATTCAAATTCTGATTGAGAAATAGGACTACTGGGAAATTGTAGGTACGTGAAGTAAAACTTTGAATCAATCAAGATTCCCTTTTTGGTGAGGCTTGAATGTTTGAAATTGTACCTTATGTTTTAATGTGAAATCAAATGCCAAGGAAATAGAAGGTGACTGTAAGAAAATAAAAGACAATACTAATTACTGATGAAAAGTCTTCTTTCTTTTTTTTTTTCTTTTCCTTTCTGGTGGGAAAGTGAAGTATTGTTATGGGGAAATATTAGAAACGTAATTTTCAATAGAAACACAGTTTTCCTTCAAAAGATCATAACATTTTATTTAAAAAGTCTAATGTCAAGAAGAACATGCTTTTGTATTAAAGAGTCAGAGAATAACTAGGGATTCTTTTATTTTTTGTTTGTTTGTTTTTTTGCCAGTCCTGGGTCTTGGACTCAGGGCCTGAGCACTGTCCCTGGCTTCTTTTTGCTCAAGACTAGCACTCTGCCACTTGAGCCATAGCGCCATTTATGGCCATTTTCTGTATATGTGGTGCTGGGGAATTGAACCCAGGGCTTCATGTATATGAGGCAAGCACTCTTGCCACTAGGCCATATTCCCAGCACTCTAAGGATTCTTTTATATCGAAGTGAAATTTTGTTGCATTATTTGTAACTCTTTCTTGCCAGTACTCCTGTTTCTCTCTCTTTCTCTCTTTTGCTGGTACTGGGGCTTGAACTTAGGGCCTTGGCATTGTCCTAGAGCTTTTTGCTCAAGGCTAGTACTCTACCACTTGAACCACAGCAGCACTTCTGGATTTTTGTGGTTAATTGAAGATAAGTGACTCTCAGATCTTTCCTTTCTGGACTGATGTTGCATTGCTACCCCCAAACCTCAGCTTCCTGAGTAGCTAGGATTACAGGCAAGAGCTGCCAGCACACAGCTCTCTTCTTTTCTTTCTTATGAGTTTTTTTAAAATTCAAATTTTTATTATCAAACTGATGTACAGAGAGGTTACAGTTTCATACGTTAGGCATTGGATACATTTCTTGTACTGTTTGTTACCTTGTCCCTCATACCCCCCTTCCTCCCCCCCTTTCCCTCCCCCCCCCCCCCGCGGAGGTGTTCAGTTTACTT
The DNA here is from genome assembly GCF_023159225.1 of Perognathus longimembris pacificus. Classification (NCBI taxonomy): domain Eukaryota; kingdom Metazoa; phylum Chordata; class Mammalia; order Rodentia; family Heteromyidae; genus Perognathus; species Perognathus longimembris. The sequence goes on along the minus strand of NC_063170.1, from coordinate 44,170,255 downwards.
ACACCAAACAGTTTTGCAAGTATTGCTTTTGTAGTTGTTTCTCTTTTTTTACCCTGTGAATCTCAAATTTGGTATTCCCTTTGAATTTCCTACTTCCAATACCAGTAAACATGGTTTCCGATATACTCAGATAAGATTACAGAGATAGTGTAGGTACAACCACAGGAAGGTGATACAAGAACATCATCAATAATAGAAGCTACAGATACACATAGGACGTTGAAAGTAGTTACAACTGTGATATAACAATTGTTTCCATAACATGGAGTTCATTTCACTTAGCATCATCTTATGTGTTCATAAGGGTATAGCTATTGGGCCTTGTGATGCTCTGCTATGACTTGCCTAAACCTGTACTAATTATTCCCAATAAGGGAGGCCATAGAGTCCATGTTTCTTTGGGTCTGGCTCACTTCACTTAGTATAACTTTTTCCAAGTCCTTCCATTTCCTTACAAATGGAACAATGTCATTCTTTCTGATAGAGGCATAAAATTCCACTGTGTATATGTACCACATTTTCCTGATCCATTCGTCTATGGAGGGGCATCTGGGTTGGTTCCAGATTCTCGCTATGACAAATTGTGCTGCGATGAACATTGTTGTGCTGGTGGCATTACTGTGATTTTGTTTGTGGTCTTTTGGATAGATACCCAAAAGTGGGGCTGCTGGGTCATAGGGGAGTTCTATATTGAGCCTTCTGAGGAATCTCCATACTGCTTGCCAGAGTGGCTGAACCAGTTTACATTCCCACCAACAATGAAGTAGGGTTCCCTTTTGGCCACATCCCCTCCAACAATTGTTATTATTAGTTTTCTTGATATATGACATTCTTGCTGGGGTGAGATGGAATCTCAATGTTGTTTTGATTTGCATTTCCTTTATGGCCAGTGATGTAGAGCATTTTTTCATATATCTATTGGCCATTCTCATTTCCTCATCAGAGAAGTTTCTCTATGCTAACAACCCGAAGACCGAGGCTGAAATCAGGAAAGCAACTCCTTTTGCAATAGCCCCCCAAAACATAAAATACCTAGGAATAACCTTAACCAAAGAAGTGAAAGACCTCTTTGATGAGAACTTTAAAAGCTTGAAAAATGAAATTAAGTCAGAACTAAGAAAATGGAAAAACCTCCCATGCTCCTGGATTGGGAGGATTAATAAAATCAAAATGGCAATATTGCCAAAGGCTATCTACAAATTCAATGCAATACCCATTAATATCCCAACACCATTCTTTAATGAAATAGAGGAAGCAATCCAGAAATTCATATGGAACAATAAAAGACCTAGAATAGCAAAAACACTCCTAAGCAGAAAGAACAGTACTGGAGGAATTACAATACCCAACTTCAAGCTGTATTATAAAGCTATAGTAATAAAAACAGCTTGGTATTGGCACCGGAACAGGCCTGAAGACCAATGGAACAGAATTGAAGACCCAGAAATGAACCCACAGAACTACGCCTACTTAATCTTTGATAAAGGAGCTAAAACAATAGTATGGAAGAAAGATAGCCTCTTTAACAAGTGGTGCTGGCAAAACTGGCTCAACACATGCAACAAACTAAAACTAGATCCTTATATATCACCCTGCACCAAAATCAATTCCAAATGGATTAAAGACCTTGAAATCAAAACAGGCACCCTGAAAACACTAAAGGAAGGAGTAGGAGAAACACTTGGGCTCCTTGGCGCAGGACAGAACTTCCTTAACAAAGACCCAGAAAGGCTACAAATCAAAGAAATGTTAGACAAATGGGACTGCATCAAACTGCAGAGCTTCTGCACGGCAAAGGACATAGCTCTCAAGATAAACAGAAATCCCACAGAGTGGGAGAAGATCTTTACCGGACATTCAACAGACAAAGGCCTCATCTCTAAAATATATGCAGAACTAAAAAAATTACCTTCTTCCAAAACAAAACTGCAAAGAACCAATAGCCCCCTCATCAAGTGGGCTAAAGACTTACAAAGAAACTTCTCTTATGAGTTTTTATTTTGCCTTTGGTGTCCATTAGCAGTCTGTGAAGAGTATCCTCCTGCAGGTCCTGGAATGAGCCAAGGTTCTGGGGCACCTCAGAAATGTCCAGTTTTGAGATGGGCACCAGTGCCTCACACCTATAATCTTAGCTAATCAGGGGGTTAAATCTGAGGATCCTGGTTCAAAGCTAACCCAGGCAGGGAAGTCCATGAGACTCTAATCTTCAATTACCAAAAAAGCGGAACTCACAGCTGTGGCATAAGTGGTAGAGCATCATCGGAGTTCAAGCCCTAGTACTAGTGCACACATGGGCAAGCACACAAACACGCACACACACACACACAAAGAGAGAAAGAAAAGAAGAGATAGAAAAAAGAAATATCCAGTTTCAAGGGAAGTCCAGAAAAAACCATTATTTGTATACTACGTAAGCTACTAGGCCAAGGTAATTCATACTTTCTTTAATAGACTGTACACATTCTCTTCAATAGTGTCATGCATATTTGAAGCTGAGTTCTTACTAGTTGTTGGGATAAACAGCAATCACCATGCTAAATGTGTAGAACAAGGGGAAGTAAAGGTGGTAGTGCCCAACAGGTTCTAAAGCTTGAGAAGTTGTACAGTGTCCTTTAATAACCATATATCCCAATGAGTAAGTTCTTGCGGTCCTTGAAGGATGAATAAAGACATTTGCCTCTTAGTTTATGTGTGGTTTTCCAAATGACTACTAAGTTGTTAGACAAAACCTCATTGAGTTCCAGGGACTGGGGTACTTAACTACAGTGGGTGCTCATTTCAGACAAGGATTGGTTTGGAAAGATTATGAAGGTGTTGTTTTCATATAAAAGATTATGCATAAAGAATCTGGAAACCACTGGCATAATCTGATGGCCATTTGAAATAATTTCTGACATTATGTTTATCTGACTTCTGTGTTTTTTTCTTATTTATTGTCAAAGTGATGTACAGAGAGGTTACAGTTTCATACATTAGGCATTGGACACATTTCTTGTACTGTTTGTTACCTCCTTCCTCATTCCTCCTTCCCCCTCCTCCTTTCCTTCTCCTCCCATGAGTTGTTCAGTTGGTTTACACCAAAGAGTTTTGCAAGTATTGCTTTTGTAGTCGCTTGTCTTTTTATCCTGTGTCTCTCAATTTTGGTATTCCCTTTCACTTTCCTAGTTCTAATACCAGTATATACAGTTTCCAATGTACTCAGGTAAGATACAGTGATAGTGCAGGTACAACCACAGAAAGGGGATACAAGAGGATCATCAACAATAGAAGCTACGATTTCACATGGCATCTTGAAAGTAATTACAACAGTGATATAACAGTCGTTTCCATAACATGGAGTTCATTTCACTTAGCATCATCTTATGTGTTCATAGGGGTATAGCTATTAGGCTCTTGTGATCCTCTGCTGTGACTAGCCTAAACCTGTGCTAATTATTCCCTATGAGGGAGACCATAGAGTCCATGTTTCTTTGGGTCTGGCTCACTTCACTTAGTATAATTTTTTCCAAGTCCTTCCATTTCCTTACGAATGGGGCAATGTCATTCTTTCTGATAGAGGCATAAAATTCCATTGTGTATATACCACATTTTCCTGATGCATTCGTTTACAGACTGCTGTGTTTTGAAATTGTATTTTTAAGTGTTGGGCACAATAGAGCTCAAGGATGGGCTTTCAGAAGCTCTCTTCCCCCTAGATAATAGTTTTGAAGTTAGCCTCTTGCAGTTGTGTTAGACCATTGATTCTGACAAAAACACTTTAGGCTGAAAAGTCTATTTTTTGAAATCACTTTCCAGAGGCAGAAAGTCCCTGAGCTACTCAAACTCTCCCACTGCTCTACTTACTATGGGCATTAGAAATGCAGATTCTCAGGCCCAGTCTCATCATGCCTGTTAAATCAGAATCCAATTTGTAACAGGACTCTAGGTGATTCCTGTTACAAATATCAATATAAAAATATAAATAATGTATATTTATTATTATTCATTATTTTAAGTACTTGTACAAAGAGTTTCAATTCAACATGTCGGTTTGAGTACATGTCTTGATCAATGTCACCTCTATCATAACTCTCCTTATCTCTCCCAACCCCACCCATGTTTCTTTTGTCTTTTTCTTTTCCTTTCTTTCCTTCTTTTCTTTCCCTCTTTCTTTTTCTTTCTTTCTTTCTTTCTTTCTTTCTTTCTTTCTTTCTTTCTTTTTTTCTCTCTCTCTTTCTTTCTCTCTCTCTCCTTCCTTCCTTCCTTCCTTCCTTCCTTCCTTCCTTCCTTCCTTCCTTCCTTCCTTCCTTCCTTCCTTCCTTCCTCCTTCCTTTCTCTTACTTTTTCTTTCTTTCTTTCTTTTTTTCCTTTTGAGACAGAGTTTTAATGTATAGCCTAGGCAGGCTTAGAATTCATGATCCTCTTCATGCTGAGATTATAGACATGTACCCCCATGCCTGTCTGGTCCAGAGACATTTGAGTAGCTTTGCTCCATTGCTGACATTTCCTCCTATGTCAGTCTTTATAGATGGAGGCCCTTATTCCCCGACTTTCTCTATCCCCTGTTTGCTTGGAGCCTTACTCCCTCTAGCTGAATGACAGCTTCCTAATGACTTATCAGCGGGTGGTTGAAATATGCTATTATTTCCTAGTTGTCTTTCATATAAATATTTAACAAGGATTTTCAAAAGATCTGACTGGTATATATTGAGTGTGTCCATCTCATATATGGAAGCTCAATCCCAAGAACAATGACATTGGGAGGTGGTGCCTTTGCCAGGTAATTGGGGTTAGATGAGGTTATGAGGGTAGGGCTCTTGCTATTTTATGAGTTGTGCCTATGTAGGAAGGGATGCTAGAGAAAACCCAAATGTCCTGTCTCCACAGAGAACCAAGGGGAGGTCATGTGAGTACAACCAAGATGGTGGCCCAAACACCAAGGGAAGAGCCTCTGGAGTGAAATCTACCTTGCTGCTATATATATATATATATATATATATATATATATATATATATATATATATATATATTTATATTTATAACATAAATATTGTTTTTATTATTTGTAATAAATGTATTCTACTGCCATGCACTGATAATAATGGGAGAAATATATAGGGCATCTCTGTTCTTGTTTCTCAATATTTTAGTAAATTGTTAAATAGTCTAAAATAAATATGTACTAAAAATAAATCAACACACACAGCTATGTAGAAATGTTTCACTCATCTAATAGCTTGACAAGTAGTGCATATGGAATATTAATCTATATCAAGTTCAAGGATAGACAAAGCTACAGGGATTTTACCCGAGAGAGATCTTGCCACATTTTGATGTTAAACTTAGACCTACAAGCTGTGAGAAATAAATGCTTTTCCTTTTCTGAGACAATCCTTAGATGAGTAAGGCCCTGCCAATATCCAGCCCCTGGCACTCTTGAGAGTTTCTGTGTATTCTATCTAATAACTCTGTGGCCCAGAAATGTTTATACACAGAAGCTCATCTAAGGAGTATTACGCTAAGACATTTGATTGCTTTACTACTTCTCAAACTTAACCTGATTATAAGAACCACCTTGGGACTTACTGTGAATTCCCAGGGCTTTCCTCTGTAGCCGACAACTTAGTTTGGGAAGGTACCGTAAGAATATCTGCTTTTAATAAGCAATCTAGATGATTCCAATAAATAGACAGATTTGGGGGAAAATTCTAGTGCAAGGGATAAAAATGATGAAAATTCAGACATCAGCAGGAAGGGATTGGCGAGCTGCTTTCGTTAAGGATGTTCCTACTCAGGTAGTTCCAAGATAAACTCTAAAGTTGTCCATGTCTTTCTTGGAGAGCTCAAGGCTTGCTTCTAGGGAGCCAGACATATCCTCAACCCCATGTCTTCAAGAATACTATTGCAGTCTATTCCATGTGGAGGCATTTGAAGAAGAGTTCACACTAATGTATATTGGGTAAGTTATAACTTAATGCAGTATTCTTCCCATGCTTGCCTGCTATTCAACATGGTCAATTCTTTTCTTTTCTTTTCTTTTTTTTTTTTTGGCCAGTCCTGGGCCTTGGACTCAGGGCCTGAGCACTGTCCCTGGCTTCCTTTTTGCTCAAGGCTAGCACTCTGCCACTTGAGCCACAGCGCCACTTCTGGCCGTTTTCTGTATATGTGGTGCTGGGGAATCAAACCCAGGGCCTCATGTATACGAGGCAAGCACTCTCGCCACTAGGCCATATCCCCAGCTCCGGTCAATTCTTTTCTATTGAACAAATGAAGACTGATTTGTGTGTGTGTGTGTGTGTGTGTGTGTGTGTGTGTGTGTGTGTGTGTATGCCTAGTGATAGAGGATAATTTTAAGGCAATCGGGCCTTTTTCATGTTCTCATCATCTTTCATAAGCTATTATTTAAATTTAAGCACAAATAATTTGGTTCCCAGTTCTGTTATTTCTAATCAAGGTTGTTCCTTTTTTCTACTTTATTTCTCTTCTCTTCTCCTCCCCTCCCTCCCTCCCTCCCTCCCTCCCTCCCTCCCTCCCTCCCTCCCTCCCTTCCCTTCCTTCCTTCCTTCCTTCCTTCCTTCCTTCCTTCCTTCCTTCCTTCCTTCCTTCCTTCCTTCCTTCCTTCCTTCCTCTTTCTTTTTACTGAGATGTAATATTTGCACAACTGTGTGTGATATAGTATGGCAATTGAATATATGTATATAGTATGTACTTAAATCAGACAATAAGCATTTATATCTTTTCAGACAATAATCATTATTATGTGTTGAGGATTTTACTCATTTTCTAGTCATATTGAAATGTTTTTTTAACAATAGTTATCCTGTTATATTAAAGGAGCAGAAAGGACCTATCCATACTGTTTTGGGGTTCCTCATTGGACTTGTTTCCTTTCTACCCTTCCCAGCATTCCATTTTGTTCTACAAGACTGGCTACTAGTTTCTACAAATGACTGAGAATTAGTAGTATTTTTCTTTCTGTGACTGGCTTGTTTTACTTAACATAATGGCTACTAGTTCTATTCTTGTTCATTTCAATGATATGATTTCTTCTTTATGGTTGAATAATATTTCACTCTAAATATTTTTAGCTCATTTATACATAGATTGGAATCTGGATTGAAATACATTTCAGCTCTTGTAAATAGTTCTGCAGCAAATATAGGAGTAGAAGTATCTTTGTGGAATAATTATTTAATCTCTTTTGGATATATACCCACTATTGAAATTGCTAAATAGTATGGTAATTCTACTTTTAGTTTGTTTTGAAGAATCCCATCTTCCCTAGGTTGCCAGGTAGACCTTTCCAAGCAGTAAAGACCACGCCTTTAATAAAGTTTGAAACTCAGAATTGGGTGTGAAGGTTCCCTCCCAAAATTCTCCTTCTTTTCAGTCTCTCTTTTTATTTGTTGTTGTTGTCCAAAGTATTGTTTCTTGTGTGTATGCTCATCTGGGATTTGAACTCAGGGTCTGGGCACTATAGCTGAGCTTTTTTGCTCAAGGCTAGTGCTCTATCACTTGAGCCACAGATCTATTTTCAGCATTTTGGTGGTTAATTGGAGTTAAGAATCTCACAGACTTTCCTGCCTGGGTTGCCTTTGAACCAACATCCTCAGCTCTCACCATCTTGAGTGGCTAGGATGACAGGCTTGAGCCACTGACACCCAGGTAGTCCAAGGTATCTGAATAGCATTTTCTTTACACCTGTATGATGATTACTCTTCTGTCACAGTTTAATAAATACACTAAATCAGAGTTTAATTATGCTTTATTGTCTCCAAATTTCCTGGTTATACCCATATGGGTAGAATTCCTAGTTTCCTGCACAGTAACTTTTTCAACTATTTACTTTGCTTTATTTATGGTTTGTTTAGACTGTGGAATTATTTTTGCTTGAATCACACCATCATTGATCATGTGATCTCTACATTCAGAAAATGGACAAGGTGATCTCTAATTACCAATTAACAAGGTATTTAACAAGGTATTTCCTGAAGCCTTTTGGCAAGAGTGTATTTATTATGATTTAGATCTGAAATGTCTCAAAGGCCACAAGCTAAAAATGTGCTTGCCAACCTGTGGTGCTGTTGGAAAGTTCTGTGAGCTGTAGGAGGCAGGGCTAAGCAGAGGGAACAGACCACTAGGGCATATCCTGGAAAGAGATAGTGGGTCTGGTGGCTTTTGTCTTTCTGCTTTCTGGTCACCATGAAATGAACAGATCACTTCCTTCATACACTCCCTGCCTTGCTGTTCTGCCTCACCATAGGCCCCCAAGCAACATAGCTACAGATTGATATCTCAGAATCTCTAAGTCAAAATAAACTCTTCTTTCCTATACGTGGTTTATCTTGGGTATTTTATTGCAGTGACAGAAGGCAGAGTAGCTTGGTAATTCATGTAAGATGCTGGATGGAGTATGTGAGATGGATTAAGGCAATCTATGTTTTGATAAGTTCAGTCATATAGGAGGCAGATGTTTAAATAGGAAAGAATTAGAATTCAATGTGATGACTATTGAGAACTAAACAGTATTCTGTGGGAGCACCTGACAGCATGACTCATTCTGACTGGAGGAGTTGAAGCAGTGCCTGGAGAGTTTGACCTGGAGAGTTTGCTCAACTGTGAAGGATATGAAAATCTGTATATAGATGCCTGCATGGCTATAGATGAGATAACTTTCTTTATTCAAGAGGAAGGTAGTCGATAGAGGAGAGACAGTAAATCACAAAGAGACATGGCAAATGTCATCACTGTGGGGAGTCAAAAGACAGGGCTATAGTCCTTGGCTTTATCATGGGCTCACTGGGGGACTCTAGACATGGAGTAAACTGTGGAACTGGGCATTTCTGTCTGTAACTCAGGGCAACTAGATTATATATAGCTCCTGCAGTCTCTTCCTACTCTAAATGGTATCTAATTTAATAAAATATATTTAAATAGTAGATGTAGGACTTATGAAACAAAAATTGTTCAATCAGGAATCATTCTAAATCGGTGTGCGTGTGTGCGCTCGCGCGTGCGCTGGTCTTGAGGCTTGAACTCGGCTGGAGCACTGTCCTTTAGCTTTTTCATGCAAGGATGGTGCTCTGTCACTTGAGCCATGCCTCCACTTCTGATTAATAAAAGGTAAGAGTCTCATGGACTTTTCTGTCTGGGCTAGCTTTGAACCCGGATTCTCAGATCTCATTCTCCTAAATTGCTAGAATTACAGAAATGATCACTGTCATCCAGCTAAATCTGACTTTTTAGAAAGTTATGGTGATTTTTGGTTAAATCATAGATGAAGGAAATCTCACAATTAGCTATTTTTATCTGGTGAGTTGATACATCCATTTTGAACTTTTGTCTTTAAGAAACACTTATAATTATATGGTGCTAGCTCTGTAATGGATGTTTTATACTTTCTGAGAAAATGATAGAGTCAACCCTGCCAACAGCCTTGATATTATGACACATCTCTAATTACACTGGTGGCTATAGATAGATGCTGCTAGGGATCAAATGGTAAATGGGCAGGCCATCGGATCTCACATCCTGTCAGTTTTACAAAGATTAGAGAGAGAAACTGACAAGTAGACTCCTCAATTAATACATCAGATGAAGATAAAAAATGTCCAGAATTTTCTTATGTTTATTTACTAGTACAGGGTCGATAAAGGTTGGAGTAAGTATTAGGGAATTACTTTATGCTTTTACATTGAAGGTGACAAATGGAGAAAGATTTTACTTTGTCTATAAAAACACAGTGTTATGACTGGGCAAATGGGCTTTGAAGTGAGCTTGCTTTAGCTAAAATTCTAGTTCTAGCATTTAATATCAGTAGAAGTGTAGAGAGGTTTCTTAAACCTCTCTAGGTCTGCAAAATAAAGTTAGAAATAATGGTACACGTATTATATTGTAGGATTTAGAGGGTCACATATATTGTGAATTGTCACTGTGTTACAGTGTCTGGCAAAGAGGGAGCATTCAGTAAAATATATGCAATAATCTTGAGAGAAACTATCTCTGAAAAACAGCACAAAGGGCAAGATCTTAAATTGGTGTGTGCAAGTCTTGCATTCACAATTAGTCTTTGGGTTAATCCATTGCCATCTTTAAATGTTTTAAAGTTTTTTTTATTTGCAAAGCTCAACGCATTATGTCTCCTTCCTATCCACATACAATTATTGGGAGAATCATGGGCTGTGGACATGGTTTAAGTGGTACAAGGTCTGCCCAGCAAGTTTGAGGCCGTGATTTCTACCTCTAGTATTGCCACATCACTCACTCATCTCAACCAATCACTCGCTCACTCAATCAACCAAAATACAAGTGTGAAAATCAAGAGAAAATGTGTATGTGAGACTAATCTGTGCATGTCATGCCCAATGAGAGTCATTACCGAGAGGCAGATTTTCTTTTCCTGTGTTATTTTCTCTTTCCTCCACCACAGACAGATGTGGAGGGTGGGGGATGGGGTGGGAGGTGTCTTGGGAAATCCATAGAAAGGAGCTGGACATGTGTTGAGCACAATGTCTCATCGTATTCTTCCCAACATATTTTGTCCACTCTCTGTTTGAAACACTGCATTCTGTCCACTCTTTCTGCCTCTTTTGCTATCATTTTAATACAAGACACCACCTTCCATCACTGAGGGAAATGACCTCTTAGTTGACACCCTGCTTCTCCTGACCATGTTCAAGCCAACGCCCACAGTTCCTCTCAATTGCTTCCCACCACCCTTAGAGAAAGCGTTCTTACCTACCTCCCTGTCCTCTCATCTTCTGTTGCATTTATTCTGCCCACTACATGGTAGCCTCATAGCTCTCCTCTTCCTTTAATTCTTTACAAGGGTCACATTCATTCTAGATTCAGGAGTGTTGATTTAGTTGTCCTACCAGGTAAGAAGATACTTTCTTCCTGATGGCCTTCTCCATTCTGTCTGCAGCTGGCTCTTTCTCATCATTCTGTGCTTTCCTTAGACAAGCTTCTACTGGCCTTGCTACTGAATTTTCCAATTTTAATTTATATTTTCTTTGAATGTTTGCTCCAGATACGTAGTATATCCTAAAGATTTATCTTTTTGATGCTGTATTTCTAGGTCCTAAAAATTATTGACCTATTATATATATATATATTTGCCAGTCCTGGGCTGTCAATTCAGGGCCTGAGCACTGTCCCTGGCTTCTTTTTTGCTCAAGGCTAGCACTCTGCCACTTGAGCCACAGTGCCACTTCTGGCCATTTTCTGTATATGTGGTGCTGAGGAATCGAACTCAGGGCCTCATGTATATGAGGCAAGCACTCTTGCCACTAGGCCGTATTCCCAGCCCCTATAATAAAAATTTTTAATTGAATAATAAGATAACTTTGAAAGGGACCAACATTAACAATGAAAAGTTTATTATTATTAACTATTCTTTTGTTTTATTTAGAAGTTGCCAAAGGACCTAAAATCTCCAAAACAGGACCTTAAAGGCCTGATATATCTTCTTCATCTGCTTACCTCTCAGACTCTTCAAAGGCTAAATTTTAGAAGGAACTAGATGGAACTGCTTGATAGTTCTATCACCTAACAGAACTTGGAGGAAATGACTGAAGGCACTTTCAGCAGTAGGATGGATCTGTCATAATAGAATATCCCCAAACAAGTTGCTTCATTTTCAGACAGTGGGATTCCATTTATATGAAGTTCACAAACAGAAGAACCAATCTACAGGGGATGAAGTTAGTGATTACTTTGGAGGAGAGCTGTTCCCTGGGAGGAAGGATGGAGGAGTCTTGTAGAATGTTGAGAATATTCTTTCTGACTCACCATCTCTCCTTTTCTCTGCCTCTCTCTCTCTCTCTCTCTCTCTCTCTATATATATATATATATATATACACAAATATGTACATATGTGTATATTTTTAATTTATTTTTTCCTGGTTGTGGGGTTTAAAACTCAGAGTCTGGGTGCTGTCCTTGAGCTTTTTAGCTCAAGGCTAACACCTGCTACTTGAGCTACAGCTCCACCTCCAGCTTTTTTTTGTGCTTTATGGGAGGTAAGTGTCTCATGGATAGATTTTCTTGTCAAGGCTGGCTTTGAACTGTGATTCTCACATTGCAGCCTCCTGAGTAGCTAGGATCATATTTTGACCGAAGTGGTAGTTAGACACAAATATATATCTCCTATTATGTTTAATATAACTCAAAAGACTATTTAAAAAAAATCTACAGGTGAGGGCTGGGGATATGGCCTAGTGGCAAGAGTGCTTGCCTTGTATACATGAAGCCGGGTTCAATTCCTCAACACCACATATATAGAAAACGGCCAGAAGGGGCGCTGTGGCTCAAGTGGTAGAGTGCTAGCCTTAAGTAAAAAGAAGCCAGGGACAGTGCTCAGGCCCTGAGTCCAAGGCCCAGACTGGCCAAATAAATAAATAAATAAAATCTACAGGTGAATCTATTAAAAAAAGACAAAGTAAAAGGATCATGAGGCACAAGAAAAGAAAAGCCCACCAGACTCTGTAGGTTCTTTATGGGTGTATCCTGCCTGGATCTATCGTCCTTGCACTGCATGGGTATGTGAGATAAGTCACAATTAAACTTCATGTGAAGTCACCTACATATCCTCCAAGACAATCTCAGTATTACACTCTAGTGTCCAAAGAAAACTCAGGGGGCTCAATATTTCTCAAGACTCAAGACTGTAGCAGCAAAAGCAAGGTTGGAAATATGGAGCTCTGGATGTTTGAAAAAGCAGCAACACACATTGCATGCAAAATTTAGCTGAAGTGACAATAAAAAACAATGAGGGTGACCTTTTTTTTTTTAAACAGATGTGCTTAAATTTTTCATGCTTAGTTTTCAAAGAAGCTTCCATAGTGCAAAGTAATCAGGGAAAAGCTCTTATCACCTATCCATCCTTTCATATAAAAAAATCCATACTTTTTCCTTGGTTGAAAATGCAATGTCTTTTAAGTATCCCATTTCCTCAAACCCTGTGTAGGGAAGGTCGTGGGAATAGGGTCACTTGGCAGGAGATGTAGCATTCTGCAGCTCATATAACCATTTAATTAGATGAAATAACCGGCAGTGCCAATAGACCACTGCTTTGATGATTTGCATTCTCCATAAATTAGGGGACCAGATATTTGTCTTTTGTGGTTGGGGCCCACTTATCTTTTTTTTTTTTTTGGCTCAAATTCTCTCCAGTTTTTCAGAATGATAAAATGCTTGAAAATAAATTTTGTGTAGTTGGTTTTAGTTTTGAAGAGATGAAGGAATATGGTTAAAAGTCAATTCCTGACATCAAGCCCCTTCCTCACTCCTGCTCTGCACATGGAGCCTATGAGAATTCATGGCTGGCATTTCAAAGAACATCATGCTTGTCATTCTTTGTAGAAGACTCAAGCTTGGCTTAAAGAGTTGGCTTGAAAAGCACAGCTTGTTTCCTTATATCAACCAGCATGGAATAGCTCATCTAGTGTGTAATCTGCAGCCCTCCAGAAGGGGTAGTATTGTATGAGGTGGTACTTTAGCCTTTGTCTTGTGTAGTCCCTGTAGTTTTCTTTCCTGCTGGCCCTGTTTTATCTTATCATTCTTATTTATAATTCATGTTCCCCCTACTCTGTGCCCTTGTTGCTCCAGCCAGGGCTTACAAATGGAGCTATATTATCAAGAATAAACTTGCTTCTCTGGCTTTTGTTCTTATTGTCCATATAGGACCTTAGGTTCCTGTGAGATTCTCTTTAAGTAGTTTTTGGTGTACCCAATGGGCTTCTTGTATGTACTTACAAAGTAGCCATACTTATGTGGGGCTAATGTCAATAGAAAATTACATACTTGTTGCACCAAGCCCTGCCACCTTTGAGGAAGCAAAGCCAAAAATGGGTAAGATGCACAATGGTTTCAAAATATGATTCTGTTTTTTTCTCCTGTTCCTCCAATTAAAAAATTGATGCTCAACACTTCTCCATGTATCTATGTCTCTTCCTCTTGATTTTGGGTAGTGTGGTATTGCTATGGCCCATTGAGTATGGCAGCAATGCTCCTCTGTGGATTCAGAAGATATACCTTCAGAATGTGCTCTGCCTTTGTTCTTTGGTAGTTCAAGCTCAGGAGTCCTTCTTGGAATTCTTTCTGTGTAGACTCAGTTGCTGTGAATAAGGGGAGGCCACATCTGGATGGTTTAGCCACACATCCCAGATGACAGGGAAGAAATGTTTAGTTTGTAGCACCCTTTGGATCATCCCCAGACTTTTCCTCCTAGCTGAGGCTTCAGACCTCATGGAGCAGAGATAAACCTTTCCCACCTGTGTCACATTCAAACTCCTCACCTTCAGACTCCTGAGACAGAATCAGGTGACTATTGTTTAATATTGCTGGTTTGGGATATTTTGGTGTGCAGTGATAATACTTGGAGACGAAGCCTGGCTCTCCTCTGGGGTGTGTGCTCTGCTTTGTCAGGGGAGCCTGGGAAGGGCCATTTGTGCCTCTGAGCTCACTCATACTCAGAATAGCCTCTCCTAGGTGTGGCCAAAAGGGAATCCTACTACATTGTTAGTGGGAATGTAAACTTGTTCAGCCACTCTGGAAAGTGGTATGGAGATTCCTCACAAGGCTAAACATCAAGCTCCCCTATGACCCAGCAGCCCTACTCTTGGACATCTACCCAAAAGACCACAAACAAGAACAAGCTAAAGCCACCAACACAACAATGTTCATCGCAGCACAATTTGTCATAGCTAGAATCTGAAACCAACCCAGATGCCCCTCAGTAGACGAATGGATCAGGAAAATGTGGTACATATACACAATGGAATTTTATGCCTCTATCAGAAAGAATGACATTGCTCCATTTGTAAGGAAATGGAAGGACTTGGAAAAAATTATACTAAGTGAAGTGAGCCAGACCCAAAGAAACATGGACTCTATGGTTTCCCTCATAGGGAATAATTAGCACAGGTTTAAGCTAGTCACAGCAGAGGATCACAAGAGCCTAATAGGCCCTTATGAATGCATAAGGTGATGCTAAGTGAAATGAACTCCATGTTATGAAAACGAGTGTTATATCACTGTTGTAATTATTTTCAACATGCCATGTGAAACCGTAGCTATTTCTTGTTGATGATCCTCTTGTATCCCCTTTCTGTGGTTGTCTCCACGCTATCACTGTATTGCATCTGAGTACCCTGGATACTGTATATACTGGTATTAGAAATAGGAAAGGGAAAGGGAATATCAAAATCAAGAGACAAAGCATAAAAAGACAAACAACTCCAAAAGCAATACTTGCAAAACTGTTTGGTGTAAACCAACTGAACAACTCATGGGGGAGAGGAAAAGGGGGAGGTGGGAGGGGGAATGAGGGAGGAGGTAACAAATAGTACAAGAAATGTACCCAAAGCCTAATGTATGAAACTATAACCTCTCTGTACATCACTTGACAATAAATAAGTAAAAAACAAAAAGAATTTACTGTCTGTGTTCTTTATAGAGTCTATCACACTCCAGATAATTCATTTTTAACCCCTTGCTTATCAGCTAGGGTGCTAATTTGTAGGTTTATAGGCACATTCTAGCCACCACAAATGAGGGAAACCATGCAATCTAGGTTTTTCTGGGTCTGGCTTACTTTGCTTAATATGATTTTTTCCCCAAGACTTTCCATTCCTCATGAATGGTACAATGTCATTCTTTCTGATGGATGAATAGAATTCCATTGTGCATATACCACATTTTCTTGATCCATTTGTTCCATTGAGGGACATCTGGGCTGGTGGTGGCTTTAGTGTATATCCGTGTTTGTGCTCTATTGCATAAATGCCCAGAAGTGTGATTTCTGGGTCATAGAGTAGCTCTATGTTTAGTTTTCTGAGGACCATCCATAGTGCTTTCCAGAGTGGTTGAACAAGTTTACATTCCCACCAACAGTGTAATAGAGTTCCCTTTTGACCACATCCCTGCCAGCATTTGTTATTGTTAATTTTCTTGATATTGGCCATTCTAAACTGGGATGCACTTCCATTATGGACAAAGATGCTCAACACTTCTCAATGTATCTATTGGTTGCTTTTTACCTCTTCTGAGGTTTCTTGTTATTAGTTCCTTTATTAATTAGGTTGTTGTTTCTTTGATTATTTATTTATTTATTTCTATTTTTTTTTTACTGTTTTGCCAGTCCTAGCACTTGAACTTGGGGCGTAAGCACTCTCCCTGGCATCTTTTTGCTCAGGGCCAGCACTTTATCACTTGAGCCACAGTGCCACATCTGGCTTTTTCTATATATGTGTTGCTGAGGAATCGAACCCAGGGCTTCATGTATGTGAGGCAAGCACTCTACCACTAGGTCACATTCCTAGCCCTGAGGATTTATTTTTTGAGGATTTACATTTTTGAGATATATGTAATTCCCCCCCCCCCCCCACTTTTGTTTATCCCCTTTTGTCACTGTTTTAGATTTTGATGCCCTTGGTCATATATATATGTATATATATGTTTATCTGTTTATATATGTTTATACATATTATATACATATATATATGTTTGTCTGATTTGGGGAAGGGAAGGGGAATAGCAAAATGGTGAGACAAAGGACAAAGGGTGAACCAAAGCAACAACGACACTCACAAGACACTATGTTGGAAATGAACTTTACAACTTTGGGAGGAGGAGTTGGGGAGAGGGAAAGTGGGAGAAAACAAGTTAGAGATAACAATGTTCAACAAGAAATGTACTCATTACCTTACTTCCCAAACTGTAACCCCTCTGACATCACCCTTACAATAAAATAAAATTTAATTTTTTAAAAAAGGAAGTACTAAGCATCTATTGTACCAGTGATATAGAGCAGGCAGCACACAAAGACCATGTGTTATGATGGAGGAATATTCTGTCATTTTCTATTAGGGGAGACAACTAATACACAAGTAGTAAACCGGAAGGTGTTAAAAGAAAGGGGAACATTGTTCAGGGAAAGGAACGTGTGTGATGTAAAACAGAAGAAGTCTAAAATAAGATGAGTCATGTGAGCTGAGGTGTCAGAGAAGAGAGTGGGAAGCCTTGTAGCTCTCTGGGAGACAAAACTTCAATAGAAGAAGCAATGGCCACAGACCCGAGGGGGCAGATGTCTTCGGGTGTCCCACAAGAGGACTGGTGTTTGGGGAGAAGCAGACAAGCAAATTCAGTGGTTTATGATGTCAGAAAGGAGGAACAGGACCTCGTAGGATTTACATTTTTATCTTGAGTAAGAGGAGAAGCTCTGGAGGGATTTCAGCTGAAGAGTGGTAGGTTCTAACTTACGTTATCCAAGTGACAAGTAAGTTGTAAGAGTGCGAGGGTGGTAGGTGGGAATCCATGTGGGGGGCTCCTCTTATTACAATTCTCTGTAATATTCTGAGGTGGTTTTGCTGGGTAGAAGCAGTGCGCAAATAGAATAGGACTTCAGCAGCACTCAGGAATGGCCTGGATCATTCCGTCTTGATCAGTGATACTGATGCATCAATGGCCACAAACATATCTGCTTTATCTGGCTTGCTTTAAGGTAAAGAGAGGCACCTGGGAGGGCAGAGAGTGTGACAAATTTTACCATATCAGTCTGGTTACCAGGATCTTCTTGTGGCTCATCCAGAAGCATGGATGGCAAGGCTGGCATCTCAAGTTCTAAATCCATTTCACACTGGCTGTAGAAACAAATTCTAAGTATCAGAAGTGGTCAATGTGTCAAGAATTAGGAATAACCCATTTTCTTCAGTCACCAAGGGTCAGGTGGTGTTTTTAATTTTCACATTAATACATTCTAGGTGACTGATTGTAAATTGTTCAGAATCATACTGTGAAAGTGAAATTTGGAACAGAACTTTCTGTTTGGTAAATTGATGAACTTAATGGGGAAAAATAAATTTAGAGCTACCCCAAGGGTGTAAATAGTCTAGATTGGTTGGAATTCTCTGCCTGGTTCTGCCTTTTGGAAGTGTCAGTTTTGCATTTTGTGCAAATTGGTGTTCTTGGTCAGCTTTGTCAAGTTCTCTCCATTTCTTCATCTGTGGACTGGGAATAGTAAAAAATACTTGTGACAATTGTAATGAGATTAAAGAGGATAATGAGACACTGTAGTTAGGTGGCCAGTGTGCCTGGTGTGGGCCAGAGAAATGTGAAAGTATTGTAATATCTGGCGTGAGTCATTAAAAAGTCATTAGGCAGTTTGTAACCTCTTCCCTTGATGTGGTAATCTGCCTGGTAGCATGCTACTGGAGGGACAGTTACATGAAGGAAGAAGCTAGACCTTCAGCCTGGAACCTGATTGAGGTGTGAAACAGAGTTCCAGCTGCTGTTAAATAGCTAGGTAGCCCAAAGAATAATCCTGTCTAAGGATGTTGAGCTATTGAGGCTACTGTAAATATTATTCTTATAGAAAGCAAGATACTGTTATAATAAAAAGCACTAAGTATTTTGACTGGTTCTATGACTCTCTCCATCCTTCCCTCTTTCTTTTTAGGTCTCACACATTGTGGCCAATCCAAATGCTCTACCACTGAGTCACATTTCCAGCTCTAAACCAAGAACTGTTTTGCTTTGACTCCATAACAAAGAAAAAGGCAGTAAGGATTCTGATATCAGAGGTCAGAAGACAGGTGGCCTATGTTCCATGGTGGCAAAATGTCAACCACTGTAACTTGAGATCTAGACTATAGTGCAGTGAACTTTGTAATTTTAATTTTTCCCCTGGAAAGCAGAATGCTTTTTAAGAGTATACTTCATAAGTAAGAGTGAGTAAAGATGTGAAGCCATAGAAATTTGGGGAATGTAACAGAAAGAATTCTACTAAATTTTTGAGAAAATAAAAAAAGAAACCACCCAACGTATGATACTGTAACCTCTCTGTACATCAGTTTGATAATAAAAATTTGAGAAAAAAAAAAAGAAACCACCAGGTACGAGAAACTCAGTTACTTTAGACCTTTGAGCAACAATGTGAGTTCAAAACCTGCTATCCCTCACCAGATGTGAAACAAGAGATGAACTTTCCGTATTGAGATTTGGAATTATTTGTTACTAAGTCAACACTTGTCTACATTAACTGATAACAGGATATAACAGCCCTAGTACAGAGTAAAAACTCAGCAAGTATTACCCTATACCTATACCTTTTATTTTTAGATTATTACTATTACTAGATTTATTATAATTAGATTTATTATTATGATTGCTGTTCCTGTAATTGCTATGAGTGAATGATTGTGTTAGATTTTAATAGACTGATAGGGGAAGAGGGCAAAGCTATGGTAACCAGAGTAAAGAATTGTATTTAAACTGGCTTACATAGGGTTTGCTGATTGAAATACAAATGAGATAAAGAGAAGTGTGGCTAAGGTTGAGCCTGGAAACTGAGAGAGCATGGCCTGTCCTATGGGTGCAGTCACTCTTGAATCCATCTAATACAGATGTAGCTTTTTAAAGAGGAGCCTATAAAAAGCTATGTGAACATTTCAAGAGTTGTAAGTTAGTTCAAAGATTTAAAGCGTATAAGATGTATATAGATTACCAGTATGTAACCTCCACCAGAATTTAGTCTCTAAGAACCTCCAAAAAAGTCTATTGGTTGACATCTCCCAAGGAAACATTTTATCCCACTCGATATATTGTGGTTTGTAGAATTGTAAATATTCAAGGCTAGTACCATCTGGATTCACCTTCCACCCAATCGAAACTTTTATCTCCTCTGCAACAGTTCTGCCAAATTATCTTCACTCTAAGGAGTGAATATCTCCAGAGGTTCTTTTACTATGTCATGAAGTATAGCTATTGCATCGTTGGTATCTTCTAGTTGTTAGAATGTTCTCTCTGTATTTGAAATGAAGTGTTTCTTATATATATATATATAACTTGTTGGTTAAAGCTGATGATAACTGACTTAACAACACTATAGCACTCATGCACGCATGCACGTGCACGCATCGTATTCAGCTATTCTTTCCCATTCTCTCTCCACTCCTCACCTCTATTAACATCTAGTATTTCATGTATAGAAGTGCTGCAAATTTTAGCCTCCAGGGAATTTAGAACTACAGGGGTATGCTACCATGCTTAGCTTATTTTCTCCTAAGTATTTCCCATAGTTTTCTTTTTTGTTGCAAATATTTTTAAGTCATGAATTTATTATGCAAACTAACTCAGCCCCAAATTGGTTTCCATTTGTTAGTGAGCTATTAATATTTTGACAGTGTGTTAGCTCATTTTTCTTGACTGTAATCAAATACCAGAAACTGTGCAGCTTTAGGAAGAAAAAATTTTTATTTAGCTTATACTTTTGGAGATTCAAGGGTATGGCACTGGTATCAGCTTTTGTTTGGTGATGGTAGGTAACTCTCTTGTGTTGGAGAGGGAGAGATTATATCACCGGACAGAAATCCAAAGGAGGCTGGGTAATGGTCAAGCCTCCTCCTCCTCCCCCTCCCCCTCCCCCTCCCCCTCCCCCTCCCCCTCCTCCTCCCCCTCCCCCTCCCCCTCCCCCTCCCCCTCTCCCTCCTCCCCCTCCTCCCCCTCCTCCCCCTCCTCCCCCTCCCCCTCCCCCTCCCCCTCCTCCCCCACCCCCTCCCCCTCCTCCCCCTCCTCCCCCTCCCTTTCCCCTCCCTTCCCCTTCCCCTCCCCTCCCCCTCCCCCTCCTTCATCTATTCTCTTATGAAAGCTAACTCAGGGGGTCCCGTGATAACTCATCCTAAAGGCATGCTTTCCAATGACCCAAGGATTTCCCATTCAGTTCTGCTTATTAATCTCATCACTTCAACACTGACATAGTGCAGACCAAGCCTCCAATATATGAACCCTAAGGAGAAAAATGATGCTCAAATATTAGCAGACAGGAGCAAGGAACAGATGATATGGTCATGACCTAACTGCTCTATGCACACGTGCACATAGTGCATTTGGGAATACTGACCTTCATTCCCAGCCCTGCGGGGGAGCTGCAAGCTTTTGTTTCTTTAGGTTACTGCAAACCAAATTCTCTAAGCAGTTTTGCCTTTTTGCTATTTTAAAGTATTTATAGCCAAGTACCGTTTTCTACAGGAACCATCCAGGGTGGTCCATAGGGCTGTGTCAGCCACATGTAAGGCGTGTGACCTTTGTGGAAATTTAATGTGTTATTCTTCCACTTTGAATTGTCACTGACTGCCGTTCATGCTCTGAGGACAGGATGTTTTCCTTGTCTGAGGCAGGGTGCCATCGCCATGGTTACCTCCGGCTGACGGGCCTCGACGACTTCCGTGGTTTTTAGTATTATTGTTGCTTCTACTTGGAAATTCTAAACACATGGGAAATCCATGGGGAATAACCAGCCGAGCTAAGAAAACAGATTCTGAGAATGATGACGGTAAAGACTTAACTTCATTCTCAGGTAACACACTCCAAGTCTCCAGGGCCGAGCAGGTGTTCCTCCTTTTAGCTCCTATCTCCACACCATCAAAGCTTTCTAAACATCAAGCAAGGTAGGTTGGGAATGATTTTTTTTTTTTTGGAGTTGATGTGCCTTCTGAGAGCAATTTTCCAAGCTGTAATTCTTATTAAGTGAGGGACACAACACTTAGAGGGTCCCCAGTGTCCAACTGCTCAAGCCTCTCTCTATTCAAGTTGTCAGTCAGCAGCCACATATGTAGACTAATGAAGAGAGCTATTATTTTTATCCACATCTTCTACAGGAGATAAATGTCTCAACTCATTTTTTTATTATAAAGGTAGAATAGTAAGATTTATTTCTTCTGTTTGATGATTGCAGATTGGTTGAAGACATTCTATTATTTGAGAAATTATTACTTTTGAGGGGAGGACCAAACCACTATATCTTGCTCTAATTTTTGCCAGATGTTGGAGAGACTGTGGTAGAAAGTAGTGAGAATGTGATTTCATCACACTATAGATGGGGCAATGCATATATATTATGTGAGTACTAATCTTTAATAGCAGATGAAAAAGCTTACTTTTCCAAACCATTGTATCAAATTTCTGGCTTACATGCTACGCTTTGTATATCTTTTGCTAATAAGGAGAGGCTGAAAACCACAATTTCTGGTCCCTGTGTGGAATTGGCATTGCCAAGGAACTTGCTACCATATAGCCACAAGGAGGAGCTCAAGCATCAAATGAAAAATTAACACAAACTAATAAGTCTATTGTGCTGTTTTGAGCAATGTGTTAAAACAATATTTATTCTCCTGTGGAAGCAAGGCGATTTGTGGATCTTTTGTAAAAATTAATATCACTCTGGAGACCTTACATCAATATGCTGGTAGGTAATAAGTATATTTAAATAAATAGCCATATAGGCATAATCTATTCTTCCTCCAGTAACCAGATGAATCTTTAAACATGGAAATGAGCAGGGTGTGGTGGCACACATCAATCATTGCAGCTCTCTGAGGCAGAGGCAGGAAGATTGTAAATTTGAGGCTAGCTTAGGTGGGCTACATAGACCTTCATAAGAAAAAGAAATGCATCTTCAAGACCAGTCAGGGGGAAATATTTTCACATTTACATTTCTCAATATCCCTGACCACGTAAGAAATGCATACCAAACTGGCATTTAGATTCTATCTCACTCCAGGGAGGATAGCCATCATCAAGAACACAAAGCACAACAAATTTGGTCCAGAACAAAGGAAAAAAGGAACATATTATTGAGGGAACTATTTGTCCAAGTATGAAAATGGAACAGAAGTAGCTAGATGAGATAGATATTGAAAGGGGAGGGGATGATGCAGAGAAAGTGAATCTGAGCAAGATGCATAGTATACATAAATGGACATGTTGAAACAAAATCCCTTTGTTCAATGAATTGATGCTAATAAAAAATATGGTGGTCCAAATGTATCCTTGAATTACTAGGCACAGAAGCGGAATTGAAAAATCTGTCCTCATCACTAATGTAACTCAGTAGTAGAGTATTTGTCTACCCTGTGGACAGCCTTGGGTTCTAGCCCCAGTGTGGAAAAAAATGACTCCCCTCTCTAAATGATCTTTGCTTATTGTTTCAAGGGCTTCTCCCTAGCTCTCAAGAACACACATGCCATTCTTACTAGCCTCAAAAAGATGGAACGAGTGCTGATAATAAAACCTATAGGGCTACCAAGACAGATTGTTAGCATCTTCCTTGGACAAAGAAAGTGAAAATGGAGCAGATGAAGCCAACATCTTGCATAGCTGTGTGCATGACTTGCCCTGTGAGAAGGAGAGCCAGAATCTGAGGAAGCTGGGCCTCTCCTGTGTTGCTAGCATCTTCACGTGATAGAACCAGCTGTTGGTGAACAACCCCCTCCCCCCATTAGATAAAGGAGCGCATCTGGTAGCCAGTAGCCCACATGCAGCTGCCATGCTTCTGTGTAAAGCTTTGAGGGTGCACTGATGTCTTTTGCCCTCTGGGACCTTTGAGTGCCCAGCTCTTACATTGAAGAAAGTGCCTCCTCCCTTTGAACTATATCTTACATTAAAATTGAGCTTCTCCCACTTTTTAACATTTTATTAGGCATAGTCTATGTTTCACTTTACCTTGAGCTTTGTAAAATGTTTCTGAATTTCTTTTCAATAATGATCAGTGATTATTCAACCTTATTTTTCCCATGAAACTTTTCCAAAGCAGTTAATATATTTACCAAGAAAATAAATACTTGCTGATGCTAATTCAAAAATTAAATTAAATTACAAGGAAAAAAACCCCAAACAAAACAAAGTGAATAAATATATGCTTCTTGAAATGTACTCAAGAAGGCTCCCAAAGGAACTCTTTTTGGATCTTTTCACAGGAAGCAAGTGGCTGAACTGTTTGTTGTGATGATTACTAAAAAAAACATCACCCCAAAACAAAAACAAAACCAATACGTACATATTATAAAAATTTCATAACAACAAAAGAAGTTAATGTTGGTGTATATTTTAATTATTGCTCTTTGGGATCACTTTGTCAGGAAGTGGTTTTTTGTTTTAATTGTCTTGTATTTCTGTTTACAAAACAATCACAATTGAAAGAGAATGTGGATTCTTCTTCAAGCCTCACTTAGGAGGGCACAGGGAAACGTCAACATCATGGGGCCTTGAAGGAGACAGTGAAAGCATTCTTTGATGGAGATGTTTCAGTCTAGTCGCAACACTGGATTGGATAATTGAAGAGCAAATTAAGATGAATTGTTTCTGGGTGCTATTAATCATGTGGTAGCGATATATTTGTGGTATAAAATATTCATGGCTTGTGATGGGGGCTGCTGACGTTAGCTGTTGGTGTCACTTTAAACCTTTTGATTTGCATTTCCTTCGTTCTTAATTTTGTTGAGAATTTTTCATGTCTATTGATCATGTTTTTTTTTCTGTGAAGTTTGTATTCAGATCATTTGCACATTTTTAAGTTGAATAATTTATTTTTTAAGAATTGCTTTTGGGGGGCTTGTATATATTCAAGAATAATTGACATATTGATATTGGAGAATAATTGACATCCCCCCTCCCATTTTGCAGGTTATGTTTTCTCTCTTGATTGTCTCTGATGCTGTGCAGAAGTTATTGAATTCAATGTCATCGCATTGGTCAATTTTTGCTTGGTTTCGTGTGCTTTGAGTCTCCTATATCAACATTTTGAAGTATTTCCTCTATGTTTTTCTCTTGAAGTTCTATTAATTTTTTGATTTATTTTTAATTAATTTTGCTCTATGGTGTGAGAGATGGGCTCAGTTTCTAATTTTTTTTGCACACAGATATTCATTTATTTAGTAGCACATATTAAGAGGCAACTCTGTTGAGCGTCAGTTGGCTACATATTTTATTTATCTCTGCCCTCTCTGTTCTAATCCAACAGGCCATGGCTTCGTTCTGTGCCAGGACCATGCTAGTTTTGCTTCTTTGGCTGTGAACAAAGTCTTGAAATCAGGTATTGTGATCCATTAGCTCTGCTCATTTTGCTCAGAAATGCTTCCATATAAAATTTAATATTGTTTCTTCTAGTTCTGTGAACAATATCCTTGGTATTTTGATGGTATCACAATGAGTCTGTAGATTGTTTTGAATACTGGGGACATTTTAACAATGTGATTCTTTCAATTGGTGACTATCAGGATTTCTCACTTCTTAGTGATTTCTTTAATTCTTTCCTCAGTGTTCTGTAATTTTTATTGCAGAGGTCTTCCACTTCCTTAGTTATGCTAGTTTGTAAAGTTTTTACTTTTGAGGTTGTTGTGAATGGGGTTGATTTCTTTCTTTTTTTTTTTTTATCAAATTCATTCAAGTCGGGGGTGTGTGTTCAGTTGTGGGGCTTGAGCTAGGCGTCTGGGCACACTGTCCCTGAGCTCTTTTGCTCAAGGCTAGTGCTCTACCACTTTGAGCCACAGAGCCACTTCCACTTTTCTCGTGGTTAATTGGAGTTAAAAGTCTCATGGACTTTCCTGCCTGGGCTGGCTTTGAGCCGTGATCCTCAGATCTCAGCTTCTTGAGTAGGTAGGATTATAGGCATGAGCCCCAGTGCCCAGTGTAAGTTCATTCTTAATGTATAGAAAAGCTACCTATCTTTGCAATCTAACTGAATTTATTTATGTATTCAATTAGGTTGTTTTTTGGTGGGGGCTTTAAATTTCCTGCAAATCACATCGTCAGTAAACAGGAATAAATTAAAGGCTTTCTTATTTGTATGCTCTTTATTTCTTTCTCTTGCCTAATTGCTCTGACTAAAGCTTCTAGTTTTATGTTGAATAAGCATACTATGAGTACAACATTTGCCTTATTCCTGATCTTACAGAAAGAATTATTAGTTTTTCCTACTCAGTGTGATGTTGTCTATCAGTTTGCTATATGTAGCCCTTATTATTGTAAGGTATTACCTCTCTATAATTAATTCATCTGGTCTTTTGTCATGGGTGAGTGTTGAATGTTAGCAGTTTTATTCCTCATTATATTTATGTATTATGTTAGTTGACTTGTATATGTTGAACCATTGTAACATACTTGGAATGAAATCAATTTCATCATGTTGAATGAGCTTGATGTGCTGTTGAATTAAACTTACAGTGAGTGCTTTGTTGAGGATTTTTGCATCTATGTCCATCAGGAAAATTGGTCTATAGTTTTCTTTTTTGTGTGCCCTTGTCAGGTTTTGTTAACAGAGCAGTAACAGTCTTACAGAGGAGTTTGGAAGGATTTATTGTGTGGAATAATTTACAACTAGTTCTTTAACAGCATAGTAAAATTCACATGGAAGTCATCAGTCATCTAGTTTTAGAATTCTTTTTTGTGGTGAGATTTTTCTTTTGTTATTGATTCAATCTCATTGTTATTGTCTATTCAGGTTAAGAAAATATCCCCTTGGATCTATACTAATAGAGTAAAAATGTCCAGAAAATGTCTGTTTCTTATAGATTTCTAATTGGTTAATGTATAGTTTATCAAAATAATCCCTAACGATCCTTTGAATGTCTGTGGTATCAATTGTAATATGTGCTTTTCTACCTCTAATTTTACTTACTTTGGACTTTTCTCTGTGTTTTTGGTTAGTCTAATTCAAGGTTGTCAATTTTGTTTATCTTTTCACAGAACCAACTCATTGCTTCAATAATCATTGGGTTGTTATTTTAAACTGCTTCATTTCTTTCTATTCTGATCTTTATTATTTTTTTCCTTTTGCTATTTTGAGTGTGGTTTGTTCTTGCTTTTCAAAGACCTTGAAGTGCATCATTAGGCTGTTTATTTGAGAGTTTTTTGTTGATATAGGCACTCATTGCTATAAACTTCTCTTGGCAGTGCTACTTTTCCTGCATCCCACAGGTTTGGTATTCTGTGTTTCCATTTTCATGTGCTTCAAGAAAGCTTTAAATTTCCCTGTGACTTCTTCAGTGATCACCTTGTTCAAAAATGTGTTGTTCAGACTCCATGCATTGGTCTAAAGCTTCTGTTGATTTTAATTTCTGGTTTTATTCCATTGTTATTTAAAAATCATACAGGACCTGCTTTCTCTATGTTTTTAGTGAGTTTGGGCGCAACACCCCTTTGAGAGTTGGAGAGGCCATCAGAGTTGGGGAGACCATCTGTTTCTACAGGTTAGCAATTCAAGCAGGTGTGGGATAGTCAGCAGTATGTGGCGTGCAACCATATGGCCCTCTTCCCACAAGAATGAGGTTACCTATACGGTGGTGTGGCTTTCCTCAGGCACTGTTGTTGACCTGGTCTCTGATGTTGTCTGCTTCATGGTGGTCGGGAGCCTGAAGCCCTTGTCCACTGGTGTGAGTTCAGGTGTTTTTCATGGGGTAAGGCTGGGACAGAGCTCATCATTACCCTCAGCCCTGTCAGCAGTGTGTGGTCATATAAGGTGCCAGGGGACATACATGCATAAGTGTGGTGGCAGCTCCTTTGTTGCCAATCTTCTGTCTAGTAGCATATCCCCCCAACTATACATGCTGAGGGACGGGGAGATGGCTGGGGATTTTTATTTCCCTGATTCTTTCAGTTGTAGTGGTCACCAGTGACTGAGTAGGAGGGAGTGGTTATATCATCCTCAGCTGAGGTACTCCCAGGAGTGGGCAGAGCTGCTGGACAAAGTATATATGATATTATGCTCCAAAGTGTCTGTAAGTTGCTTGAAAACATAGTATAATCCTCCATGTATCCCTCTGTCCAGATCCTCTGCAATTGGGCTTTGCAGCAACTACTACTGAGAAGTGGAGTCTGTTTCTCCTTGCCACTCTTCTGTCAATCTCGCCACTTTCTCCAGCAGAAAATAATTGGAATGGCATTATATCAATGCTAAGCCTAGATCTCACAAGGCCCTTTGTGCTTCCACTCTTTCCACTGTTTCTCTTGGTTCAACATGGGCGTACTCTGCCGAAGACCATTCATAGAAAAGCTTAGTCATCTGAGCAGAAATGGTCCTGGACCAGTCAGACCTACAGGGGACCACCCGAACTTCTAGGCCAATTTACAGAATTATGAGCAATAATAAATGCTTATTGTTTAAAGTCATTTAATTTTGGGTTGAGTACATATCATCATTGTGGCATTACCTAACTGGACATGTATTTCTGGGTGACAGTGACAGGTATCTATGTAGTTTTAGATAATAGAGATTCTATGATTCTAGTTATGGGGACGGTTGTTTATATAGTGGTAGACGGATGTTTCTAAGTATTAGTAGCTCAATGAAAATACCACGTGGATGTATTTCAGACAAGGTTGCCAATATTGAAAGCTTGGTATAATGATCCATAGACAGAGGAACTCAGATTTTCTGTCAAGGTTTGTCAAAGCTCGATAAGCAAATGACAGCTTTTATTACTATTATTTTCTAGGCAAGCATATATATATATATATACACACACACATATCCATATATAGAACTATCTATATATATAGTTTTTTTCTACTCTGAGGAAGTTGAGATACTGAGAGTTTTTTGTGTATTTATGCACACGCATTCAACGCTGTGCTGAATGTGCAATGATCACCCTTGACTACTCCAACTGGAGTTTAACTGGCTTAGAAGACAGAACTGGACACTTTCCTACACCTTTTCTAGAACTAAACTGAAACCAAACCAAAACACCTTCTCAAGGCCACTATTATTTACCATAAGGGCTAACAGGACCGAAGAAAGAATGGCGGATCAGCTGTTGTCTTTGGCAAGAGTGTACAGAGACAAGAGACAGCTGTGACTGCACCCATCAGGTGGAGCGCCTGGTGCATGGTGGCCCAGCCTAGTCCCCACCCTAAAAGAGAACAGGTTATACTTGTGGTTTTTATTTTCTTCACATCATTGCTTTGTCAGTGTATTGAGATGAATAATGGAACAGCAGGGTCTCTCTCAGATTGTCTCCAGATTTTAAGAGGATATCGTCAATCTTTGCTAACTTTGTAGACAGTTAACAAAACTCTCTTCTCTTTCAAATGAGAATTTGACCTTTGGTGGACTCTCCAGCTCAGTCCCCATGGTAGGCTGACAGTGACAGAATGCTGATGAATTTTTTAGACAGAATTGTTTGTGTGAAAAAAAAAAGTGGCCTAGAATTGGCACATTGCTTCTGGACTAGAAAGACAAGTGAACTATATAAGTGCTTGGTAGCAAGCTATACCTGGACTCCTCTATGAGTTTTAAACTCTTACATCTGGACATGTATCTTTCACGAAGCTTGGAAACCAGGGGTTTTATAGATTGCAGCTTTTAGGCCATGGTAGAGTCTGTACCTGCCTGATGTGGGTTTCATCTAGTAGATGCTAGAGGAGACTGCTAAAAGAACTCCCACAGAAAGAGCTGCGAGCTGGGATCTTTTTTAGCAAGGTCTGGTTTCTGTTCATTACTATTAGATGTTTCAAGGGTGGTCTGTGTTAGTTTTGTGAGTTTGAATGTTTAGTTGACCTGAAGATCTCCAGTGGGTACTAAAAGATTTGGCATACTCTCCCAAAGCTCAGATTCAGAGACACTTGGGATGTGCTCTTACCTGGGGTATCTTTTGTATTTAGGGGTGACATCCTGAATGGGATGTGTTCTAAGGGATTATATGTCAGGATGCATGTTCACTAGGCCATTCTAGACCATGGCACTAGTGCATCAATAAAAGTAGCTTCAGGTTTACTAATATCCCTATTTGACTCATACAAAGTAGATGGAAAGGATTTTCTGGGAAGAAAGCTAAGGCTTTCTGGGTGATTATGTTGTTGGTAATACTGTACATGGGGTGGCTATTCTATGTTAACACCAAAGAACATTCATATCACAGAGTTCTCAAAAACCTCAAGAGCAGCCCTAAAGCAAGAAAGAAAATTATTGGGGAGTGTGTAACTCATTTCAGGCAGGTCTCTGACCATGGGATTGGATTCCAGTGGAACAAACTAGAGCTGATCTGACTCTACTCCAATAAATGTTGGCCCCTTGCCTAGAGATGGTGTGGTTCTGGGTGGGAAGATTCAGATGCTTGAGCAATGTCTCTGGCATCTGTCTTCCTCTGGAGGCTGTGTTTACCTTTGCATTTGCATCATTGTCACCCAGCTTTCCCTCAGAAGAGGCTGAGGTGGCCATGGTTGCTTAAGCTTGCCCTTTTACAAGTGTAGGGACAGTAAAGAACATATGGGTCTTTCTCTTCATTCCAGCAAGTACATTACAGAAAGGCCTGGTGTAGCCTGGAGTTTCATGAACAGAGAGGCCACGAGAGAGATAAGATAGTTCATGAGACCACTTTGGAGGAGGCAGCTAGGGGCCTTATGAAACTCATGGCCTTGGATCAGAGAACAGTAAGTAGTCTCCCAAAGGAGAACTAGGAAGCTGGGATGCAAGGCAGGGGGAAGGAATGCTGGGGAAGCTAAGCAATATGTGTCTCTTATGGTCTTCCTGAGTGTCCAGGAAGAAAGAGAAAATAATTTATTTACCCTCCTTTACTATCTTTGATCATTTATGAGCCACTGAAAGGAGCAAAGTCCAAGAAGATAAGAGAAAAATGAAGGCTATACATAGAGAAGTGTAATACGTGAAATGGGTGTGAGACAGATATGTGAAAACAATCACGGAGGAGAATGATAAAGGCTGCCATTGTGGACATAAAATTAGGGATTATAAAGATCAACAACGATCACAACAACTCAAAAAGCAATGGGGAAGAATTCTGAAACCCTTGGTTTCCAGCTCTTAGAGCTGAGCTCCTCAACCTTTCACATGCCGGCCAGTCACCAGGGGATCTTGTTAAAATGTAATGATTCACAGGGCTGGGCTGGAGCCTGTGCTGTCAGCAGGCTGTAGAAGTTAGCTCTCTGCACAGCTTGTTTCCATCTCCGGTTCCTAAAGAAGGCATGGGAGCATCTGCCTCTCAGGGAGTTTTGGACAGCAGTAGGTCATGTCCCAGTACATCATGATGTGGGAATGCTTGCTGGAGGGTCTTCTAAGTGCCAAGGCCTGTGGGGTGGGCTGCATGGCCCGGGAATGATAGTGTTGGCAGTGTGTGTGTGTGTGTGTGTGTGTGTGTGTGTGTGTGTGTGTGTGCATGTGTGCGCATTGCAGCAGAATTGAAAAGCACATTATGCGGCTAAATGAATTATACACAGTGAGATAATCACAAGCCTACACTGCCAACAGGCAGCTCCCACTGGAATGAATTAGAGAGAGGGAGTATTAAAAAAAAAGTAGCCAGACTGCAGGATAATATGTAACCAGAAGTATTTTCAAAATAGGCCACAAAGGGATGTTGGGGTAAGTTAATTTTTAAATGTATGCTTTGACTGTGTGGTTGCAGACTCCTTAGATGACTGAAAATTCCATCTCTCCTCCTGTTTCAGTGCTCCCTCAGGCTGTATTAGGAAAATATTGATTTGACTCTTTGATTTGTTAAGCAGCAAATTCAATAACAAGTTTTAGCTTGCTAACTGGAGTTTTCGTAGCACGGTCATAATCAGACACAGCTCATAGCAGAGAGCCCAATTGTGTTCTAAGCTGGATCTTTCTTTTACGATAGAAAAATAAATCGGAGTGCTTCTCAAAGAGTATTTCAGGATCTAATGTTCAAATACAGCACCAAAAATATGAACAACATTAAAATTTCCACAGGGTTAGAAACTAGGAATTCAGGGTCTATTGCTATTAGGACCTACCTATTATTTAGAAAGTACCTGGTTATTATGATTTCAAAGGCAGAAATTAGAAATTATTACAAAAACAGAAAAATAATTGTTTGAGCATTTTAGCTTAGGTTTCCTAGTAGCTGACAGTTGTTTTTTTTTTTTTTTTTTTTTTTTTTTGGCCAGTCCTGGGCCTTGGACTCAGGGCCTGAGCACTGTCCCTGGCTTCTTCCCGCTCAAGGCTAGCACTTCGCCACTTGAGCCACAGCGCCGCTTCTGGCCGTTTTCTGTATATGTGGTGCTGGGGAATCGAACCTAGGGCCTCATGTATCCGAGGCAGGCACTCTTGCCACTAGGCTATATCCCCAGCCCAAGTAGCTGACAGTTTTGTACAAGCACTAAGTTAAATATTTTCACTTTTCATCTTATTTAATGAAATGATAAATATAATGCAATCAACATATCGTCTATTAGGTAGCACAAACAACTGAATATACAAATATTCTCCATTGTAGGTCATTTGGTCTGTTTCTGAGTCTGTTTAATGTTTTTGGAGAGGGATTGAGGAGTTGGGGGCAGGGGGAGGAGATGAGGGAGGTTATTCCCTAGCTTGGAGCTTCATGATGCTGCTTTACCTCTTGGCTCCTAGAGCTAAAGTGGAATGGGAAGGCAGAGGGACATAGACATAAGCAATTTGCAACTCCAGGGCTTAAGTTATAGTGGGTCATACTGGGTTGATAATGACTTGTCCATTTCCTTTCTTCTCAATTTTTCTCATTCAATGGAATAGAAGTGCAGCCTCTCTTAGTGTTTATATCCAACAAATGTAATCTGCAAATGTTTTACAAATAAGATTAAAAAACAGGTGACACCTGGCTTTCATAGATAGACAAGTTTCTTAAGGACACCTCTCCTGATCCACTTGTCTAAAGGCATTATAAATTCTCATATCTCCCAATTTACCACAGCCCTGATCTCCCTGATTCTGGACTATATTTTAAAAAATCTTTTTACATAATATATCTTTCATTCATTTGACTCATGGATTGCATTCTTTCTTCTAGAATTTCAGCTCCAGAGGAGAAAGATCATTTTGTTTATTGATATCCAAAATGCTCAGAGCAATGCCTGGGTCTTACGAGGTCTCCAATAAAGAAAAGAATGAATATACTTTTTGATTTTTAGAATGAGTCTATCCCCATCTCTGAGACTAGGCTGAAATTACAATAGGAATATAGACATTCAGTGTACTATGTTGCAAACACTTGGTTTATTCTCACGTAGATCAATTAGGTTTGGTTAAATCGGGGTGCTTTCACCACGATACTGATGACATTTTGAGCTGGATAATCCTTTGCTGTGGGTATAGTTTTGTGAATTGTATGGTGCTCAGCAGTATCCCTGGCCTTGATCTAACAGGCTTGTGTCATACCCTCTCTCTCATTTATAACAACTAAAATACCTTTAGACATTGTTCAATGTCAATGGGTTAGAATGACTTAGTTTAATCATTCAACTTAATATTAAATAAGATTACTAGCTTGCAAAGGTTTATTTTTAATCTTTAAGGAGGGAATAGTTATCTTTATCAAGTACCTATATAGTAGTCAGAATAATGGCCCCCAATGGCATTCAATCTTGGGAACCTGTGAATATGCAGGATAAAAAGGATTTTGCAGATGTGATTAAGATTAAGGAGCTTAATATCGGAAGATTACTTTTTGATTATCTAATTGATTCCGATCTCCTTACATGAGCCTTTACAAGTGCAGAAAGCTTTCGGCTGCAGGAAGAGAGATGATCTCAGAAGAGCCATGAGGGAAATGTGATGTGACAAGGATTCTACACTTTGTAGCTGGCTTTGACGATGAAGGAAAAGGCTCATGAACTAAGGAATGCGATTATCTCTACAAGCTGGAAATGGTCTTCAGTTGATAGCCAGTGGGGAAATTGGGACCCAGTAACCACAAGGAACTGAATTCTGCCAACAATTCAAACGAGTAAGGAGCAGGTCCTCCTGAGATCCCCAGGAAGGGACAAAATCTTGCTGACATCATGATGTTCATCTAGTGAGGCATATGTGGGACTTTTGACCTAAGGAGCTATAAGGTCATAAATTTGCAGCGAGCCATTAACTTCGTGGTAATTTATTATGGCATTAATAGAATTTGTCATATAAGCTATTTATAATAACTCCAGGATCCTATTTTATAGATGCCAGGGGCTGAAGTGTGTTCCTACCAACTTATATGCTTAAGTCCTTTCAGGTGCCTCACAATGTGATTATGTTTGGGGCCACAGTCTTTAAAGATATGACTCATGTACCTTAAGGAACACATGCGACTGCTGTTCTTATAACAAGAGGAGATGAAAGCCCAGGAACACACAGAGGGGTGAAGATGAAGAAGATGGCCATCTTCAGGCCAAAGAAAAAGGCTTTCACAAGGTCAAAATTCTGCTCATCCCTCGGTCATGGACTTCTAGCTTTCAGAACTGTGAGAAAAGATATTTGTTGTTCATGCCACCTAGTCTGTGAAACTTTGTCATAGCAGCCCTAAGCAAACTCAAATAATAGATGAGGAAACAGCTCAGATAATAATTTCTCTGAGACATACAGCTAATACAGAATAGATTGGGGAATCCAAAACCCATAGGGGAACCTTGACATGAAGTGCTCCATTTAGCTAGACCAAGAGTATTGGTGATTGGGTCATTCTATCTATTGCTTATTTATAAAGGAAATTTCAAGTACTGGTGTAACATGTTCATTTCAGAGGCTCAGTTGGCACTTATCTAAAACTGTTTATTTCCTTCCCAACATTATTTTGGGATTAGTTTGCACAATGAGAGCAAATGTGAAGTGATATTATTAGAATGGTACTGCAATACTGTGGGGAAATAAAAAAGAAGAGGCGTTCTTGCTGACAGCATCTTTTAAGCCTTCTAGGTAGGTTTAGTGACTATCCATTTTGGAAAAAAAGAAGCAATATATGAAGAATTCTTTAACTAAGGAGAAAGAGTAAGTATTTCCTTCTTTCACATACATTTTGTTTGAAACTCTCTGTGGAGGCGTTATTTATTGCAGTGTTCAGAAAGTCGGTGGGAGGAACACCAGCTGCTTTTAAGAAAAGGAAGAGGAACAGTCTAGTCTGGTTTAGCTCCTTGGTTTATTATTGGATAAGAATTAAAAAAATACATCAAACAGAGAAAGATTATTCACTGTGGCAAAGTTAACAAGACATCTTTCCCACAGGAGAACAGTGAGTTCCATAAATCTGTGGTTTTGTGCAAAGTTTATTTTTTTAGGGGAGGGGGAGAGAAAAAAAAACTTTATTTTGGTTTGAGGCTCTGTGAGTTTCTCTTCTCATAATAGCTACATTCACAGACGATGGTCTTTGTAAGTAGGACAACAGAAGCCTCAGGAAGATCAGAAAGATCTACTATTAAACTGGCTTTGACTGTGCTCTTTAGGAAACATTTGAGTACACCCACCTGCCATCGAATTCCTAAAAGGAGTTAACACACTTTCTAGAATGTTCTCTCCTTCCTGGGCTAGAGTATGTCTGTTCAAACTGGACATCTTAGCTCATATTTCATCTTTTTCAATGAAAACTCTTTTATCTTTCCTAGGAACTGTAATGTTCCTCTCTGGATGTCTGCCTGTCATACCTTACTCATATTTCAAATATCCTATTATTTCACATGATATTGATATTCTGTCAATTTGTATAATAGTGATCTGTAAGGTTTTCAGTGACAAGTATATTTCAAGATTCCCATCATGGGGCCTGAAACACAGAAGGAGGGTTGCAACAATAACATTTATAGCAAATAAGAAACATGTTAGATGTATTTATAAAAAATAAACTCATTTTCTGGACACTGGTAGCTCATGCTTGTAATCCTAGCAACTCAGGAGGGTGAAATCTGAGGATCACAGTTTAGAGCCAGCCTGTGTGGGAAAGTCTATGAGACT
This sequence comes from Perognathus longimembris pacificus, assembly GCF_023159225.1. Taxonomy (NCBI): domain Eukaryota; kingdom Metazoa; phylum Chordata; class Mammalia; order Rodentia; family Heteromyidae; genus Perognathus; species Perognathus longimembris. The sequence continues at coordinate 44,134,782 of NC_063170.1, read as the reverse complement.
TTTATCTCCAAGAAGTCACAAAAAAACTGGAAGTGAAGCTGTAGCTCATGTGATACAGAGAACTAGGCTTGAGCAAAAAAGGTCGGAAACAAATGCCTTAAATTCAAGCCCCAAGACTAGCACAATAAGGAAAGAAGGAAGGAAGGAAGGGAGGGATGGAGGGAAGGAGGGAGGGAGGGAGGGAGGAAGGAAGGAAGGAAAGGAAGGAAGGAAAGAAGGAAGGAAATAGTCATTTAAAAATCTTTGATCAGCATTAACTTGCCATGAGTACAGCAAACCTGTGAGCAAATCTATATTCCCTATTTGAAGGTTGAAGACATGAAGGTCTGAGGGTCATTCATTCATTCAGGGTTACTTGGCTAGTAAAGGGCAGGGAAAAATGTCAGATGGTGAATATTTGTATGTAAGCTAAGGAATTACTACTAATGGCCCAACACAATGTTGGAAAGAAAGCATTTCTTTTTTTTGTCTTTAGCATCATTGTATTTCCTTCTCTCTTTCACCTTCCTCTGCAATGTGTCTTTTGCACACCCAATCACTCAAGTCTGAAGATATAGATTGAATCATTGCTCACAATTCTCATCATCACGTTGAATTATAAATGCATACTTTGATCATGTGATTTTGAATATTTCTCATTGGGTACAGTTTTTCTTCTTCTGTGGCTCATGCTACCTCCTACCATTGGCCTCTGCAAAAGTGTGTGTGTGTGTGTGTGTGTGTGTGTGTGTGTGTGTGTGTATCTGTGAATGTAAACTCTACATTCACATAGCTTTGCAGTTCCACCCTCCATAGATTTGAGACAAGTCTGGAAAAGGTAAAAAGATGCCCAGAGCACCAAGTGTTCAGATATCTCTGCTCCTATATTTTTCTCCCTTCTCTGTCATCTATGTTACCTCACCCCTCTTGGTGTCCATATTATTTTACTACTCCTTCTGTCCCACTCCCTAATTCCATGTCACAATCAGCTGTTTGAAACAAGCGTTGTGCTTCACCCTGAGTCTTTCATTATATGTATGCAACTTCACTCATTCCTGGCACAAGAATTTTTTCTTCTAGTTTTTCCTTTTGGATCTTGCAGATAAAATCACTCAGCTCAAGGCTGGAAATTAAGTAGGAATCTCAGTTCTTTCTGGCTCTATGCAGTAGGTCTATGATTTAAAACTTTTTTCTTTAGCAGCTGAACTATTTTTTTCCCTTCCAAATTGAACTTTACCTCATCTTTTATTTCCAGAACACCTAGGATGGAAGTAATGGCTTGGATGAGTGGAAGAGTTAAGACTCTCACCTAAGAAAGCTTGAGCAGAGATGACAGTGTCTCTGAAGGACTGCAGGCTTGCTTGCCATGGTTCTTCTGTATAGTACTCATCTGCCCAGGTGGAAAGCCAGAGGACAGCTGTGGTTTGGAGCATCCTACCCATACTGAAACACATGCAGAGCTGGAATTGGTATGGGATTTGTCTTTTGCTACACTTCAATTATACTTTGTTTTTTTCCTTTTGGTGTTGGCTGTAAACAGATCAGTCCTAAAAGGGTAGTGTGATCGGCATATATGAAGTAACATGCATTCTGGAGGGAAGGAGAAATCTCCTTTTACCACACTGTGGTGGTCCATTTTGAAGGAGATTTCCATCCCCTAGTGAGCATATTGTGTATACTCTTCAATCTCTGAGTCCATGTGCAATTTATGATATAAGAAGACTGCTGTTCTTTTGATTAGAATAATGTTAGATGGCAACTGAAAATGATGCCATGTTCTATGAGACTGTCATGTAGCAAACTGGAAAGACGTTTGAAGTAACAGCACTAAAGAAGATGAGCACGATATATTAAACTATATAAAATATGTTACAAACTCACACATGCATAGTTGTGTATATAAACTAATGTTTATAGAAGAATGTATAACCATGTTTAAGTCCATACACAATATATGTATCTAAGTATAAAAATGCTGTATATATGTATGTGCAATGTATATTGATTAAGGGAAACAAGAGAATTTTATATATAACATAAAATAGATTATATATAACATATAGATGCATCTATATGTATATTTATAAATATGTAACATGCATACATGCATCTCTATATAAAATAGTGTTATATATGTGTGTGTGTTTACCTTCAGTTTAGGAAAAAATCCGCAATGAATTACGTGGTATAGGAAAAAATTCATTTTATGGATGACTGTTTCTGAAGGTGGCAGGAAAACATGTAAATGTGATGAATAAATTTTTCTTCACTATTTTGCTATCTAAGGATACAAATACATAGACATTTGAATTTCTACAGTTTCCTGCTATGATATGAATGTTTGTGTCCTCTAAATTAGAATGTTAAATCCAAATCCCCAGGGTGATGCTATGAGGAGATGACGCCTTTGGTTAGGTGATGGAATCATGATGGGGGAGTCTCAAAAGAGGTCCCTCTCCATAAGGAGAGAACAAGAACAACAAAAAAGACTATGAACTGGAAAGCAGCCACCACCAGACACAGAATGTGTCAACAGCTATATTGAACTTCCAGCCTTCAGAATTGCAAATAAATAAACAAATTTTAAAAAGAAAGAAGATGAGCAAGGGCATATGTCAAGGCCTTAAGAGTGGTCAGTGGAAATGAAGAATGATTCAGCTTGCAACCATAAGAAACTGAATTCTTTTGAAAATCTGAATGATTCTGGAAGCAGATTTCCCCCAGCACCCCCAGAAAGGAGAATGGCTGGCAGCCTGATTTTACCCTGTGAAGTCCACACCATGCACCAACTTCTCACATAGATCGATGAGTTAATAAATGGGTGTTGTTTTGAGCCACAAAGTGATTAGGCATTATGAAGTACTAGAAAACTAGTACTAGTCATAAGAAACTGGAATTGACCTATAGATTAAATGGACTTGACAAAAGGACAGTGTCTAGGACCATATCATAGTCTCAGCCAATATCTGATCTTTTCCTGTGAGAACCTGGCAGGGAAGCCAGTTAATATGCATCCAAACTTCTGACCTAGAGAAGCTATGAGATAATAAGTGGATGTTATTTTCTGTTGTAAAACTTGAGGTAATTTTTATGAACCAATATATAATAAATATATTCCCATCCCACAACCCGTCATATTTGGGATAGTTGAAAATACGGTGCTCTCTCAAAACAAAGTAGAACTTAGAACCTCAGATAATAAGAGATAGCAGAAATATTTTCATTATTATAATCTTTTCAATTCATAAATGCATGGAAAAATTTAATTAAGGAAAATCATAGTACTCTTTCAAAGAATGCATGAAATTGAGGGTTATGAAGGACAATTACTGCATCTGATTTGTTTCTCTATTTTCTTTAGTTGTACAAGTTGAGACAGCTCTCACGGGTATTTAATAATCATAGGGTCAGTTTAATCATCTTGCTCATATATATATATATATGAATTACAAAAAAACCTAGACCACTGCAGAGCTTTGGCCTCTATAATTGTTGATACAGATCAGGAAAATCTAATTAAACATACAGATAATAATATTTATTGGTATTTGTGTATAACCAACTCCGTCAGCTATACAAAAAATTCAGTCTCTAGAGTGTGTCAGTTTGATGTCACATTAAAATGTGCATCCTGATTTTATTGCAGTCTCTCTATATGTATACACAAGCACAAATATATTTAGCATAAAATTTGAAACCAGGTTTTGTGTTATGCTTAAGCATGCTGTAGTCTCCCAGGGTTCCATAGAAAATAATCTGAAAGTTCTTGCTTTATATCAACTATTGGACTGTTATGATAGCTCACTTCACCAAAATGAAAGCCAAAGAAAGAGTTGTTATTAACCCAATGTCTCATATTAAGTTGTTGTGATTGCTAACAAGTTTGTGGGAAGAAGAGCCTCAGGTCTGGGGAGGCAGTAGTTAGGAATCTTAGCAAGCTGGGGGGGGGGCAGTGAAGCCTTCTTCCTAGAAAAGAGGTCAAGCAGTGGATCTTCTACTAGAAATCATAATTGTTTGTGGTCCATATAGTTCTGGGACACACGTGGGATGAAAAAGAAAGTGGGATCTTCTGTGGAGCTGTGGGAGATCATCCTATAGGATGCCTGAGAGGCTTGCTTCTTTGAGCCCCTGCCATTAAAATGTTAAACAGGTTGAAGTGCGAAGTAAGCACATTCCTATTTACAGGGCTAGATAAAGGTTGCCATAGCTCCTTGCAGTAGGACTATTGTATAATAACAGACTAAAGGCTTCCAGGAAATTATAGCCATTCTAAATATATATGCACCTAACAACAGCATCCCACAATACATGAAGCAAAAGGGGACAGAACTGAAAAGAGGAATATTTACACTAAAATTTGAAGACTTCAATATTACACTCAAAATAATTAATGGAGCAATCAGAAAATTAGTACTTTTAAAGGTGTTGGTATTTAGTAAAGATCTCCACATTTCTATTCCAAGTTTTATTTGAACTAGCTGAGCTTCCTGATCATACACATAGTATTTGACTTCCAAACTTATTAACTCCTAATAGTTTATGGATCCATAGGTGACTGTATGTAACTTTTGGAGTCTTTACAAACCCATCAAATCATATGTAAATGGTTTTGTGAGTGAATACATATGGGGAAAGTGTGCTCATGGCTGTCATTTGTTAACATAAATTGTTTTGAGGATGTACTATGGACTAGTTCATTACATTTCACTGGAATTGGAGGCAGGTGATCTATTCAGGAAAAAATAAGCAAATGAGGTGACTTTAGGTACTGATACATACTCTGAAAAAATGAAAGAATAAAATAAATTCACATGATAGGCATTAGTCTTGAAGGTCACTAATTTAGCTGGGGAGTCAAGGAAAACTTCTCCTAGGAGGTGACATTTAAAGGATAAAACAAAGAATGCACTAGTGTTAATGTATTCAGAACAACCGACACCTGTTAGTAAAATGTTCAAGGGGAAAAAATGAAGACCAAAATGGCTAGAGTACAATAACTGAGTGAGGATATGGAGAGAGTTGATGTTGGAGCAGGTGGAGGGCCATGTCATGGTTACATAACAGGACTTAGATGGTAAATCGGAAAAGAGAAAAAAAAAAACCAAAAACCTTTGGAGGGTTTTTAAATGGATGGGCGGGAGGAAAATGAGAGAAAAGGAAGGGGTGACATCGACTAAGGAACATTGTACTCCTAGAGTACAATTTGTAGGACTACTTAATTATAACAATAAAAAATGCCAAAAAAAAACACCTTAGGAATTTTTTTTTCTGATTGCTGTGGAAAATAGGATATCAACTAAGGACCAACTTTCATTTTCTAGATGGGAGATGATGTTGGCTCAAGTGAAGGAGAGAAAGGAGACAGACCCCACAGGCTCAATAAACTGTAAGGCAAATAGTACTTTGAAATAAAAATGCAACAATCTGAGTTTCATTAGAAAGCAAATGGTATCAACTTAAGTCAAGCGGGACATTAGTTAAATGATGTCTTTCATTATTTGTTCATGGGTCTGCAATGTGTGGTTTATAAAAAAGTACAAAGCTGCATTGCTTGTAGCTGGGCAGTTCAAGAAAGTGTGGTTTTTTCATTTGTTGTCTTGGGCATCTGTCCTATGGCCATTTATTTTGGTGAACCATTTTCTATTTCCCAGGTTGTTGTTTATTTGACTACTGTTCTTCAGATTCTAGAAGTTGGAGTCTCAACTATCGCTCTTTTTAAAGACTATACTTTTTTTCTTTCTTGTCCAGCTCACTGAGTACATGTTTGGATTTCTTTATACTTAATCATATGTGGCAAAATTACAGTCATATTTTCTTTCTTGATATCAATTTTGTATAACCAAAGTAGTAGTTATGATACTTGGATAACTTAGTTTTTGAGTGAAGGTTTGTAATAAAAAAAAATCAGGGGGCTGGGGATATAGCCTAGTGGCAAGAGTGCCTGCCTCGTATACACGAGGCCCTAGGTTCGATTCCCCAGCACCACATATACAGAAAACGGCCAGAAGCGGCGCTGTGGCTCAAGTGGCAGAGTGCTAGCCTTGAGCGGGAAGAAGCCAGGGACAGTGCTCAGGCCCTGAGTCCAAGGCCCGGGACTGGCCAAAAAAAAAAAAAAAAAAAAAAAAAAAAAAAATCAGGATTAATTCTATAAATACAGTGAGAATATTCAAGACCTGTGGAGTCTGGAGCCATAGTTTATACATCTGTAAAACTCCAGACTAAGTAGTTTGGTCCAACCTCAAGGTTGTTCTACCTTTGTTTATAAAAATATCATATTAACTTTGATCACATAGAAATGGAAAGTAGAATAGAGGTCATAAGGATCTACAATATGGGAAGGGAGCTGTCAGGGGACATAGACTCATAGAGCAGGGGGAGTCATTTTAATATAGCAAGTAGGTCAACCATAGTCTATAACATTAATTATACCTTTTGAAATAAGAGATGCTTTTGAAGGTTTAAGTGCATGGAAATAATATTTGAGAAGATGGAAATGTTAATTATCCTGATTTGATCATTATATTTTGCATAAAGATATCTGATCATTTATGTGTTCCATAAATAACTACAAATATTATATGCTTATTAAAAATAAAATAGTATACTGCTATTGCATACTTTCTATGTATCTTATAAGCACATTTATGTAGATTATTGCAGTATTTCTAATAAATTTACAAAGTAGGTAGTATTGTCATTGTTATAGATGGGGAAATTGAGACACAAAGAGGTTAAATAGTGTAAGAAAAGCGATGGATTCCGGGGCCCTTTATTGTCAGATATCTCATAGAAATTTGGGGAAAGTCCTTGGTATGATGTATTTGTTCCCGTGATTTTGGAGAAAATTTAGTTTGTTTCTCTATATTAAAAATTCAACAACAAATTCAATTTGCCTTACATTGTTTCCCATTTAATTTCACAAGAAGAATAATACACATACTTTTTGGTTACTTAGGAACAGTGCATCTTTATAAGTGCTCATATACTTCCTGTTAATTTCTCTACTGATGCTCATAATCTTGCTAATAGTGTTTTTTGAGGGATTGGTGTGCTGAGTAAACATGTCTTTGGGCTGTAGACTTTAGGCTTGTACTCTTTGTATGGTTTTTTGAGTACTTAGATAAAACTATTCCTTCACAAGAACATGTTATTTGTTTTATGAAAATTACACTCTGGAAGAAACATCTCATAACCAATGTGCAAAAAGCTTATTTGTAAGTCTTTTAGACAAGGTGCTGGTATTTAACTTGCATTTATTGGCACTATTCCATTAGAGAATGCTTATGAAGTGGCTCTATTAAATACCATCATTGAGTTCATTTAATCAGTACAGCAATCCAGCACTTGTCAAATCCATTTGCTACTATTTACACATAAACTATCCCAAAAAGGACTGAAAAATTATTAGTAGGCTATTCATTTTTTCAGATTGCCAGAAAATTGAGCTGCTAAGACAGAAATTGGTTCTTTTATAGACTCGTATTTCCTTCAAAATCTTGGTGACTCTTGATCTTATGCAATGTGGGACTGCCTTTAGGTAGTTTTAGGGGTCTCTTGGTAGGTATGTCATAAAAATACAGCCCAACCCACAGGGCCTGGTAAGACCAAAATATGGACAAATATTCTCCAAAATTTAAATGTGTAGGTGGGACATTTCTGCTGCAATTTACCCTAATTTATCTTACCTGTTTTATGATTCGTTTCTTAGAAAGAATCCAGGAGTAATATTCAGTTTATAGAAGATGGCTCTCATATTTTGCTTTTTTCAACAAGGAAGCTGACCAGCTTACCAACTGGGAATTTCTCAAAATTCAATCACATCTGATGCAGACGCAGACACATTCTGTCCTGGGTCCAACATTCATAACAAGAACTATCTATAGCATCACAAGTTAGATATTGACCTTATGAGTCCATTAACAGCAGTCAAGGTTTTGGGCTGTGAGGTTTAAGGCCTATGGTATACTTGACCATGAATATTCAAAATGTTTTTGCAATTTAGGATTTGTACATGAAGTTTGAATCACTATGCGTTAGAGGGAAAGGTTCAGGGTTAAGATGCATTCAGTTGTTTACTTAGTGATACTTTATATACTTCCTTATAAAAATATTCATGTGAGCTCTCAGTCATAAGTATGGGTAACCATTATCCTCATATTAGTATTGAGCACTTGAATGATGGCTACTTCATCTTATTTATATGAGCTGTTCCCTAGTTAATGTGAAAATATCATATAACATTTCTTAATACTTTCATATTGGTTGCATGTTGAAATGACAATATTTGGAATGTATTGGGTTGAAAATAAGTTATTAAAATTAATTCATCTCTTTCCCCTTCTTAAGTGTAGAAATTAGAATATTTAAAATTATATACACACAAAAATAAATAAAATTATATACACATTTGTGACTTATATTTATACTAGGCATTGCTGTTCAAGACAATGAATAAAGATTAGTATGAATCTAATATATATTAATGTTTAGCATAGATTATAAATGAGGAATACTTATTTTTACTGTTCTTAAGAAAACAAAGTGTATTTTTTACAGGATAACCATAATTAAAATGCCAATATATCTTCATCGAATCTGGAAATTTATTCCTTGCTTCGGTTCACTCATTCATATTTCAACACATGCACTTAAAAAAGAACTACCTAAAATAGATTTGGCTGTACATGTTCCGAAATAGTTCATATGTATCTGAAATAGTTTCTTTGCTTTTATTGGGTTAGAGAGTTGAGAAGCAGAGACACATGGCTTGTTTTGACAGCTAGGAATGCAAGAGAATTACAGTTTGGATTTAACATTCCATCTGCTGTAGTTTGCAAATGGAAGGGCTGGAGCTCAGGGGAGAGCAGCCTGATGGAGTAGATGGTGGTGCTTCTATTTTATCGTTGTCCTCCTCCTCCTCCTCCTCCTCCTCCTCCTCCTCCTCCTCCTCCTCCTCCTCCTCCTCCTCCTCCTCCTCCTCCTCCTCCTCCTCCTCCTCCTCCTCCTCCTCCTCCTCCTCCTCCTCCTCCTCCTCCTCCTCCTCCTCCTCCTCCTCCTCCTCCTCCTCCTCCTCCTCCTCCTCCTCCTCCTCCTCCTCCTCCTCCTCCTCCTCCTCCCCCTCTCCCTCCTCCCCCCTTCTCCTCCTCCTCCCTCTCATCCTCCTTCTCCCCCTCCCCCTCCCCCTCCTCTTCCCCCCTCCCCCTCCTCCTCCCCCTCCCCCTCCCCCTCCTCTTCCCCCTCCCCCTCCTCCTCCCCCTCCCCCTCCCCCTCCTCCTCCCCCTCCCCCTCCTCCTCCCCCTCCCCCTCCCCTTCCCCCTCCTCCCTCTCCTCCCCCTCCTCCTCCTCCTCCCCCTCCTCCCCCTCCTTTCTTTACACTTATGAGCTAAATAAAAGACATAACAAAATCAATGAGCATTAGTAACTGCCAAGTATAACAGATGAAAGCATTTCTCTTGAGTATCACTCAGATTGCTCACTGCTCTGCCTCGACTATGCAGAGAAGGCAACACTTTAAACCATAGATTCTATTTCTGATGCCAGAGGAGCTGCTTTCTATGGATTACTAGAAAAGAGTTCGTAGTTTGGATAATTTACTAGCTCCTTCTTTGGATACAATGGATTGCTAGGTCCCTATGGAATTCATAGGACGGAAGATCCCAAAGTAGAGACTGAAAAGATTTAGCCTCTTGCTAACTTTAAAGAAGCATCAAGCAAAGGTTTCCTGAGAGAATAGCAGGACTTAACAATTGCTTTTGCCATGTGATTATATAGTAGGCTCACAAATGAACTAACAATGTGGCAGAGATGATGGGCTGTCCAAAGAAATGTGTTCTCCTTTCTTTAATATTAATAGGCCTGTCATGGGGCTGGCCAGTGAAGGGTTAAATTTTCAGTTCTATTTAGTGAATTTATTTTCAGTGGAATACAGAAGTTAGTAAGGTGTATGATACTGGGTCAGGCCTCTAAGTTGATATTTCCTTGGTTCTGGCACATCTCTTACAGTCCACTTCAAACAGACTTATATATAGAGTAAAAGGCCGCACTTTTCATATTTAGGCTCTGGTACTCAGTCATAGGGTTTTTAGGAACACGGATTGTGTGCGCATTACTCTGTCCTGTGAACTGGAAAGACAATGACCACATTAACTTTGGAAGTGGTGAATGTAGAGCCCACGTCAGCCTGCATGATGGAATGACTGTGTGGAGGAGAGACAGTTACCATCTGGGTTTTTCAGTAAGAGAAGAATAAACTTTTGATGTATTTGAGATATCAATTTTGGAGGAGGTTTGTTACAAGTGCTTGGCCTACTTCAACGAACAGAAATATGTTTAGTCGTTATATTGATTATTTTCTGATTGGGAAAGGAGGAAATGCCACATATTGCAAGTGTACTTGTTGAGAACTTCTTTTTACCTTTCAGAACACACATTTATTTACAATAATCATGGCCTTGTTTCTCTTTCATTTCATCTAACTGGGCTACAGCTGCTAGTCATAGAGAGAATGTGTGACCAGTCAGTGACCAATCACAATACTTAAGTTTATCTATGAGGTGTGGCATGGCTAGGGAATGATAGGAATTGGATCAGAATTCATGTTTCCTGTTTCACATTATTATGTTTCCAAGATATCTAAGAAGTGGGAATCATTTTCATGCATCATGTCAACTGATACATAGTGACTGATCAAGAGTGGCTGTCCAGACTATTATTTATTTTTAAAAGTATGATGTTACTTTCTGGTCCACGAGAGAGAACAACAGGCAGGCAATGCTTATGTGTTCATTCCTCAGTTCTATATTATAGAATGAGACATTACACCAAAATTCGTGGGTAAAGTGTCGCAGTGGTCCTAGTTTGATTTACATTTTGAAGAGTGACATTCTGAATGGATAATTCTGATTGCGTTATCACGAATGGGATTAGCATTCTAGTAGAGTTGAAAGAGCATGGGTCTTCATCAGTAGAAATCTATTTTTCTTTAGCATCGTTTTCTAAAAAAGGTAACTTGAATTCAGGCAGGTAACTTTATACAACTGTTTCAATGTGGTAATGTAAAGCAGGATTTTATTCCTAGCTCAACTTCTTTCCTCCTGAGTATTTAATAATATAGTATCTCATAATTGAGTTCTCCTCTCCCCCCTCCGTTCCTTTCCCCTCATCTCTCCTTTTCTTTCCTCTTCCTGTATCCACCTCCCAAGTGTCTGGAATTAAGAGAGGATTATCTTTAATTATCTTCTATCTTTTTGTGTGGTATAACAAGACATGGTCAAAGGACTCCATTCACTGGTAATGAAACTGAAGCTTGAAAAGAGTAAGTGATAAAAGTAAATCCTAAGAAATAGGTGAAGAAACTTGATTTCCAGTGTGATGCTTGCTTTTTTTTTGGGGGGGGGGAGGGGGCACATGTCCTTTACAATTTTTTTTGAATTACATATAGTAGTACTTTGCCGTGAAAAATTGTTATAGAGATACATTGGAACTTGAAATTGATTCAGAGTGCAAACATTTTTATTTTTTAGTAAATTTTGAATGAAGTTACCAGCATCCCCTCTTTGGCCATACCTGTTGAGAGCTTCTATTTGGTCTTCCTTCTCCGCACGTTCATCTTTGGCTCCAGTTCCCCTCTCTGTGTGTTCATGGTAGGTCTTGGCCACACCACTTCAACCTAACTTTAGTACAAACCTTGGGTAGCAAGCAACTCAGGATGACCATCAGTGATACAGAGAAGCTCCAAGGAAGGACATGGAGGATCTACCATTGGTGCCAGTTCAAAGAAATGGGTTGTCCAAATGGCTCATTTTTCTTTTGGTATTGTGCTTTCACGGATCATTTAACAACTGGCCTCTTGGATTGTGTGGTGAGCTTAGTGCAATTGGTATCTCCTGCTATTGGAAAACCTTCAAATGGCTTTATGAGACAAACACACATAAGTAGACTATCAGTCATGGAAAAATAGTTAAAGAATTACTTTGAGGATTACATCATCTTCCATTCAAAGGGGTTGACAGGCTTGATTGATGTCCTTGGTGATATTTTTTTGGATGGGCTATACAGTAATGGGTCCAATAAGAAGGTGGCTACTTGGCTTTAAAAAATATGATTATAGGGGCTGGGGATATGGCCTAGTGGCAAGAGTGCCTGCCTCATATACATGAGGCCCTGGGTTCGATTCCCCAGCACCACATATACAGAAAATGGCCAGAAGTGGCGCTGTGGCTCAAGCGGCAGAGTGCTAGCCTTGAGCAAAAAGAAGCCAGGGACAGTGCTCAGGCCCTGAGTCCAAGCCCCAGGACTGGCCAAAAAAAAAAAAAAAAATATATGATTATAGAAATGTTACTGAGTGGATCAACCAGATCGCTGGTGCTTGTTTAGCTAGGGCCTTATTCTGCTAAAAAAGTTAATTCATGCATCTTTAAGTGAAAGATGAACATAATTTGCCTAACAAATTTTGAATGTCATGAAAATGAGGACAGATAATATATTGTATGGCAAGCCACTCATGAGAACTCTATTAAGAGTCTGTAATAATCACCTGACAATAACAAGATATAATTTTTGAATTTTGACTTAAAAATAAAATCTTCTGTGAATGTTTATAAAGAGGAAGGCTAAGTTTATTGGCACTTTATGTGCAAAGTATTTCAGTTGATTACGAGCTGCATGAGAGCCAACAATATAGATGCAGCTGTTGGAGGTTAATGCGTTCAGAGGGAGTGAGAAAAAATCTGATTTTAGATTTATGGATTTATGGATGCTGGCTTCATTGTACTGTGCACTGGTCAGACCTCATCAGGAAGTTTTTGTTTTATTTTTGGTGACATATTTAAGTGGGTATTGTTAGATGTAGGAAATGGAATCCTGAAGAAGACAGAGTAGGTTGAAGAACTGAGGGTGGTTAGCAAGAACAGGAATGGTTTGTAGTCAGGGTGGCCTGTGTTTGACCTTGCCAGGGTCATTCCTCTCACAGGCTTGTTTCGTACTGTCTCATCAGGCTTCTGATCTGTCTCATATGTGCAATTTTTGCTTTTTCCTTTAGAAAGAATTTTTTTGAAAATGCTTTTGATGTAGAATTGTTTATTGTTACTCTAAAGGAAATGTACAGAGGGGTTACAGTTACATAAGTCAGATTCAGAGTACATTTCTTTTTGAACAAAGCCACCCTTCCCTTTCTCTCTCCTAGTTTTTCCCTTCCATCTTCACCCATAGGTTGTATAGTTCATTTTCAATGCAAGTGTTCAGCAAGTACGACTGCCGCATTTGTTCATCCTTTGGCCCTCCAATTTTGTGCCTCCCCATACACTCCCAAAGACATATTGATTTAGATTAAAAAAAAGATCTTCTGCAATTAAACCTAATATTTAATGAATAGGGCAACTTTTGAGATTATCATTTAAAATGATTCTGGTTCCATTTCTTTATATTTAATGTCACCCCAATTTGGTAGTGTGTTTGTGATCACTAGTAATTATCTTGCCACTTGGCTTAGTCTCATATTGAGAGATTTGCTTTCCTGTGAAGAACCACTTTTGTTCAGGTTACACAGGAGAAGATTTCAATCAACCCATGGGTATTACAGAAAGTGCAGTTTCAGTTCAATACAAGCTTCATGAAGTGGTGGGATTTCACGTCAGGCAAAATTCCACTGAGGCATGATGACCCTCACATTTTAGGGATTTAAAAGTAGGTATAGAAAGATGACCTCCAGCAAAAAAATTAATTTTTAAAATTTCTAATTTTATTTTTACTGGGGATTAAATTCAGTACCTGCACATGCTAGGCCAGTGTTCTACCACTTGAGCTATACCCCAAGTTGCTTGCCTTCCTTCCTTCCTTCCTTCCTTCCTTCCTTCCTTCCTTCCTTCCTTCCTTCCTTCTTCCTTCCTTCCTTCCTTCCTTCCTTCTTTCCTTCCTTCCTTCCTTCCTTCCTTCCTTCCTTCCTTCCTTCCTTCCTTCCTTCCTTCCTTCCTTGTCTCCCTCCTCCCCTCCCTCCCTCCCTCTCTCCCTTCCCTCCCTCTCTCCCTTCCCTCCCTTTTTTCCTTCCATTTCCTTTTTCTCTTCCTCCTTTCTCCCCACTCTCTCTTTGTTTGTTTATTTCTCTCCCATTGTCTCATTCTTTTTCTTTCATTTGATCTCTCTCCTTTTTCTCTCTTCCTGCCTTTCTTTCTCTCCTGCCCTTCATTTCTTTTTCTTTTTCTCTTCCTCCTTTCTCTCCCTCTCTCCTCTCCTTCTCTTTCTCCCTTCCTTTCTATTTCTCCATCTTTCATTCTTTCTCATTTTCTCTTTCTTCTTGTCTCTCTCTCCTTCCTTTCTTTCTTTTCTTTTTTTCCCTTTCTTTCTTTTCTCCCCCTCCTCTCTTTCTTTCTTTCTTTCTTTCTTTCTTCTTTCTTTCTTTCTTTCTTTCTTTCTTTCTTTCTTTCTTTCTTTCTTTCTTTCTTTCTTTCTCTCTCTCTCTCCTCCCTCCCTCCCTTCTTTATTTCTTTCTATTTTATTTTTCTTCTCTCCTTTCTTTAGCTAGGCACTGGTGGCTCATACCTGTAATTCTACTTGCTAAGGAGGCTGAGTTCTAGAGGATCATGGTTTGAAGCCAGCCTGTGCAGCATGGGACTCCATTTCCAATATAGCTAACAGAAAACTAGATTGGAAGCATAGGTCAATTGGTGGAGCTTCAGATGAGCAAGCTCTGAGTTCAAACTTGGGTACTGGCAAAAATCAAAGCCCCCAAACCCAAATAATTATGAGACATGTTTATACTAATGAATAAGGTATTTTGACCACAGAATCCTGGGCCTTGAGAATGCAAGGTAAATATTCCTCCTGAAGGTGAGGGCCCAAGTGCCTTCTCGTATCTCTCCAACTTTTGCTCAAGATCCACGTGGGAGAAGCACTTGTGGGAAACATATGTGAAGCAAAGTTTCTTAAAGGTGAAGGAACTGTTTGAGTTATGGCATATAGTGCTTTTTCAAAACTGCTTATTACAATATTGTTGAGGGTATGAGGGACAAGGTAATGAACAGTACAAGAAATGTATCCAATGCCTAACTTACGAAACTGTATATTGGGGATTCAGTTTCGGCCATGAAGGGGGAAGGGCACAGAGCTCCCAAGACGCTGCCCTTCCCCGCCAGCTCTGGGGTAGTGTGGGAGGAAGTCCCTCCCACCTTCTGGTCTCAACCAGAAAAGAAAGCCTCCGCCCCTGGGAGGCAAACACGTGCATGCCACCATGATGGGGTTGTCCCGCCCACAAAGGAAGTTTCGTGATATCACTTGACGGACATGGTCCTTAGCCTATGACTGGCCCTTTGGCCAGCCCCCTTTCTTTCCCGCCATTACCTCTATATAAGTGCCTTTCCCTATTAAAGTTTTTGAGACGCATCCCACCATAGCAGCGTGTCCCTGATGCCTTCTTTTCCGCCCCCGCTCCTGGTAACATGTGAGGGGACTGGGGGGAGGGGAGGCTTCAGCAACCTTTCCTCAACTTAGCGCAAGTCCATGAGAGTACGCCTTTGGCCTTCTGCCGGCGGAAGGCAAGGCCGAGTGCTCTTTCATATATTTTGGGGTTCAGGCATTCTCCCCGGGAGTTTTGGGAGAAAGGGATCGTTCAGATCCCGACAACTGTAACCTCTCTGTACATCAGTTTGATAATAAAAATTTGAAAAAAAATATAGTTGACCTGAGGTGATCTACACAAATTTAACATTTACAGTGGATATGTTTTGACAGAGATATGTGCTTGTAAAAACATCTCCACATGAAGGTTATAAAGATATCCACCATGCCCAGAAGTTTCTTTTGTAATATTGTCCTTTCTCCTCTCCCTTCACTACCACAGACATCCATCGAATGGCTCTCTGTCAGTACATATTGGTTCTCATGTTCTAGAACTTTATATAAATGTACTGACAAGCAGTACTCCTTTTGTGTGGCACTGGGGTTTGGCTTTGTGCTGGCTAGGCAAGTGCTCTTCTACACCTCCAGTCCTTTTTGGCTCTAGTTGTTTATGAGACAGGGTCTCATGTAAATGCCCAGGCTGGCCTAGACCACAGCTATCTTTTGGTTCCGCTCTCTTGCAGCTGGGATGACAAGAGTGTCTTCATGGCCAGTTTTTATTGACTGAGATGAGGGTCTTCTGAATACTTTGCCTGGGTTGCCCACAAACCAAACTGTAATCCTCACTAGACTCCACCTTGAAGGTGGCTAGTATTACAGCTCTGCACCATTGTGCCTAGCCACACAGTCCATATTCCTCCTTGCCTGCTTTCCTCTACTTAGCATACTCAGGTGGAGATTCATTCATGATGTAGTAGGTATCAAGAATTCATTCACTTTTATGAATGAGGAGTGTTCCATTGTGTGGCTATAGTAGGAGATTCCCAGTGTGGGCATCATCCACATAGCACTTTGTATGCTCAGTTCTTAAGTTTTGCCAACCTATTATATTTCCTGTTCATTGTTCCTTCTTTCTACCTTTTCTTCCAACAGAGTTGACTAGATCTATATCTTTGCCTTAAAACAAGCATGTTCATTCTGCTTTAAAGAATATTCTTTAGCTATTAAAGTTTTATGGTAGTCATGTCGGTGGCAAGTGAATACTTTCAGCTTCTTACTGTGATTTTTGTGAAGAGTATTTGGAAATTGAATTCTAGGTTGCCTTTAATTCTTTCAGCACCTTAACCTTGTACCATTTTCATTTGATGAATAATCATTACCACACTCATTTATGTTCTATGTGTATCAAGTCTTTTCTGCTTCTATTGAGCATATCTAAGATTTTTCTTTATTAAAAGTATTTTTCAGCTAGTAGATTGTGATTTATCTTTTTACAGCTTTCTTTATATTACTTGTGCTTGGAGTTTGTGATGATTCTTAGACACATGGTTTATAGTTTTCATCAAGTTTAGATTTTACTTTTTTTGCTAGTGTGTTTAAATATTTTTTTCCAACTTGCCTCTATGTCTTTTCTTTTTTTGGACACTGATTTTATGTTTGTTAGGCTATATAAAGTTGCCCCATAGCTGTTCACTGTCTTGGGTTGCCTTCTTTTCTGTTTCATTTTGGATGGTTTTTGGTACTACATCTTCATGTTCATTAATCTCTTCAGTTGAACAGTTTTGTGCTGCAGATTATATTGTTGCCTCTGCTCTTATCACTGGTTCCATATTTTCCCAACCAGGGGAATCATCACACTTGTTTCTATTACTCTGAACAGCAGTACCATACTGCTGTACCTGCGGTTTAAACTTCTGGAGGGCAAATATAGAGGATTATTTCATAGTTCAGCTGAATTTAAGGCTGAATCATAGCATTATGGTCTTTCCAGTTCTGTCACCATTGGGCCCGCAGGGAGATTTTTACGAGGCACACATTTTATCTATGTGTCCTTCCTTATACTGAAATTTTCTGTTGGTCAGGGATTTCTTTCTGAGATTTGCTTACTTGTCTTTTGGCATCCTTCAAACACTGCATATGCAAAGATATGGCTACTAAAATACTCTGAGTAAATCAATTGACTCTGGGTCTCCCTGCAGGGATGATATTAAAAATATTTAGCAACCAGAAAGAAGTAAAGTTATGTATAGATTTCCTGTTGGGACAGTTTTAATGTTTGTGTTGGTGATGAGGTGAGTGCTATGAAAGAATCTGGGGGTGCTCAGTCTGTGGGAGGGCAAAAGGGGATAAGCTAGCAGAACAGTTATTTATAAGCTGGTTGGGAAGTAATTTAAGGCTTTAACAAGTCTGATACAGCTGTTCCTGGGCCTGCCTATGAATAGCAAGTCTGTCAGTATGCGATGCCCAGACAGTATAAGAAATGACTGAATTTCCTTGTCTTATTCATCTTTGATTTTTAGGCAGGAATTTCAGTGTGATGTGATATGGCATGGTGTGTGTGTGTGTGTGTGTGTGTGTGTGTGTGTGTGTGTGTGTGTGTGTGTGTGTGACAGTAGTGGGGCTTGAACTCAGGGCCTCATACTCTCTCTGGGACATTTTTGCTCAAAGCTGGTGCTATATCACTTGAGCCACACTTCTACTTCTGGCCTTTTGGTGGTTAACTGGAACTCAGGGTCTCTCCAGATGAATTTGTCTGCCTGGCTGGCTATGAACTCAGATATTCAATTATTAGCCTTCTGAGTGGTTAGGATTACAGGCATGAGCCACTAGTGCCTGACATAGGCAAGAATATTTTTACCCAATCCTCTCTATTTGCCAAGAACAAACAGTATAAAAAAAATATGTTTCCTACATCCACAGGCAATCCCCTTAGGAACATGCTTTCCCAATCCAGTCGCATAAGTTTATGAATCAGATGAGTGTTTATTTTTTATGATAACAGTAATTTTTAAAATCAAAGTGATGTAATGAAGCATCAAGGTCATTGTTTGATATCCTTAGTCATCAAGAAATGTTCTAGTTTGTAGAGCGCCATCTAGTGGTAATAATCAACTTCATATTTGAATTACATCTCCACACAGTTCTTCATTTAAGATGCAATGACTGTAAGAAAAACTATTAAAAATTATTTCTTTCTTTATTATATTTTTACTTCTTTGTTCCTATTTGAATAATTTGGAAGTGAATTTGGTTTGTCAGGGATGACTTGTATTTAGCAAAGATGCTTATTTTTAACTTATGCTGTACCACTCCTGAGGCTCAAACTAGGACTGAGAACTGTCCCTCAGCACTTTGGCTCAAGGTTAGCACTCTACCTCTTTGAGCTACAGTTCAAATTCGGGAATTTTGGTGGTTAATTGGATATAAGGGTCTCTTGCCCAGACTAACTTTGAACTATGATCCTCATATATCAGCCTCCTGGGTAGCAAGGACTATAGGCCACCAGTGCCCAGTCAAATATATTATATTTTTATGAATTACCCTGGGATTTAAAAAATATTTCCACTTTGGTTAATTTTTAACAATGCAATATTTTCTAGGAATATAAAGCAAAGAAAAATTTCTATAATTCAGGAAATCCTTCTCAAATGTTCGTATGAATTATTTCTTAAATATTTCTAGTCTCTAGAAATTGTGTTAATTTCACCCATGGTTAAACTAACACACACATATATGTATAAATAACATATAACATAATACTGAAGACTGTGGACAATTATTCAGTAGTCCAAGAACTGAACTTTCTTGGTCTTGGAATTTGTATATCTCTACCTTGAATAATTAGCTTCAATTATCCAAATTCTTTTATTTTATAGCTAATTTTTAGTTCTTGATGCATTTTGAAATTATATCAAGTTGGATAGATTGTACTCTCTTATCTTCATTTTATCTATAAAATGAGATAAAACATTTGCCCCAGGAAGGATGTAAAATAGTTGAGGTATGGAAATACTGAATAAGCTAGAAAAGGTAAGTAAAGTATTATTTAAGAAATTGACACAATTATCTGATTTTTAATTGCTTTATTGAAGTTCTTTCTCTCTTACTTTTTTTTTTTTTTTGCCAGTACTAGTGTTGGAACTAAGAGCTTTGCCCTTGCTTTGCTTGTCTGCTTTATGGCTGGCACTCTACCCGTTGAGTCACATCTGCAGCCAAGCTTTTATTTTTCTAGTTAATTGAAAATGGAGTCTTGTAGACTTTTCTGCTCAAGTTTGCTTTGAACTGTGATTCTGTGATTTCAGTCTCCTGAAAAGTGGGGGTACAGGTATGAGCCATTGCTGTCTGGAATGTGATGGAATTTTGTGTGAGTCTGATCTTGTTTCAAGTGGTGACCTTGGGTGACCTTACCGTTAAGTCCAATCTGGTGCTTCTTTTCAGCACATTCTGTGTTTGATTCTTGAAGCTATATCTTTGTTGTTGTTTCCTTCTGTGGTGCTAGGATTGGCGCCCAGGGCCTTGTGCATATGAAGCAAGTAACACACTGCATTTTGAATAGTGGCTGCCTCACTTTTCTTTCCCCCAATTAAAAAAATCTCCTTCAGGGGTGGCAAAGCTTTGTCCTGCGCAGGTGGATTCAACTTTTAGAAAGAGCCCAGTATTAATCAGGACAAATTTCAATTGTATGACTACACCAAAACGTGTGGGAAGGAGAGAGACTTAGGTAGGAACTGGAGGTTTCACTTGCCAGCTCTGAGTCTTGGGGCCTGTGGGCATTTTAATTTTACAACTTCTGTGAGCCTCAGGTGTTTTTTTTTTTTTTTTTTTCAACCAGGAACCTGGAGCTAATGAGAGCCATGTCCTGTCCTGCAGCTTTTGCTAAAGGTCATATTGATGACAAGTGTAAAATAGTCTATCCTGAGCACAGCACATGGTAAGAGCAGATTGGTAATTACCCTTTGTTATGAAGCAGCCCACAGAAGAGTTGTAGATTGTTCTAGGCAAAATCTGTATCACAAGTATAATTGCCCTAGACAAGATGGCAAATGGGAGACTTAATTTCTTCCTTTAAAAATTATTTTTTTGTTAGTGTAGAGGTGATATACAGAGGGGTTACAGTTACATGAGTCAGGTAATGAGTACAATTCTTTTTGAGCCATGGGAAGACTTATTTTCATATAAGCTTTGGGACTTAGTAAAAGTTTTTCTTCCATTGGACAACCTTTAAAAATTTTTTTTTTTATTGTCAAACTGATATACAGAGCGGTTACAGTTTCATACGTTAGGCTTTGGATACATTTCTTGTACTGTTTGTTAACTCCTCCCTCATTCCCCCCTTCCCTTCCCTCTTTCCCTTTCCCCCCATGAGTTGTTCAGTAGATTTACACTAAACAATTTTGTAAGTATTGCTATTGTAATCGTTTGTCTTTTTTACCCTGTGTCTCTCGATTTTGGTATTCCCTTTCACTTTCCTAGTTCTAATATCTGTATACGCCGTTTCCAATGTACTCAGATAAGGTACAGAGATAGTGCAGGTACAACCACAGAAAGGGGATACAAGAGGATCATCAAAAATAGAAGCTACGGTTTCACATTGCATGTTGAAAGTAATTACAACAGTGATTTCCATAACAGTCATTTCCATAACATGGAGTTCATTTCACTTAGCATCATCGTTTGTGTTCATAAGGGTATAGCTATTGGGCTCTTGTGATCCTCTGCTGTGACTAGCCTAAACCTGTGCTAATTATTCCCTATGAGGGAGACCATAGAGTCTATGTTTCTTTGGGTCTGGCTCACTTCACTTAGTATAATTTTTTCCAAGTCCTTCCATTTCCTTACAAATGGGACAATGTCATTCTTTCTGATAGAGGCATAAAATTCCATTGTGTATATGTACCACAGTTTCCTGATCCATTCATCTACTGAGGGTCATCTGGGTTGGTTCCAAATTCTAGCTATGACAAATTGTGCTGCGATGAACATTGTTGTGTTGGTGGCTTTAGATTGTTCTTGTTTGTGGTCTTTTGGGTAGATGTCCAAAAGTGGGGCTGCTGGGTCATAGGGGAGCTCTATGCTTAGCCTTCTGAGGAATGTCCATACCGCTTTCCAGAGTGGCTGAACCAGTTTACATTCCCACCAACAATGAACTAGGGTTCCCTTTTGGCCACATCCCCTCCAACATTTGTTATTGTTAGTTTTCTTGATATAGGACATTCTTACTGGGGTGAGATGGAATCTCAATGTTGTTTTGATTTGCATTTCTTTTATGGCCAGTGATGTAGAGCACTTTTTCATATGTCTCTTGGCCATTCTCATTTCAGGCTGAGCCTTTGGACAGCCTTATATGTAACTCTTATTAAGAGGAACACCTGCTCATTTGATTGTAGTTTTGAATCCGTTTGTTAAACATCCACTTCATTGTCTTGTAGCAATAGGCATCATTGCTTTCTGCTTTCTTCTTTTTTTGGAGTACTGGGGGTTGAAATCAGAGCTGATTGTGAACAATGGTTTTCCTACTTCAGCCTTATAAGTAACATGGACTATTTGTTATGTGGTGGTCCGCAGCATATTTAAGGTAAGGTCTTGATAACTTTAGCCCAAGATGGCCATAGACCTCATTATAATTCTTCTCTCTTTGCCTCCCAAGTAGTTGGGACTACAGATGTATGTCATCATGCCTAGCTTGAAACACACACACACACACACACACACACACACACACACACTACAATCCTGATTATTGAACCAGGTCCTTGCATAGGCTAGGCAACTGTTCAACTGCTTGGGCCATGCATCCAGCCTTTGGGTTTTTTAGTTTGCTTTTCAGGCAATGTCTTCCACAAATTTTGCCAAGATGGGCTTCAAACTATGATCCTCCTATCTCTACTTCCCAAGCTGGATGGTTTCAGGTTCATGCAAGTAAGATTGTGCATCACCCCCTGAAGAAAGGCTGCTTCAATGGAGTTCTTTGAACTTTCCTTTATAGTTTTTGGTGATCTAGGGGTTTGAATTCAGGGTGTTAAACTTGCTAAGCAGGTTCTCTTGAACTACCATCCCTCTACTTATTCCTTCCCAGTAGCTGGGAATATAGATATGTACCACCATGTTTGCCTTATTCTTCTTGAGATGGGGGTTCTTAGTAACTTTTTGATCTGGCCTAGTCTGGAACCACAATCCTCTTGGTCATCTCCTAAGAGGCCTAGGGAGTTCTGAGGACTTCTTTTCCTCCTATAGGTTAAAACAAAGTCCGTAGTTTATTTTGTAAGCCAGGAATCTCTCTGATTGCATTCTTTCTTACTGTGTAGAAAACACGATTGGTGAGTCTTTAGAAATGTTCCAGTGGCCTTGATTGGCAGTGGCTGTGATCATCCTTCTCTGACTCCTGATCCTGCCTCACGCAGGTGGAAACCCATGCTTTGAATGTGGATTGGGTTTCACAATCACTCGTGGACCAATACTCATTGCTATTGGAGTTAAGTCCTCTCAACCTCACAGTCATTTTCCTGATGAAATGTTACCTGACACAGAAGTAGCTGTACAATACTCAAAGAGACTGGGTATGAAGAGATGGGTAGCTTTAGTAGAAACACTAATGGTTAAACCTACATAAAAGGGGCTTTAGATGCGAAGTCAGGCTTTGGGAGCTGTCAGAAAGGCAAATGGAAAGCAGGGGCCATGGTGTGGATCTTGGATGCAGAGTGGTGCAGTGCATGGGCCACTATGAGTCATTTGATGAGTGATATTCTCATGTCTGATTCATTTCCCCAGGGCATCAATGCTTCCCATTCCTCCTTCTTCCTGCAAAAAGCCTTTCAGTATGCAAAGGATCAAGACAGACATCCATACACACTCTCCTTACATATAAACTGTGTTGCTTCCATCCATCTGTGTTGCTTTGTGACATTCTTCTGATGGATGGAGGGTGGTTGCTGACAGCTGCCATGTGACAGGGCCTTGTCAGTGTTTCTATAGCTGTGGAGCTGAAGGATTTTCTCTTTGCTGGCTGTATGAAGTTGAGAAATGACTTGAATACTCTCTTGCTCAGCTTGCTCCACTGGAGCTCTACCTCTTAAGCCATGGCTCCACCCCAGCCTTTTGCTTATTAGTTTGGAGATAGAGTATTTGGGAACTTCTTGAAAAGGCTTTGAACTAGATTTCAGTCTCTTGAGTAACCAAGATTACAGGCATGAGTGATCAGCACTTGGCTAATTTGTACCTGGCTAATTTGTACCTTTCCCCATAGAAATGGTTATAATGTTCAGCTATATTATTGCATCTTTGGAAAAATGATGAAAGAATATTTGTGAAAAATGCTTTCTAGACTCCATGCAGATTTAACACTAGGGTAGTCATACAAAGGGACAAGTGAATCTGTACAGGATACCGAGTCATCTGTTTGTGTCAAACTGCTAGTTATTTGTTGATTCTTCCGAATGCTTTGTGATAGAAAATACTGCCCTCAACGCAGTCCTAACTGGAATAAAAAGAACTTCCCTGAAATGACTCAGGACACATCTTCCCTTTCTCCTACTTACATTCTAAATATAATTCTTCCCATTCATCATTCTTGCACTGTGACTGTGAGAGCAAAGGCAGAGATATAAGCATGTGCTTAATTTATTAAAAATAAAACCTACTGGCGCTTCGGGGAAAAACCTTGTTTCATAGCTGAACAGGAATAGTATATGGGAAACAGGAACCAGACTGTTCTTGGCTTTGTAGAATTAAGGCAGGTTAAGTAAGAAAGAAAAACACTCCAGGGCCTACTGAAAAACACATTATCTATGTTGATATTCAAACATAGTTATGGGTACTGGACTGTGCTGGCCTTCCTGAATGGAAAGCCCTTCATTGCTGGGAAGGTTGTTGGCCTGAGACATTTCAGCCCTATTTGAGAATGGCCTCTGTTTAAAACAGCCACCTGGCTCGAGTGTTCCTCTTTAAGGTGATGCACATCCCATCAGTTCAGGTTAAGTTAAAGGCCTGATGTCCCTTGTGGGATTTGAACCAGGGTTCATCATGAGCACACGGCTGCCTAACAACTCCTCCCCCTGCCTTGCCCCCTCTTTCCTACTGTGAAGGCATCGTTCTGGACAGCACTCCTCATAAACACCCTACCCAAAATCTCAACCCAGCCTGCTCCAGAGGCTCTGATCTCCCTGTTTTCTGAAGATTGTCGAGACAACTGACAGTCAGCTTGCAATGGGAATGGATAGTGCTGTTCCTCAGATCAGTCACTGTATTTCAGAGGGCCGTACTTTGGTCAAATTGGGAGGGTGCTGTGAATTAACCAGTATTTTACAGGGTTGTCATTTCTGTGCAATCTCTTCATTAAAAAAAATGTTGCTGGTTTCACTATGGGGGTAAAAAGTGCAAAAATTTGTAGAAGATCACCTTAAGCTCCTAAACATTGAATCCATAAAACCAGCGCAGAACATTGAGGTCATAATCTGTGTATGTGGTTCATTGATTCAGTAAGTAATTATGGAGTGCCTATTACAGTGTTGGGGAGGCAGCAGGTGGTAGGCCTTTCCCATCTTAGAAGGGAAAGGTAATTTAATATATACTTGTCATATAGCTAACAATCCAACACAAAACACAAAAAATGTTGGAATCAAGGAACAAAGGAATTGAAGTGACTCCAAGTAGAAGTGACAAGGAAAGATTTCAAGCATGAGGCTGCACAGGAGGAAAACTTGGAATAGTGGTGAGTGACTGGGAAGGGGTGTGTCAGGCACAGGGAACAGGAAGGAGCAAGGCAGAGATCCTAGAAGACACAAAAGGCAGTTGGAAGATAGTCCATGACCCAAAGGGTCTGGCTTCTATAGGACCACTGTGGGCAACCCATGTGGGAGAGGTAGCTTGGGATCAGATTCTGAAGGTCTTAGATGGGAGAATGAGAAAGAGATTCGGTTTGGGAACCAGTAAGTAGCCATTGAAGGATTCTGCACATGGCATTCTAAGGAATAATGAGAATTAGTGGTCCTGTGGTGTGTGGGACAGGGAGTGAGAGGACAGCTCAGTGAAGCCTGTGGCACTCTGTGGTGACAAGCCATTCCCATATCTTGGATCGTGAAGCCTGGTGTAAACAGTGTTCTTCCTCTCCTTCTAGGACGAGTCCAGAATGCAAGTGCTGGTTGAAGGACTGTGACTGGATAATGCTCTCTTTCTAGATTGAATTGAAACATGTAGTGTTTTGTCCCTGTTAATTTTATTTTGGTCATATCTTTAAATTATATCCCCTCCCCACTGAAGTCAGTAGCTAATCATAAAAATAACTCTTTTTTGGCACATATATATTTATTGTTATTGTAAAGGTGATATGCAGAGGGGTTACCATTTCTTAAGTCAGGCAATGAGTACAGGAAATGTAACTGAAGTTCAGAGCTGAGCTTTCCCCTTGTCTTAGCCAGTGAGGAGAGGAGTGGTCCCACTGTTTGAGTTGAGGTGGAGGATGTTGAACAGAAGGACTGTGAGCTTTTGGGGGTGTGTGGAAATGGCCCACCTTTGTGAGCCCCCAGTTTAGGTTCATGTGCAAGATGTCTTTTTGTTTGAGATGAAAGTGACTGTGGTGCTTCATTAATTTCTCAGTGATCCTGAAAAGTGAATTTTTCCCCACATCCCTCTGTAGTCTCTCCTGGCCTGGCTTCCTAGCTGTGCCCATCTCCTTTCTATATTGAAGAAGGAAAAGCCATTTGTTTAGAGTTCCCTGATCTTGTTGAAGCAGGCTTAGGAAACTAGTAAAGTTGCTAGTTAATATATTTTTCATGTGGAGTCAGTTACTTCTTTTTTTTCATGGAATAATTTTTATTAATGGTGTAATATTATACAGTAGAAGTATTTTTTTCTTATTTATTGTCAAAGTGATGTACAGAGAGGTTACAGTTTCATACATTAGGCCTTGGGTACATTTCTTGTACTGTTTGTTTCCTCCTCCCTCATTCCCCCCTCCCCCCTGTTCCCTTTCCCCCATGAGTTGTTCAGTTGGTTTACACCAAACAGTTTTGCAAGTATTGCTTTTGTAGTCATTTGTCCCTTTGTTGTCGTTGTCCCTTTCACTTTCCTAGTTCTAATACCAGTATATGCAGTTTCCAATGTACTCAGATAAGATACAGGGAGGCCTGTGCATTTTAAACACAAATGTGAAGCACTTGTATATAAATAAAAGTAAATACTAGAATACAAACTCCTTCTGAAATAAAATAGATCTGGTAAAATGTGAAAAAAAAAGATACAGTGATAGTTCAGGTACAACCACAGGAAGGGGATACAAGAGGATCATCAACAATAGAAGCTATGGTTTCACATGGCATGTTGAAAGTAATTACAACAGTGATATAACACTCGTTTCCATAACATGGAGTTCATTTCACTTAGCATTATCTTATGCATTCATAGTGGCATAGCTATTAGGCTCTTGTGATCCTCTGCTGTGACTAGCCTAAACCTGTGCTAATTATTCCCTATGAGGGAGACCACAGAGTCCATGTTTCTTTCCAACCACTTCCTTCCTTTTTTTTTTTAAGTGGACTTTAATTGAATCTAGAGATACCAATGGTTACCATTTCCCAAAGCTCTGTAAACTGCCACACAATAGTTATTTTTTGGATGTGCATGATTATTAGTGTTTAAAAAGATGTTCAGTTTGTTTTGCTATAATTAAAACCCAACAGCACAATTGCTCTTTATATTCTCATTTAGGAAAAAGAAAACATTAAAAATAAATGAAATAACAAAGGAAGCCAAACATACTCTGGTCCATAAATAGAAGATGAATTTAAAGGTCTTTTCATGAAGTGAGGCGGAAGACCAATTTAAAAGAGAGGGTAGATTTGATGAGCACAGAGGCATGGAAGGTATTTCTGACAGGTAGGTGCAAGGTTGAGCATGGAAGTAAGAATGAACAAAAAGACCTTAGCACAAAAGTTAGTATTACAGTAGGATGCTTAAATTTGATGTGAATGGATATGGAAGACTTTCTTTATCTCGTTAACTACTGAGGGTGTGCCAGTTTCTAAGGGCATCATACCAGTTTCACTAAGGAAAGTTGGAATGTGGTTGCTGGGTCACATACAAAACTGGAGAGTGTATTTTAAAACCATAAACTGTAACCATTGGAGTTGGGTCTTTAGCTGGACAAAAATCTACAAGTTGCTGCATGACTTCAGTACACCTAGGCCTTTATTGTATTTGCATTTTTACTGAAAAGGTGATGTACCAAGGGGTTACAGTTGCATAAGTCAGATAAAGAGTACATTTCTTTTTGAACAATGTCACCCTTCTCTCTCTCTCTCTCTCTCTATCTGTCTCTCTCTGTCTCAGTTTTCTTCTCCTGTCCCTGCCCACAAATTGTATAGTTCTTTTCAACATAATGTTGAATGAATATTACTGCTGCATTTGTTCAACCTTGGTCCCACCATTTCTGTGCCCCTGTTTACACTCCCAAAGACAGATAAATGAACAAACAGGACAAAAGGAAAAGAAAACAAAAACAGCAACCAAGAAAAACAACCCTCTTGTTTCCATTTCCTGGAGTTAATTTCCATAAATATTATTTTATATGATCGGATGCACATAGGTATTGTGCCTTTGCATTCTTCCCCTAAAAATATCCTCCTTTGCTTTTACTGTCTATGAATGCCTAGAGACCTGTATAATTTATCATGTCCCACTGTATTTTTTAAACCATCCAGTGTGTTTACTTGTAGATTTATAGGCACATTGTAGCTCCCACAAATGAGGGAAACCATGCAACCCATGTCTCTCATGGCTTACTTTCCTTAATATAATAGGTCTTTATTTAATGGCAAACAGTGAGTCGAATGGGAGAGTCCCCTTAAGTAATCCTTGATGACCTTTGAATCCATACACTCAAAAGACCAGGAAGGGACCTTCTTTATTTCCCATTTTGGGATATTTTTTTCCTTCCTTCCTTCCTTCCTTCCTTCCTTCCTTCCTTCCTTCCTTCCTTCCTTCCTTCCTTCCTTCCTTCCTTCCTTCCTTCCTTCCTTCTTTTTCCTTCCTTCCTTCCCTCCTCCTCTCCCCTCCTCCTCCCCCTCCCCCTTCCCCTTCCCCTCCTCCTCCAGCTCTTCCTTCTTTTCCTTCTCCTCTTTCTCCTGCTTCTGCTTTTTGGTCAGTTGTGGGGTTTGCACTCAGGGCCTGGGCTCTCTCCTTGAGGTTTTTCTCTCAAGGCTAGTACTCTACTACCTGAGCCACAGCACCACTTCCAGGATAGTTTTACTTAATAGTAGGAAGGTTGGCATAACTTGGAGGATTTTATTTTCTTTAAATGGAGTGGGTGGAGCTGGAGGAAATGAAAAGGATTCTTTATAGACTTGAATGTGGACTTCATTAAGAAATTAAAACAATTTAGGAGAAGTAACAGACGAGTTAGGAGACCTATGAGAGTCTTTCTGATTAAGGATCAAGGCTAAATGTTGGTGCCTGCACAAATACACTAATGAGAGATGAGTGGAGTGAGTCACTGCCCTGTTTAGACACCAAGGATCACTATCAGTCCTGAAAAGCAGACCCATAATTTTAAATCCATATGCATGATGGTAGAAGGGATTGATCTGAGATGCAAGATCAAGAGCTCCATGAATAACTGGGGCTGTACAAATCTTTGCAAATCATTCAGTCTTTCTCCTGCTATGCCAGGACCCACCTAGGTTACTCTCCTGCTTGGGAGGGTAGACGATGAGAGAGTGGGTAAATAAGATTTAGAATCTTATGTTTAGAATCTTAGTGGCTTAAGCCTATAGTCCCAGCTATGTGGGAGGTAGAGATGGTTGGATTGTGGTTCAAGGCCAGGCTGAGCTAAAAGTCAGACTTTTATCTCAAAGAGCAAGCTGAAGGTCCAGGGTAGTGGTTCACAGCTGCAGTCAAAGTTCCATGGGAGGTAGAGACTGTGAGGATTTCAGTTCAGGGACAATCCAGATAAAACTTAAGAAAAACTAGTCAAGACACAACTTCAGCCAACAAGCTAGGTATGGAGTACACATCTATAATCCCAGCTATGTAGGTGGGAGTCAGAAATAAGAGAATGGTAACTTGAGGCATTGTTCTGAGCAAAGAACATGAGACCCATAAAAAGTACCAAAAGAGGGCTGCAGCTACAGCTCAAGTGTTGGAATGCTTGCCTACCAAGTGGTCCTGAGGTCCTGGCTTCAAAACCCCAGTACCACCATTACTAACCACATAAAAAAAGAAAAAGCAAAAAAGAAACACACACACAAACAAAAACAACAAAAAATCACCATCAACCAAACCCTTTAGAATCCAGGGCTTCTGTCTCCTATTGTGAGTTCTCTCCCCTGCTTACTTGGGTGACTGTGGCAGGTGTAGATGGACACAGTACTTTCACACTCCTGTGAAGTTTCTTCCTGGGAATAAGAAGGCCAGACGTCTTCCCCTGACCCTCCCCTTTGGCTTGCCTTCACCATGAAATAGAAACAAACCTTTGCTTATTCCAAGGACCTTGTTGCACACCGACATGGCTAGTGATGAGTTGGAACTGTGGTTTTCCTAATGACTTCTAAAACATCCAGTCTCCATAGTGAGTGTAATCATCACAGGAGGCAGCATGTGCACAGAAAGACATTTCATCATGACACTGATTTGGGGGTTTTCTCTTTTCCCGAATGATGATGGGACCACTGCATTATCAATTCTCTGGTTGAATGGAGAACACACAAATTAGTGAGTCAAAGAGGATTATTAGCCTAAAGGAGAGACACAGAACTTCATGTAGTTACCACAGCTTGCTGAGATCTTTTCAAAGTTACAAACACCTGCATGTCAAAAGCATCCTCAGGAGAGAATAGCTGTGGATGGTGATGCTTGGGTGGGGTGAGGGCTGCACCAGAACTTCTGGGTGCTCAGTGCGGTCTCTCTTCAGGCCACCTATAGCTGGAGTAAGCTGCTGTGGATAAATGTGGGCACGACTTCATGGCACTGCCACAATTTTGGTGACAGACAAAGACTGCTAGAGATGTTGTTGAAGTGAATTTTAAATACCCATATTCGTCTGCTTCTGCGAGTTATCTCACACAGAATTCCAAAGATGCAAGGTTCTTTGGGCCTTGAGTGGTTACCAATACCACCGTTTCATATTCAGTCACCCCCTCCTGTGTACACTTGCCCACTTGTCCTTTGCCATGCTCTTTCATGAATGATCCTTTATGTCCAGCAATAAGGATGGTGACAGGAACTGACAAGGGACTTCCTCAAGGGACCCCAGCTATCTACTTGAGGGGACCAGTCAGTGGGACTTAAGAGTCTTATCTTTAAAACTGCAACCAGGTTCAGGTTCAAGCAGAAGTGCATGGAAACACCTGTGCTTTTTTTTTTTTTTTCTTCATAGCAGCTTTCACCTTGCTAAGAGCTCTGACTTTCTTGCTTTTAATACTTTTTCTAGGTGCCATTTGGGGCCAGGTTACAACTCGGTACTCACCTGAAATACGTAGCCAGTCATTAGATTTCCTTGAGAGCTACGATTAATTTTTTGTTTAAATTATATATTGACACTCAGTCTTTACATATTCTATCAGATTTCTTATTTTGCATATGTAAGATCAGATCTCTGGAATTTCCATGGAATGGCAAGGGCTGGGTGAAAGAATTACACCCCCAGTATTGTCCCTACAGACAGTCATCCTGCCTTATCGCTGTTTTAAATTGTAGAGGTTATAGCATAAATTGGCTACTTAAAATGGTTCCTAGTACGCTGTCTATCTGTTGAATAATGTACATTAGGAACATAGAAAAAAAAGCCTGTTTCTGTATCAGTGATACACACCTGATAAGGTATTACATGCTTTCGGGAAATGCAGATCATTGTGTAATATCAAATTGTATCATATTTTGTGTCCTCTATCTCTTTAGGGAAGTGGGAGACGGTGCATATTTTTATCTGATCAAGGACTTCTTGTTATATATCTAAAAGGTTCAAGTTCCTCTTCATTGAGCCCCTCTTATCCCATAGGTTGAGTCATAATATTTTCTAGGTTACAACTGGGACATTTATTTGAGTATCAGATCAACACCTGATGTGGGCATAGAAGAGATTTGGTAAAGTGGGAAGAATAAGACAGTTCTGGTTGTAGTTGCCCAGAATCAACTTACAAGACTAACCTTAGGTTTTACCATAACTATTTATCTATTGAAACTACTACAAAATGTGATCACAAAAATACAAAGAGGTCTTTAAAATACACATTCCCATTCAGGCTTTTTAATAGTTCAGAAGGTTTACTTATTTATTCAGGATCATTTTAGTTTCTGTATTTAAAAAAATTCATGCAACAAATGGCTTTCATGCCAACTTTGAGCTTTCATTGTGCTTTATTTGCTGTGCAAAGTCTATGACTCTGACCTGTATCTCTAAGTGACAGAAGTCAAATCATACTTTTATTTCTACAGTTTTTCCAACAGTCGATTTCATATAAATGGATCTGGCATCTTCGAGACGGCTCAATATGGTAGTAAGAGAAGGTAAATGACAAGAATTGGTAACATAATGACTCTGAACTTGTTTTCTACTAAGGAGAATGATTTTCAGAGGAGCCACAACATTCCATAATTCCAGATGGAGAGATCTGGGTTTCTTTGGAATGGGTTTGCTCAAAAAGTTCATGCATCATTCAGCCCCTGGTGATTCAGAGCAGAGATTCTGTAATACCAGTACTTTCGAGAATAGCCATTGGAGGACACTAGAACACAACAAATAGATGAGAACACGGGCACATGTAAGCACCTGAAAGTAGAAACCAGAGCATTTGCTCTCCAAAATTAAATCTAATTTCCTTCTTCCTATAAAAATATGACCTCTTAATAATTTTCATTGAAAAACAAATTCTATCTTGGGTGTTTTTTGTCTTCCAAAGCTGTGATTTTAGGGAAGCGGTGAATAATTTCTACAGGAGGTAAATGGATAAATTATTTTAATCACTTGAGTCTTTGTTTAGGAATTTGCTTGAAAGTTCTGATTAATAACCTAACCTTAATCAAATTATCATTGATGAAAAAGTCCCTTGCAAGTTTTTGAATTGCATTTGGCTCATAATCCTTTTGAAAGCAAGAGAACTTTATAAGGCTTACAGGGACAAAATAACTCAGATGATTCACTATATAAAGACATCTCAGGCAAATTCAAGAAGGAAAAGTCCGGATGGGAGAGAGCCCATGACATATTACACACCAAAGGGTAGTATAAACCCTGTCACAGTATATTCTGCAATGTGTGGACATTCTGTTACTAATTTAAAATTATGATTGTTAAGGTAAAAATACTTGCATCTCTTAATTTTCAATTTGGAATAAAACTCTTTTGAACTGGTCACCACTCCTGAGATTTCCCATCAACCTTGTAGACTTCACATGCTTGAATTAGAAATAACAATGCCAAACAGGGAAACAGTTTTTTAAAGTAGCTTAATTGAAAAATACAATGTGAAATAGTGTAAAGTCCTTAGAAAGGAAAAAATCAGAGGTCAGTGAAATAAAACACCAGGAAGTGGGTTCATGAAAGAGGTGGGTGTGGGGTCAAAGGGAAAGGGGTGGATGAATAAAGAGGAGAAGAGGGGCAGAATGCAGATAAGAATCCAATGTATATCCTACAAAATGAAGAAGAGAGGAAAGGTGGGTAGGGGAGAGATGGGTGAGAATACTGAAAGGAGTAACATTTATCAGGATATATTGTATTCACAAACTGTTTTGTTAAATGAAAGCTCCTTTGTACAATGATGTAAAGATAACAATAATTTTTACAAAATAACAAAAATAGAATATCACCAAAATTGCATACTTCAAGCTAATCTTGTAACAATTGCTACAGTGCAGATTTCATTTCACTTTCTACACAAGGGTCCCTCTGGGCTCTGCTTGGAAAGAGTAGATGGAAACCTAAGGGGTTACTTTCCTTCTGACAATCTCCCGTTGACCCAGAATATGCAACTGGAAGTGGCATGAACGGGCCTCACACTTTCCTAGTGTAGCATATTATCAATTTAAATTCACCTCTCCCTTCCAAGCACAGGTCATCCACAAATGACAGCCATCCTTATCTTCATGAGCTAAGACAGGCAGGTTGACACTTGCCTGCCATGGTTCTGATGTGATAGAAATGCAGTTTCAATCATGTAGGATGATTGCATGAATTTAGATCTCAAAGGTGGGGCTTAGGGCTTTTCTGGAACTCCCATGTTGAAATCATTTAGTTTCACTAGTTTTTAAGGTTTGAACTCAGGGCCTAGTACTTGATTGATTTGCTTGCTTTACCACTTGAGCTGTGCCTCTAGCCCATTTTTTTCCCCCTCAGTTTTGGCTTGCTTGGCACTGGCCCTGGCCCTTCCCTGCCATTTTGTGTCTGTGACTTTTAAAACAAGGATTTATATCACAGAAAGGTAGCATGATGGTGGTGATAAAGGAACTAGCTTTTTAAGTCATGCTAGCCTGGGCTCAAATCTTAGCTCCAACCCTTCGTATCTCTTACCTGAGGATAGTAGGAAAGCCTTGTTCTCCTTACCTACACAGTAAGAATAATACCCACCTGTGACCTGGACAAAAAGACTGAGGTGACAAATATTAAGCACTTAGACAGGATAGAAACAAATGTTAATTCTTCCTGTCTCCAAGGATTCCATGCCATAGGTAAGAGACCAGATTTATAAACATCAAACCAATTTCAACCAGTTGCCTGCCCAGTGGATGGACAAAAGATTTCAGTTCCTAGGGCCCTTTCTTTTGACTTTGTATTTTTCATCTCATAGAGGTAGGAGTTATATTCATAGGAGGACCTGTTGGGGATGGAGGATGGCTTACATTTTCAGCCTTTCTGGGTGTCAGTTCTCTTGCTGATACTCCAATCCCATATTTAC
Organism: Perognathus longimembris pacificus; assembly: GCF_023159225.1. Taxonomy (NCBI): domain Eukaryota; kingdom Metazoa; phylum Chordata; class Mammalia; order Rodentia; family Heteromyidae; genus Perognathus; species Perognathus longimembris. The sequence continues at coordinate 44,100,595 of NC_063170.1, read as the reverse complement.
CCAGAGGCCTTGGAGCCAAGGGCAACTATCACCTGGGTGTTATGAGACTGGGTGGCCTTTAACCTGGGCCAGCCCTCTAAAAGGTGAGGATTGGGACTATACAATCCATTGTTCCTTCTGATAGGAGTGGCCTTGACTGGTGAAAGGTCTTCTCCTGTTGCTTGAATAGCTGTCTCAGTTGTGAGCAGGACTTTATACTCTTCTTCCTAAATGATATCTACTTTATCTTCTTTCTAAGACATGTGCCTCCAGGTCATTGAGAATGGGCTGAAAACCCAAGAAGGAACCCAAAGGCCTCACAACCTGAGAGAAAGCAAAGTGAAAGAGAGACCCAGCTCCTGGTTCTTCAGGCAATTTTCTAGGACTTAAATAAGTGCCTTGTGGACATTCCTTTCTCCTTGCTACTGGTCATATTCCACTTCTTAGTAGTTGGCAGGTTTGAGCTGACCAATAAAGAATAAATCACCACAAGTCTGATGGAGGATTAATGTCAAGTCCACACATTTTAGTTGTCTTGACTCAACCATGGTCAGGTGGTACCATCTATTGACAAATATCCATTGTGTTTCTCCCCAGTTACTGGGGATGAACCACTCACATGTTTATCACCTGTTTCAAGGAAGGTTTCTCCGATTCCCCTCTGACTATGGTCTGGTACTCTATAAAGTTCAGGCAGTCATGCTTTGTAAGATTTGCGATTGCCAAAGAACTTGTATGGGTACTAGATGATTCCTTTCATCTTTCCTTTTCAACTTGTATGGGTACTAGATGATTCCTTTCATCTTTCCTTTTCTGTTCCTACCTACAGACCCTAGCTAGTGGGCATGGCTGGACTAGTTTTTTTTTTTTTTTTTTTGGCCAGTCCTGGGCCTTGGACTCAGGGCCTGAGTACTGTCCCTGGCTTCTTCCCGCTCAAGGCTAGCACTCTGCCACTTGAGCCACAGCGCCGCTTCTGGCCGTTTTCTGTATATGTGGTGCTGGGGAATCGAACCTAGGGCCTCGTGTATCCGAGGCAGGCACTCTTGCCACTAGGCTATATCCCCAGCAGGACTAGTTTTTTAACCACAAAAACATCCTCACACCTTATATCTTTCCAGCTTGACTTCTTCTTCTCTTAGAATTTGTGTTTTGAAATAATTTTAAACTTTCAATTTTAGGATAATAATAAAATACTATATGCAGGAATAAAAGCAATCTTCAACTGTTAAACACAACAAAACACCTTTTATAAGACCCATATATTGTAAATAATCAAATTTCAAGACCTTGCTGCTGTTTAAGCTTAAAACATGCCCTTTTACTTCATCTGGAGGCAGAGTTAATTCCTGAATGCATCTACTTGGTTAGACCTGATTGGGAAGATAAGCATCTTTTGATAAGTGATTAAAAAACCACCTATGTATTATGAATAACAGACCAATTATACACACATACATGCAGAATAAGTCTTAGTTTACATATAAAGTAAGCTTAAAAATGGAAAATTGGCCTTATTAATTTGGAACCTTCTCAGATCTTTTCCTCAATATTCTTTCCAATGGACTATTGGAGAAATATCTAATGGTGCCTTTTTTAGCTCTCTTTTTCTTAGTTTTTTCAGGGATAGAATTGTTATTCCCTATTTTTAGCACGTCTCTGTGACCCCTCCTTGGAGGTTTCTAGGGTATCCCTTTTTTACTCAACATGCTGGGAGGTTTCTAACACAACCTTGCATGATGGGCTAGTTGGAAAAGGGTTAAAAGTGTATTTGAGTAATGAACCTAAACCAGGACACCTGACCAAAGCAGGAACTTAAAAAAAACAATTCTTACAGCCACAGCTCCAATATTATTATACCTAAAATAGCTTTTTATAAGATGGAAGCTACTCTTCAAATTGCAGTGCTATGTCAAACAATTACTTTAACAGAAAAATTCTAACTTCTATAGTACTGGGTATGAATGAAGGGCCTTAGACTGGATAGTCAGATCCTGTGCCAGTTGAACCAGGCCCTCAGCCCCTATATTAATCAGTAAAAAACAAAAAGGAGTAGTTCATTCATTTTTTTTTTTTCTTGCTAGTCCTGGGGCTTGGGACTCAGGGCCTGAGCACTGTCCCTGGCTTCTTATTGCTCAAAGTTAGCACTGTACCTCTAGAGTCACAGCACCCCTTCTGGCCTTTTCTATATATATGGTGCTGAGGAATTGAACCCAGGGCTTCATGATGCTAGGTAAGGACTGTACTGCTAAGCCACATTCCCAGCCCCTTCATTTAAATATTTATGTGTTGTTCACCTAGCTTTATAAAATCTTAATATTTCTCCATCTTTGGCTCTCTCTCTCTCTCTCTTTCTCTCTTTGAGTGCTAGTCCTGGGGCCTGAACTCAGAGTCTCTGGGACTGTCCCTAGGCACTCTTGCTCTACTATTTGAGCCACGGTTCCATTTCCAGTTTTGTTTTTTTTTTTTTTGGTAGTGACTTGGAGATCCATTTCCAGCTTTTTTGGTAGTTATTTGGAGATCCATTTCCAGCTTTTTTGGTAGTTAATTGGAGATAAGAGTCCCATAGACTTTTCTTCCTGGAGTGGTTTCGAATTACAATCCTCAGATCCCAGCCTCCTAAGTAGATAAGGTTACAGGTATGAGCCACGGGTGCCCTGCATGTCTCTAACTTTTAACATTTTAACAAAGTAGACATTCTTTTATCCAGGAAACCCCTCCTTTCTTTTTGCTACTGCAGTTTTTTTTTTTAATCCTCCAATGGAAGTGAAAACTAGTGAAATTTTCTGCTATGAGTTGCAAGTTCAAGGTGATAGAGGTCAGTTCCTTCTCAGAGATGCTCAGCATATCCTGTTCCATGTTTCCTGCCTAGCTTGCTTTCTGGCAACCTGAAGCATTCTCTGGCTTGAGCTCTGCCTTTGGCGATGCACAACCTTCTGCCTGTGTTTCTATCTATCTCTGTGACCACATTTCCCCTTCTCTTAAGAATATTGGCTGTCTAGATGGGTTTGGGGTACACACTAATGACATCGTTTTAACTTGATTGCTTGTGGGATGGCACTATTTCCAAATCAGTTCATAGTCTGTGGTACTGGGGTTGAGGCTTCTTTGTATCTATTTCTGCAGGATAGAATTGAACCCATAGCAACAATAAAAGTCATGATTTTGAAACATGTTGGTGCTGCTCATTGTACTAAGTGCCTTATCAGTCTCTATAACCAGTCCAACAAGCAGATTTATTACATCAGTTTTATAGATTGATAAAGGTGCAGAGAGGTTCACTGTTACCATTTGGGGCTGTTTTACTCCAAAGTCTCTGTTCTTCCCACTATACTTGTGGATTCCTGGGAGGCTGGAGCTGGCAGGATCTCAGAGGCCATCTGGTACTATCCCCTCGTTTCATACTTCATGGGCCAAAAGAGAAAAATTGTTCTATTTGTAAAAAGCTGACATGTTTGCCACATTCCATGGAAGCAATGAAAATCATCTTTTGAGAATGGTGTTGTTTTATTGGGGAAAGTGTGGATGGTATGGCCTTTTTCCCCCAGAAGGTGGGAAAACTTAGGTGCACTGGAATTATATGCAGAAGATGATAAAGCCCAGAGATCTAAGTCATTACTCACAAACTTTGGCTTTTACAAGACAGACCTTTATGTGATATTAGGAGACCCCAAAATAATGGGTTTTGTGTGTGTGTGTGTGTGTGTGTGTGTGTGTGTGTGTGTGTGTGTGTAAGAGAGAGTGAGAGAGACAGATCTAGTCTAGTCTATGTATAGGGCAAGTAGGTATATATTTCCTTTTCAGTCTTTTACAGTTTTTTTTTTCCCCCAGAGCTGAGGACTGAACTTGGGGCCTTGCGCTCGCCAGACAGGCACTCTTCCACTGAGCTAAATTCCTAGCCCCTATATTTCCTTTTCAAAGGTGAATATGAATTATATTTTGATGGTTAAACTTCTATTACTGTATAAAACTCTTCACTCCTTGATTAGTATAAAGAGCATACTCTCTTGATAGATTCTTTGCATGAAGTATAATTGGAATAAAAAAATCTTTGCCAGTGATGACTAGATAAAAAAACATCTTGACCATGACTGCCTACTTCTCATTACTGGCTGAAAAGAGAAATGGATGAAGAGCTGTGTTCTCATCAAAGAGGCTGGGTTCTAAATTCAGGGTCATTTGACATTTCTTTAATAGTCTTCACTTGTAAAAAATTAACTTCCTTGAATTTTGGTTTCTTCAACTTAAAATGTTTAAATAATCAAAACATACTTTAATTCAGAGACATGTGATTAGATTAAATTAAAAGACAGAGTGACTAATGGTGGTCAGAACATAGTTGCATATTATCTAATACCTATATGCTTTTATCTTTTTGGTCTTGTTCTATTATATTTTTGTTTACTATTATTACAATTATTATTTTGTATATTGTTACTGGAGCTTGAACTCAGGATGTGGGTTCTGTTCCTTAGATGTTTTACTAAAGGCTGGTACCCTACCACTTGAGCCACTTCTGGCTTGCTGGGTTAATTGGAGATAAGAATTTCTCAGACTTTCTCCTCTGGGCTGGCTTTGAGTTGAGTCAGATCTCAACCTCTGGAGTAGCAAGGATTATAAGTGTGAGCCACTGGTGTCTAGCTTAGTATTGTTTTAGGCTTTTAAAAAAATCCTTAGTGACATTCATTCATTCATTCATTTACTCATTCCTTTATTCAACAAGTTTATACTGAGCACCTACTTTAGTAATTGGGCATTGGTAGGAGACAGAGCAAACAAAGCAAAGGCTCTGTTCTCTTATTTTCTGGTAGGAAAGACAGATAGCAAGCAATCAGATAAATACAAAATGAAAATCTATATGGTGATAATAGTCTATTTGCAAAAGCTTAAAAAGAAATGATAAACCTCTCATTACCTTCATTAGTCATTAGTGTGTGTGGTAGGAGGATGCATCATTGAGAAGAAGCCACTTACACTGAATAAGAAGAATCTGAATAAGAAGAACTGCTGCCCTGTGGACCAAGGGTACAGCAATCTAGGCCTAGAAGAGAGCTCACACAAAGACATAGAGGTGGGAATAGAGGGTGTGATTAGTGTGGAAAGCAAAGCACTGGGCTTTGAAGAATAGTAAGAAATCCATCGTAGAAGATGTTGAATGGCTATAGGAGAAGAGAGTGAGGCTGGGGCTTGCGTTGGGGTTAAAGGTAGAGTGTAGCACACAGATTCATCACATATTTGGAGATTAACTGGATGTAGGGAAAAATAGCTTCAAGATTTTTTTTTCTCAAATTTTTATTATCAAACTGATGTACAGAGAGGTTAGCTTCAAGATTTTTTGGAGGGGGGTAATCATCAGAAAGCTAGCATTATTTCTTGAGTTAAAGAGACCTAGAGGAAAGCAGGTTTTTGAACAAAGAGGACCAACCATCTTTCCTGGGAGAGGAAGTGAATGCAGATTTGGGAGTTGTTGACTTATAGACAGTCTTTAAAGTTATGGTGCTACAACTTACCATCACTAAATATGGAACCAACCCAGATGCCCTTCAGTAGATTAATGGATCAAGAAAATGTGGTACATATACACAATGTAATTCTAGGCATCTATCAGAAAGAATGACATTGCCCCATTTGTAAGGAAATGGAAAGATTTGGAAAAAATACTAAGTGAAGTTCGCCAGACCCAAAGAAACATAGACTCTATGGTTTCCTTCATTGGTAATAATTAGTACATGTTTAGGATATAGCAGAAGATCACAATAGCTCAATAGCTATGCCCATATAAACACATAAGATGCTAAGAGAAATGAACTCCAAGTTATGGAAATAAGTGGTTTATCATTTTTGTTGTTATTTTCACCATACCTTGTGAAATTATGCCGTTTTCTTTTGTCTTTCTTCCTTCCTCATGGTTTTAACCCTGATGTCACTGTAACTGATTTTGGCACCCTGGGTATTGTATATAAGTTTGTCTGAACTAGGAAAGGGAAGGAGGGACATCAGAATGGTGAGACAAAAGGTAAAAGGCAAACCAATGCAGCAGCAATACTTACAAGACAATATACTGTAAAACAACTGTACAACTCAGGGGTGGGGAGAGGAGGAACTGCCTAGGAAAGAAGGTGGGAGAAAAATGAGAAAGGAGGTAACAAGTTCAATAAGAAATGTACTCACTGCCTTATGTATCAAATTGTAACCCCTCTGTACATCATTTTTACAACAAATAAACTAATTTTAAAAAAGTTATGGTGCTAGACCAGGCATGTATAGGTAGAGAGAGTTCAGAATAACTTCAGTCCTTCTCTAAGCCATCTTTCCTTCCTTCCTTCCGCTTAATTGTCCTTATATCAAGACTCCTAGCTAACAATGACAATTTACAAAGAAGGCAACTTCTGGTTGGGTCAGATCCTAGACTTTCCTAACAGGTTCCCCACTTCTGTCTTGTGCCTTGCAATATTTAGTGACTCACTTTCTGTGCAACACAAATGTATGTGACTTATCTTTCCTAATAGGATAGTAAAACAAACATGAGGAGTTATGAACAATGCTTACTTATCAAGATTGACCTCACAATGGAGCAAAATTTAATTGTCTGGGCACATATTTACCTTTGATTTGCATACAGCACACAAAGGCATGCCAAGAGCAATGCGATCTGTCAATTTGAGACAAATGAGAGTAATAAAATCTAACCTGCTGTTAGAATTTTTGTATTTATGATTTAGGCTCCATTTCACATGTTTTATGTCTAGTTTTATAGCAACACACTCATCACCAGCACCTCTGGGCACAAGTACAAAGTACCACTTATAAAAACGACAGATTGGCAAGAACCACACTCTCTGCTAACCCCCTCAGCACCATCTCTCAGGCACAAGCTTGAGTCAGTAGATGAATCTCCTTCTGTGAGCCCTGAAGGCCTATACACTTGAACTTGAAATGAACCAAGGCAGAGGGAAATGTTTGAACCAGGAACCCTATAAGCTCCAACTTTTTTTGTGTCCAAAGTTGGTGTTCCTTGGAAATGTGTTTAATCTGAGTAATTAATTTAGCTTATATACAGGGGAAATTGGAGTCAATTCACTATTATATGGCAATAACTAATGCAACTCTTAAAAATATAAAAGAATCACTGAGAATGAAGGTGCTGTTTTGTGCTACGCATTTTAGTTTAGTATATAAAAAGTACCTTAATTCTTATCTTACTGCAACATAGGTCATAATATAATTTTATTATCTTCATTTGATACATGAGGAAATAGAGACACAGATAAATCGGTTGACTTCCTGGATCTTACAAGTTGCTGCACGTTGGCTGTCCAAGGAATGAGAATCTAGCAAGGAGTTTGCATGCAGGAAGTATATTTGGGGGAGCTCCCAGAAGCCATATGCTGGTTCAGGAAGCAGGAAATAGGAATGGTCAGAGAAGGAATTGGATATTTGGAAACAATGGAAACAGAGGTTTCCATGGACCCCATGCAGAGCGCAGGAGAAGGCTTGCCTCTACACTGTTTTCCAGAACTGGGAATTAGAGGGTTTGCAAAGTCTGTCTAGAACAAGTGGCAACATTAATCAAGGCAAGGCAGCTCTCCTCAGCAGATGCCAGCTCCTGGAGAGGAGTCCCTTGGCAACATCTCCAACACTGGGACTGTGCATCCCCTGTGGTTCTAAAGGGGGTCTAAGAGGCATTCCGGAGTCCATTGTGCATGTGGAGCTCAGATTCGAAGCTGGGATGTGCAGCCGTGGGGTTCATTTCTTAAACATGGTGGTACATTTTGGTAAGTAAATGCATCGTCTTGATACTTTTGATCAGATGGTTGTAAATACTTATGGAGATTGAAAATCAGATCAGTCTAAACAATGCTAATATTTGTCACCTATATAAATGCTTAGAGAGTGAGATCAATTGCCAGTGGAGCATTCGTTTAAGGTTTTGTGTGATGCATGTGATAAGAGCTTACTGAGTGACTTAAACAACATGGAAGGAAAGATATTAGAAAAATCTCTTATCTCATGGAGACCACAGAAGACACATATTGCACAGTGTTGAGACAAGCAAGTCTGAAGGTGAAGCCAGGAGATGCAGTACTGCTAGTCTCTAGCTCTGCCTCTCACTCCATACAGGCTTATCTCATAGAGTGAGCCACAGAAAATAGAACAACCAGAGACTATTTTCTAGCCTTTTATTGTCCCTAGTACAAAAGTCCTGGAGCAGGGACCCACTAACCCACTATCTAATTTTGCACTTAACATTTGGATCTGAGATGTCCCTTCAGAGGCTCATGTGTTAAAGACTCAGTCTCCAACTCCCATGCACCAGTAGTCAGCGGTGGGGCTTGGTGGAAGTGATTGCATCTGGAGGGCTCTGTCCCCCTCAGTGGATTCATGTTAATTTGATAGGATTTGGGGAGGAGTTGGAGACTTAGCTGATAGAGCCTAGATGAAGAGAGTGTGTCCTTGGGTTTGTGCCCTTGGAGACTGTCTCTTGTCCCTATCTCTTCTTCTCTGGGCACACACTCTCTGCTTTCTGGCTGAATCATTTTATATTATGATGGCAGGTCTGAATTTGAGAGGGGGAGAGGCAGTTCCTAAAATGAAAGGTACTAAGTAGATATTCTCAGTTTGTGCTAGAAGCTTTATATATACCTGAAATAAAATTTCTTACATGTGACTAGTTTGATAGGATCAAAATCAGTCTCACAGTATCAAATGCTAACCTGCATTTTCTCAGCATCTTTGTCCCCATGTGTTCTTTGCCCAAATTTTCTGGGCACTGGGAGATAATTCTGATGTATCTCAAGGTAATGTTCTCTAGGTCCCATGAGCATGCTGAAGTTAATCTTCTCATTCTTTCCAGATGGAGTGTCCATCTCACGGATGCTTTATATAAGTGCTTTGAAAGACCTTTTCTTCTTCTCTGTTTTGTATTGGGACCAGGGCAGAGATTATACAAGTCATAGATTTAATTGTTCCAAGATGATGCTAGTTTTGTTTTCATTTCCAGTTTCAGCTTCCCTGCCCAATGACAGAGCACCTCTGCTATCCTGACAAGCATCTCTACCCATTCACAATTTGGATTTCTCTCCCATTCCCATCCTTCCCTCCCAACAAGATACTACTACAGACGGCGCACATCTTCAGACAGCCCAGGGCCAATCAGTCATGTGAGAACCTTCTCTTTACTTACTGTTCTCCTGATTTTTACTACAGAGGAAAAGAGTTTACAAAAGAAGTGAGCAAATGACTCAGTCATGCAGTTAGTAAATAGTAGAGCAAAGATTCGATCCTGCATGTATGAGTCCTAAGATTGCTTTCCACTACAAAAGCGGTAATTTCAAAAATTTGGGAAAATAGACCATTTCTTAAAACTCTATATTCTTTAAATATCTGAATACTTAAAAAAAGAATGAGGAAATTGCCTATTTAGTTTGTCAGCAGAAACCAGGATAGTTAACATCTGCTTGTTTATGTGGTGCCGGGGAATCAAGCCCAACCTTTTAGACCTGCATATGCTGGACAAATGGTCTACCACTGAGCCATCTACCCCTCCCCCATCCATGTCTTTCTGAGCTAGGATCTGATGTCTCAGCACAGGCTGACATAGAAATTATAATCTTCTTGTCACTGTCTTTGGAGTACTGGGATTACAGGCATGTGTCACCACACCCAGAAAGGATAGTTACCGTCTTGATTCATCTTTCTCTCTTTTTCTTGGCATGAATTTTCCTTTGACTCAGAATGTTGTGGAATGGATTTGTTTTTAGTGTGTGAAGGGTTAGATGTGGATGGTCACACTTGATGCCGTTGTTTGCCCAGACAGGCATCCCGGTGCCCCACTGAACTCCTGAAAGTCTTTCTACACCTCCGAGTTTGATATTTGGAATTCTCCAATGAGATTTCTTAAGGAAATTGCAGAAACTCAACACCATGGAACACTCCATGAACCCGTTCTCTAGGAGCTTATTGCTTCTGTGTATTTCAGCAGTTTTTAAGTGTCTTGTGCATCAGAGGCTTTTACATGAGGCTTTTACATCCATGAGGCTTTTACACACCTGTGCTTCCCTAGCCACTGGACTAGGGGCCTCAAGGATCACCCAAGGCCAGCTATATTTTTACAAAGCTATCTTGCTGGCCCTAAAATGTACCCTGTCCTACAATCCTATTGGTACAGTTTAAGAACAGATTTTGCTCTCTCCACCCACCCACGGTCAATGGTAAGCCATTGGTCATTTAAGATTGGTAAACTGTGGCTTTAGGAATATCCTGGGAAGGTCTTGTGTGGTCCCCTGACATTTTTGGTGGCAGTTCCATATTTGAAAACATGTCACTTATTTTTGCTATTATAAAGCCCTCTTCTGTGGAAGGAACTATTCTGTAGAACTTGAGCAGAAATGAAATTTCAAAAGCAACATAAATAGCTCTTGCATTTCTAAAAACCAGTAATTATTTTTCTGGTCCTTCACAATGAGTGCAGAAATTAATGGTTTGATTCTGGTGGTAAAGTAGAATGAATAGCAAGTTTAGGCACAGTAGCATCCCTCTAAACCCAATAACCCCCCAAAAAACAACAACCCCCCACAACAATAACAAAAATACCATGCCCACTTCCAGTCCTGAAATGATCTTTAGGCCCTGCGTGCACATGTGCATGTATTTTTAAAACACGTGTTGAGTGCTCGCTTCGGCAGCACATATACTAAAATTGGAATGATACAGAGAAGATTAGCAAGGCTTCTGCACAAGGATAACATGCAAATTTGTGACGCATTCCACATTTTTTTGCAGGACTTCAATTTTACCTCCAAAAGAACCTTGCCCAAATCTACTTCTTTTTCTTCTAACTTACCCAGTCTGTGGTATAGTGTTTTGAGTAAGGGGAAACGGACCAGTATAGCTAATATGAAGGACTAGTGTTTTGGAGATTTTTATTTTGGTTGTGTTCTGTATGTGAACTGTGTACCTGTGTATAGGTTTATCCCATTGACTCTATGTGTACTTTGATTTTCCATTTTGAAGTTCCAGCTCACTAAATGTTTATCAAAGTAATTCCTTGACCCCAAGTAAACAAGGCATGGGGGATGGGGTCTATGACTAAATAACATTAAAATGTTAAACAAAAAAACAAACAAAAACCCAAAACACATGTGTTGATAATACTTCTTAGGAGAATCCCCTTCATTAAACAACAGTGTTATTCCAAGCAAAAGACAGTAAGTGCATGTCTGGAATACTACAGGGAAATCCTTTTCTGTAATTAATACATATTACAAAAGAAGAACAAGGAGAAGAACAGAAGGAAGAGAGGAGGAGGTGGAGAAGGAGCAGGAGGAACACAAGGAGAAAGCAAATAGAAGAATACCTAGACAAGTCTCTCAGGATTTGTGTCTTCATCTCATTGCAGGATGGAAGAATTTCTCAGATTTGAGGTTTTAAAGTCACACATAAGAAGGTAGAAAATTACAAGGGTGTTTCAGGCTAGTGTACACATTTTGGTGGGAAGGTAAATTTCATCATCCCTCCCTTCCAAGACTCATAATCTTATGTAAATTAGAAGCTGTCAATTTTGTGGTAAAGCTGAAGGTCTTGCCATTTATATGCTGAATTTTCCATGATGTTTTTCTGCATGCATCATATTAAACGTCAGGGTAATTCTCTCACATTTCTTTCATGAAATCATAGAACTTCATGGGTGGAAAAGAATCGCATCAGATATGCTTTGACTCTTTAACTTTCCTGGAAGTGAATCCAGATGGGGCTATAAAATCACTGTGAAACATAGCTGAGGAAGCCATGTTTTCTAGCATGAAAGCATTTGAGTTCATGTCTCACAGCTAATTTTCCCGGCTTTAACCTGTGCTTGCTTATCTAGAGATGTCAGGGCTTTTTTCCTCCCAAAATAAAACTTTCTCCAAATGATTAATTAGATATTCTTCCAATGGTTATTCTTAAATTTCTCTCTTAAAAAGATTTCATGGTAATAATCTTGTTTGGCATGTATGACATTTGTTTGTTAGCCACAAAAATAAGTGATGTGATAATGAAATGGACATCTCCAGGCATTTCTGAGGGGCCTTTGTCTTGTGCTTTCCTAGTTATTTTGAGAATTGACTGGTGTAAATTTTGGATGTAACATGAAATAGTTTTTCTTTTTCTTTTTCTTTTTTTTTGAGGGGGGAGCCAAGCAATGAAATAGTCAAGTTTTATTCTCTTTGTTTTGGTATTGCCCAGAGGAATGGATGCCTAGGAGATTACCTAGTTTTCAAATAAACCTATTATTAAACAGTTAGGGGATTGCTATCACTCAGGCTGTTGAGTAAATAGGCTTAGCCTTTGACATCTAGCCATGTTTTTTTTTTTTTTTTAAATTGAGGAAATTTCTAAACCCCATTCCCATTAACATGTGATCTGCAGACCTCCACAGAACCAATAGCTTTCCAACTGCTTCTTGTTGAAGAGAGAGAAGAACAGAGACACAGGGAGATCTGTGATGAACATGTATTACATTTTTAACTGGAAATGAAGAAACAAAGGTGAGGCAGAGATGCCTGGCCAGTGAGGCTGCCTGGGGTGTTCAACACAGATTGCAGGACCTAGGGCTGAGATAGACGGAGACTGCAGTGCTGGGACCACGCATCTGCTCTTCATTCACTAGAAGCTGCTACATTGCTTTCATAAAATTGAGCATTTGACTCAAGTGGATAGGATCATTTTCTGCTTGATCATCTGTGAAGGCCTGGTCAGACACAACAGGGCAGAGCCAGCTCGCTGCCTTGACTGTGGACGACAATTTTCTAGCTCCCTTGGGAGGGGACTTTGAGCTCAGTGCATAATGAATGGTTCCCCCATCTAGCAAATTTAAAGACTATATGCGCACACTCAACTGAATTAGGAATATAATTTGGTGGAAAAAATCTGGAAGTAGCCTCTGATAACTGACATTGGATAAATAAAAGTACCCAGGCAATATTTGGGGTTCCTAAAAATGAATGGTTAGTATCTTACTTAACATGGAGTTTTACATCCTGTCACCCAGAATATGCTGACCGCTGACCCTGAGCAAGTTCTGTAAGAAAAAGCATGAGTGGGGAACAACTCAGTTTATCCTGGGAGTTAAGAAGATTCAAGCTGTGATAGGCTCTCATGGCCAGCTGTGTGTGGGGGCTCATCAATGTGGAAGGCTCATCAAGGTGGAAGGGTGATGAGGGGTTGTACCAGGGGAATGGAGCAAAGCAATAGTACTATTTGGGGACAAGCATTCCTGGGTGCTGATTTAGGTTACCTTCTAAACACCTGGCCCTTGAGTCAAAATGTTTTTTGTAATTTCTAATGAGCATGTTTTTTTTGGCCAGTCCTGGGCCTTGGACTCAGGGCCTGAGCACTGTCCCTGGCTTCTTCCCGCTCAAGGCTAGCACTCTGCCACTTGAGCCACAGCGCCGCTTCTGGCCGTTTTTTTCTGTATATGTGGTGCTGGGGAATCGAACCTAGGGCCTCGTGTATCCGAGGCAGGCACTCTTGCCACTAGGCTATATCCCCAGCCCCAGCATGTTGTTTTTTAAACATCACTGAACATCCAAATACTCTGAAGGGAACACAATCACTTTTTTTACTACGAAAAATCCATGGCCTGTGAGGGGTTAAGGCTAAATCTAGCTTCCACATTTATCTCTGGGTCTGAATTACTTCACTTAACATAATTTCATACAAGTCTTTCCATTTCTTTACAAATGGTACAATATCATGCTTTCTAACAGATAAGTAAAATACCAGTATGCATATATAGCACATTTCCTTCATCCATTCATGAGATTCTCATCTTCAGTTTGTAACTGGGAAAAAGCTGGGAGCAGAGGGGCATTTCAAATGGTAGAGTGCTGGTCTTGAGCAAAAGAGCAAAATCAAAGTGTGAGACAGTGTAAGAGTGTGCCCCAGTGCTGGCACACACATGGGCATGCAGGCACACACACACACACACACACACACGAGATTGAGAAGGAAAGCACATGGGTGAGGGTGGGAGAGACTGGAGTGGGTGGGAGCCGTTGTTGGAGGATGTGGGGAGGGAGGCACTCCATATGGAGTGAAGAATAGAGGCAGGAAGAAGTGAGTGGGGCTTTCTTTTCTTCCAGTTCTCCCTGGTCTTGAGCCTGATGACTTTACCCAGAGGGTAAAAGATGGTCCTAAGGGTGAGACTTCAAGATTTAGCCAGATAAGCAGTTAGCACAGTGGGGCTGCCTGCATGAAGGCTGCTTCTGTTACTTGCACTGGATTAGTTAACGCTCCACTGCTTTGTGGAAATCTGCTTAAGCAAAGTCGGTGAACTAAGATGGAGAAAATGTGTTTCATTTTGTCCTGGAGAGGAATTTTGGTTCTTTCTGCCTAACTTGGTTGTGTGCTTGCCAGTACTTCAGTAAATCTTTTGTGGCGGTGTCCAAGAAACCACAGGCATTATAAGCTCGTAAATCTTTGAAAAATATTAGAGCCTGCTGATAGCATATTTATTATACCATAGAAGAAAATCCATGGGTACCATCACCAGAAATGCGGAATTCCTACTCGCCAAGCCAGCTGCTGTTTCGCAAAGAAGTAGTTCGTAAAGAATGCTCACAAAGATTTCCTGAAAATACAATATTTACATTGATTGAGCAACACTGAACCTGAACCTCACCTAGGAAATTTTGAGGGGCTTTAGATGTGTGGCTATTTAGAAGTGTTATTGAAAGTTGACTGAGCTTCAGTTGGAAGTTCTTAGAGAGAATTCACTTAGTCTTAAAATTAACTGCACAGTGAAGTAAGTAATAGGTTAGAACTAACTGACATTTTCCATAGAAAATAGTATAGAATGTGCCTTACAAGGAAATGCTACAAATTGATTTGTAAAATCCTAGACCACAGTTTAATAAGACTTTAAAAAATATGCCTATACGAGACAGATATTTACAACTGGTTTTATTCCTTAATTCAATCATTTATTTTTTTATTCTTTCCCTGACTCACTTATTTCTCTATTTCTTTTCTCATTGTTTATGTATCCTGTGTTGAGAATTTAGTACAAATGAATATTTAAGGTAAGGAATCTACTCTAATAAGACAAGTTATTTGTAAAGGATCAGCATGGTAAGAAGATCAAATTAAATTTATATTTTGTTGCAGGCTAAGAAATTGAAGACTAATAGATAAGTATTTGTTTGACATGAAATAAAGTGAACTTAAAATATATGCGATTTGCCAGGTACCAGTGGCTCATCCCAGCTACTCAGGAGGCTGAGATCTGAGGATCATGGTTTGAAACTAGCCCCGGAGAAATCCATGAGACTCTCATCTCCAATAAACTACTTAGAAAAAGGCAGAAGTGGAGCTGTGGCTCAGGTGATAGAGCACTAGCTTTGAGCAAAAGGGACACAGGAATAGCTCCCAGGTCCTGAGTTCAAACCCCAGGACAGCAAAAAAATATATGCAATTTTGTTTTCACAAGTTTCATATATGTATGCAGATTTGCTGCAATGTAAAAGAGCAATATGTACTATGGTTGGCATTAGCCAGATCTGCTACTCACCAGCCAGGTTACCCTGGTTAAATTACTCATGCTCTGTCAGTTCCAAATTCCCACCTCCAACACTGCTTACCTCTGGTATATTTGTGGACACTGGGTGAGCTAAACATACAAAAAAATTCAATGGACCAAGGAATGTACATAAGGATATTAGTATGCATTTACAAAGAAGATTTCTTTTTCTAAGCTTCTTCCTGGCAGATGAACTTTAAAAAAGTTTATGGAAACTTAGGCCTGAAATGAATGGGGAGGAGCAAGTGTTAGTCTAAGGTTAGAAGCCAATAGCTTTGGAGCAAGACCAGACTGGAACTCGAGTCTCAGCTTTGTCATTGGCTGTCTGTCTGTTACACTCTGAATTTCAGAAATGATACCTGGTGTTATTTTTTCATCAACAGTGTCTTTACTGGTGTGTACATGGAGAGTGAGTGAGAGACCTCTGAGGGTTCTAATCTGTCCTTTCTGATCTGTTTGGTCTGGTATGCTAAGCAAATTCTCAGGACAGCAGTGGACAAAGGAATTACAGAGTGATGGACAAGGGACCATTTAGCACATATGGATGGAAAGTGCACCAAGTGGGTCTTGGAACAAATGATGCTTAGGACTCTGGATGTGGCAGATTGTCACCTGTAGTGGGGCTGAGCTCTCTCTCCATGGTCCCTTCAGGCTGAATAGGAAGTATCTATGTGGCCAGAGGCCTGATACTCTTTGCAGTTAATTTGTCACTGACCCCATTGGGCCTATCCTTTCCTTCCTCACAGCCCCTTCCATTTCTCTTTTCTCCTGAGCAGATGAGCTCAGTAACTTGCATTTGATTTGATCTACTCTTTTCTCTTCTTACCCCAACACTTGTACAGGGCATAAAACTCTTCTCTTTGGATTTTAAAATGGTTCTTTCAGAAAGCCCAGCTTAAAAAAATGCTTTGGTCTTAATACTGTCTCTGCTCTGGATCTTTAAAATTGATTTAGAAACTAGAAGCCTAAGTAAATTTTATTCCATTGCACTTTTGCTAAGTAATTGGAGGCCAATGAAGAAAGGAGATAGGAGGGGGCTAGGGATATGGCCTAGTGGCAAGAGTGCTTGCCTCCTATACATGAGGCCCTGGTTTCAATTCCCCAGCACCACATATACAGAAAACAGCCAGAAGTGGTGCTGTGGCTCAAGTGGCAGAGTGCTAGCCTTGAGCAAAAAGAAGCCAGGGACAGTGCTCAGGCCCTGAGTCCAAGCCCCAGGACTGGCCAAAAAAAAAAAAAAAAAGGAGATAGGAGATCCTGGGAGAAAGAAAGAAAATCTTTACATTTTATTTTGCTGCATCGATTTTTTGTGTGTGTGTGGGTCGTGGGGCTTGAAATCTGGGACTGGATTCTGTCCCTGGGCTCTTCAGCTCAAGGCTAGCACTCTACCACTTGAGCCACAGCACCACTTCCCATTTTAAGGTGGTTAAGTGGAGATAAGAGTCTCACAGTCTTTCCTGCCCAGGGCTGGCTTTGAACCGTGATCCTCAGATCTCAGCCCCTTGAATAGCTAGGACTACAGGTATGAGCCACCAGCTCCTGGCTTAATTTTAGTTTTAGAAAAGTTGATTTATTAAATTTATTAAAACCTTCTTAATTTTAGAAAAGTTAAAATAATTTAATTTGGTTAATTCAGCAGAGAAAGCTTAAATACAATTCTTGCCTTTGTCTGCTTTAAGAATATTTGACTATGGATTTAATGGGAAGATGGCGGAGGACAAGCAGAGCCCTAGCAGAGCTCCCTCCGATATCATAATTTTCTCACCCCATAGAAACTTTTACTCGAGAAAGACAGCCAAAGTAAGTTCTAACAGTAGAGGGATTCTGACCAGGTAGGAAAAATCGACTTTGTTCGTCTGAAAACACAGATTTGAGCTCCGGGCGGCGTCCCGCTGCCGCGCCAGTGCCAGCTCCGGCACAGTGCCCAGCACAGCCCCCCCACACTTCGCGCAGCTAAAGCACTCAGTGTAGACCTGCGAGAAATACTCCTGACTGCAGCTGAGCATGGACGACCTGACATCGCAGAGACAGCGTGAGTACCCCACAAAAGATATTCTCACTTGTGCCCACAGACCAGCTTCTGGAAGGCATCCCTGTCCCCACCTCCAGAGCAAAGCGCCATCTTTGCCACTGGCATAGGGTCAGACCAGATTGGAACTGAAGCGGGCCTGGGGAAAGCGGGGTCAAAAAAGCCATCTTTGAAAAGGGCAGGAGGGGCGGAATCAGTGAGAACCAGCTCCGCCCAGAAGAACGCCCCCTGCCCTGGTGGGAGGCGAGTCCTGGTCCTCAGCTTAGCCAGAGGTGCCCCGCCCTGCTCGCTGGAATTTCTAAATTTAAAGCAAAAGCTGCGAGCAGCTACCAGGGGCACGGAAACACCAGCGGGAGGAACAAACAGTTCCTGGGACAGGTAAACGGGCCCGTCACAGAGGAAGCTAATTCCCAGCCCAAAACGGAGCTGCATTCCATACCCACCTATGCCAAGGAGGCCGCCTCCCTCAGGCAAGCAACTCTCAGCAGAGCAAAACAGGCCAGAGGCGCCCCACCCTGCTGAGTTCACATCCTATTCAAAGCCAGGCATCAAAGGCAGCGGCACCACAGCAGACAGAGGAGTCACAGTTCCTGAGACTGCTCACATCCCCATCTACAGAGGACGCCCAAGGCCTGCCTGCAAGCTGTGCGAACCTCAGAGACCCACGATTGCACCAACAATGGAGAAGGGTCAGAACAGATCCACCCCTTGCCAACTGAAATCAAGTCAAACCAGCCAATCAGGAAAATAGTCTGCAGACCATTACAGGGAAACCAGAGACTGGGGAGAAACCACCCAAACAAGGAGGACTCCTTTTTTTTCTTTTTCTTTTTCTTTTCAAACATTTTTTTTAACTTTTTAAAAATTTTCTTTTTAATTTTTTCACATCTGAAACATCATTGGGGTTTTTTTTGTTTGTTTTTTATTTGTTTGTTTGTTTTCCATTTTTACCGGTTTGTTTTATCAAGTTGTTTTGTGTTTGTTTATTTGTTTGTGTTGTTCCTTTTCTGTTATTTTCCTTTTCATTTACTTTTTCTTCTTTTTTAAATAATTTTTCTCTGTTTTGTGTATCTGTCTTCCAGTATTTTTACTTTATTTCTCTCATTGCGATCTCTTCCTTTAAAAATTACTTTCCTATGAATAACACCTCCACTCTTTTCTGCTAACTCTCCAGTGTCTGTCATTTTAACCTTGTTCTTTCTACTGATTCTACTCTTCTCCACATTTCCACGTCACTGAAACTAAACCAAAATCACCCCCCCCCCCAATACATTTTACTCTATTCTCTTTACTACCTCCAACTTACCCTCCAGACTTACTGCCTGGACCTCCAGGTTCCATTGACCCCTGGTTATTGGATAAAGGGTATCCCAGCTTAATACGAGTGAATCAAAGGGGTTCATAGAGAAAGCCAATCCTAAAAGAACTTAATATAAAAACAAGAATTGTGTATAGGTTTGTAACAGTAAATAAGTAACTACTGAATACAGGGCCCAGGATCAGTTGTTATATTGAAATTGTATTCTTTAGGAACACCAAATCTAACTTTATAGACAGGTATGCAAATTATCTGTATATAATTGTGAAATTGTAAGATTTACACAACAGTGCTTGGCAAGGGCTGCTTTGGATGTTAAACGGTGCTCACAGGTGCTGGTAGACTGGCATTCCCAATTCAAATGGGCAGAAGAAACACAAGAAAGATGGCAAACAATGAAGTCTTCTCCCCCACTCAAAACAAGCAGGAAGCAGAGCAGTCAATCAAAAACATAGAAGAGAACCCCCAAAATGCTCTACAAAGTCTACTGATAAACATGATAAATGAAAAGTTTGAATCTCTTCATTCAATTATTCTAGAGCGTGAAGAGGCAAAGCAAAAATTAATGGAGAATTTCATGGCATCCACAAATAGAAAGATAAATGAGCTTCAAGAGTCAAATGAAAAGATAGCTACCCAGCTTAAAGATTTGAGAGACAACACTCAAAACCAAAGTAATGAAGCTAATGAAGTAAAGAAGTCCATACAGGACCTAAGAAATGACATGGAAATCATCAGGAAAGACCAGTCAGAAGGAAAAGAGATTTGAAATCAAGTAGCTAGCCTACAGTCCTGACTAACTGAAGCAGAGGATCGAATCTCAGGAGCTGAAGATTCCTTAGATTCTATGGAGAAAGATAAAAAATCAATACAAATCCAGTCCAAGCAACAAAACACATCGCTACAGGAGATTCTAGACACTATCAGGAAGCCCAATTTAAGGATAATAGGTATTGAGGAAAACTTGGAGAAAGAGGTTAATGGGATAGGCAACCTATTTAACAGAATATTAGCTGAGAACTTCCCAAACATCCAGAAGGAAAGGCCTATACAGATACCAGAAGCATTTAGAACCCCAAATCGACCAGACCAGAATAGGACATCCCACCGACACATTGTGATCAAAACAGCTTCAGCAGAGTGCAAGGAAAAAATACTCAAAGCTGTTAGGGCAAAGAAAACAATCACATATAAAGGAAAAGCAATCAGAATTACTCCAGACTTCTCAGCAGAGACCATGAAAGCAAGGAGAGCCTGGAATGAAGTATACCAAACTCTAAATAAAAATAACTACCAACCAAGAATTCTGTACCCAGCCAAACTCTCCTTCATAGCCGAAGGTCAAATAAAAGTCTTCCACAATAAGGAAAAACTGAAACAATATATCTCCACCAAACCAGCCTTACACAAAATCCTTAAAGATGTACTATACAGGGAAAATAATCAAGATCCCAACACAGACAGAGAAATGAACCCTAATTAGTAAACCCTAGATCAAGAAATGGGAAGACACAGCTTTAAACAAGATAGTGATAATGAAAGGAACAAACGATCATCTCTCAATCCTAACTGTCAACATTAATGGACTTAATTCTCCAATCAAATGACATAGGCTCATAAGTTGGATCAAAAATCAAGATCCATCTTTCTGCTGCCTCCAAGAGACACATCTATCCAGCAAAAGTAAACATCTTCTAAAAGTGAAAGGCTGGAATCAAATCTATCAAGCAAATGGCCCCCATAAGCAGGCTGGAGTTGCAATCCTAGTATCAGACAACATTGACTTCAAATTAAAAAAGGTAAGAAGAGACAAAGAAGGTTACTACATACTAGTAAAAGGATCTCTCCAACAGGAAGATATAACCATCCTAAATATCTACACACCAAATGCAGGGGCACCCACCTTCATCAAAAAAACACTACTGGCTCTAAAAACATTCATAGACCCAAACACATTGATAGTTGGGGACTTTAACACTCCACTATCACCTCTGGACAGATCAACACGCCAAAAACTGAACAAAGAGGGCTGGGGATATAGCCTAGTGGCAAGAGTGCCTGCTTCGGATACACGAGGCCCTAGGTTCGATTCCCCAGCACCACATATACAGAAAACGGCCAAAAGCGGCGCTGTGGCTCAAGTGGCAGAGTGCTAGCCTTGAGCGGGAAGAAGCCAGGGATGGTGCTCAGGCCCTGAGTCCAAGGCCCAGGACTGGCCAAAACAAACAAACAAACAAACAAACAAACAAAAAAACTGAACAAAGAAACCACAGAACTAAACAATTGCATAGACCAACTAGACTTAATCGACATCTACAGAATATTCCACCCAGCAAGGACAGAATACACGTTCTTTTCGGCAGCACATGGAACATTCTCCAAATAGATCACATCTTAGGGCACAAAGAAAATCTGTACAAATTCAGAAGTATCAAAACCATTCCCTGCATTCTCTCAGACCACAATGGAATAAAATTAGAGCTCAACTCAATCAGCCACCACAGAAAATCCCACAATTCATGGAGACTAAAGAACACACTGCTGAACCATCAGTGGGTCATTGAAGAAATTAAAACGGAAATTCAAATGTTTATGGACTTCAACCAAGTTGAGGACACAAAGTACCAGCTCCTTTGGGACACAGCAAAGGCAGTACTCAGAGGAAAATTTATAACTCTTAGTACATACATCAACAAACTGGAGAAACAGCAACTCAGTAATTTAAGGAAGCACCTTAATTTTCTGGAGAGAGAACAGCAAGCCAAACCCCAAGTCAATAGACGGAAGCAAATAATTAAAATCAAATCAGAATTAAATCAATTAGAGACGAAAAAAACCATCGAAAGAATCAACAAAACACAGAGTTGGCTCTTTGAAAAAATCAACAAGATAGACAGACCCCTGGCAAACCTGACCAAGAAACGAAGGCAGCAGACTCAAATAAACAAGATAAGAGATGAAAAAGGTAACATCACCACAGAAATAACTGAAATTCAGAAAATAATAAGGGACTATTTTGCAAACCTTTATGCCAAAAAATTCGAGAACTTGGAAGAAATGGATGATTTCCTAGAAAAATTTGATACCCCCAAACTCAACCATGAAAATTTAAACCTTCTAAACCGATCCATATCCAGTATTGAAATAGAAACGGCAATAAATGATCTCCCATCCAAGAAAAGCCCAGGTCCAGATGGATTCACTGCAGAATTCTGCAAGACCTTCAAAACAGAACTCCCTCCAATATTTCTCAAACTCTTCAATGAAATTGAAAGAGAACGTTCACTACCAGACTCATTTTATGAAGCCAGTATAACCCTCATCCCAAAACCAGGCAGAGACTCATCACGGAAAGAGGACTACAGACCAATCTCCCTGATGAACATAGATGCAAAAATTCTCAACAAAATTCTGGCCAATCGACTTCAACAGGTCATCAAAAAAATCATACACCACGATCAAACTGGATTCATCCCAGGGATGCAAAGCTGGTTTAATATACGCAAGTCAATTAATGTAATCCACCACATCAACCGGAGCAAAGTAAAGAACCACATGGTTTTATCTCTGGATGCGGAAAAAGCGTTCGATAAAATCCAGCACCCATTTATGCTAAAAGCCCTGGAAAAACTGGGATTCCAGGGAACATTCCTGAATATAATCAAGGCAGTTTATGACAAACCAACAGCAAGCATAATTCTAAATGGTGAAAAACTAAAGCCATTCCCTTTAAAATCAGGAACAAGGCAGGGATGTCCACTCTCCCCCCTGCTCTTCAACATAGTGCTAGAATTCCTAGCCAGAGCTATTAGGCAAGAAGAAAATATAAAGGGGATCCAAATAGGAAAAGATGAAGTTAAACTTTCTCTTCGCAGATGACACGATCTTATACCTAAAGAATCCCATAGACTCTACCCCCAAGCTACTAGAGCTGATCCAAAACTTTGGCAAAGTTGCAGGATATAAAATAAACCTTCAAAAATCAATGGCCTTTCTCTATGCTAACAACCCGAAGACCGAGGCTGAAATCAGGAAAGCAACTCCTTTTGCAATAGCCCCCCAAAACATAAAATACCTAGGAATAACCTTAACCAAAGAAGTGAAAGACCTCCTGTGGTTGTACCTACACTATCGCTGTAATCTTATCTGAGTATATTGGAAACAGTGTTTATGGGTATTGGAAGTAGGAAATTCAAAGGGAATACCAAATTTGAGAGACACAGGGTAAAAAAAGAGAAACAACTACAAAAGCAATACTTGCAAAACTGTTTGGTGTAAGTGAACTGAACACCTCCGGGGGGGGGGGGGGAGGGAAAGGGGGGAAGGGAGGGGGTATGAGGGACAAGGTAACAAACAGTATAAGAAATGTATCCAATGCCTAACTTATGAAACTGTAACCTCTATGTACATCAGTTTTATAATAAAAACTTAAAAAAAAAGAATATTTGACTATGAAAATAGTTTCCTGGTTTTCTATCTCCCTTGCAAAGATGTGTTTTATTGTGTTGATCTAGTTCTTTCATCAACTGTTGTAGCCAGAGAATGAATCCAGTTGTCATAAAATTATGGCAACCACATTTTCCCCTGACAATACAATTCAAATTAAATCTAGCTGTGTGGGTCACTCTAGCAATTAGTAGATTTCTAGGGAGGACAGTAGTTAGAAGGTAGCTATGAAGTATTTATTTATTTATTTTTCTCTCCTCTTTATTGTCAAAGTGAAGTACAGAGGGGTTATGAAGTATTTATGGCATGCCTTTCCTTATGATTAGTAGTGTACAGTGTAATGTATTCTGTCAATCATTTTAGTTGAGATGCGATATGCCAAATGGAAGAAAATGAAAATGCTGTAGTCTAGTCCAGGGTTTGACACACATGTGGGCCAAGTTCAGAGAGTGCTTTGCATTTTTACACTAGAGAGGAAAGGACTTTTCTCCATTCTCCTCCCTCCCTTCTCTTCTTCCCTCCCCTTCCTCTCTCTCTTTTGGTACAGTTCTTGGGGCTGGGTGCTAACCCTCAGCCCTGAGGGATTTTTTTTGCTCAAAGATAGCACTCTTATTACTTGAGCTACAGCTCTCCTTCCTGTGTTTAGGTGGACAATTGGAGATAAGAGTCTCATGGACTTTCCTGCGTGGGCTGGCTTTGAATTGCACTCCTCAGATCTCACTTCTCAGCCTCTTGAGTAGCTGGGATTACAGGCACAAGCTGCCAACTCTCACCTTCTTTTCCTTTTTACAAACATTTTAAAAAGACTGTAAAGCAGCAACCCTCCGCCAGCTCCTCCCCACTCAGAGTATGTGACGGGGACCAGATGGCTGGCCAAACTTAAAATATCCATTAGGTAGTTTTTTTTTTATAGAAAATTATTTGTTACCTATGATGTACACATCCAAAAGAACAAAATTATTTAGCATAATATGTATATTTATAAGCAAATTGTTTGAACAATGACATAGTTAAGGGAATAAGTACATGATTGAACCTGTTTTCTCATTTATGTTTGACTATGAGAATATCTCCCAATGAAATGGCATGTTTTAGTGTATATTGCATACTAGATATTAAATAGATACTCTTCATTTTATTTTTAAATTTCTAGCTCTGAAACTGTTTAAGTGTATGGCATCTAAGGATCAAAGAGAACAAGGTAAGACTGGGGCTATAGCTCAGGGGCACAGCATTTCAATGGCATGTGTAGGATCCTGGGTTCAATATCCAGCAGTATATAAATGAAGAAAGAGTTGTCACATGACATTCCTGGGATGGGAACAGAAGGCAATCAATAAGAAAGAAAATCTTATCTTGCAACCATTTGTGAAAAAGCTCTGAAATATGAACGCTTTGAACTACTCTTATGGTAAACCAGAAAGAGGAGGAGTGTATTTGGTGCTGAGATTTTCAGTGGTTTCTTTTCAAGTAGCAGGAAAATCTATATAGCTCAGCAGGCATGTGGCTGTTCTTTAATGGGGTGGATCTCTTAAGAAGAAGTTCTTTGATGGCCTCATTTTCAAACTTTAGATTAAGCTGCTACTATGAAATGATGTGATGGATATTTTTGAATACATGTAAAAGCAGAGAGAAGAGTGCAGTGGACCAAACTTCCACATTAATAAAAATAATATATCCACATACCCAATCTTCCTTCCTCTTACATAGACTATTTCAAAGAAAATTCTTGAGATGATGTAATTTAATCAGTTTTTTCATCATGTAGACTATTTCAGCATGTATCTTTAATTTTTATTGCTGTTGTTGTTAGTCGTGGGGCTTGAACTAAGGGCCTGGGCGTTGTCCTCGAGCTCTTTTGCTCAAGGCCAGCACTCTACCACTTTGAGCCACAGTGTCACTCCAGTTTTCTAGTTGTTTATTGGAGATAGAAGTCTCAAGAACTTTCCTGCGCAGGCTGGCTTTGAACCACCATCCTCAGATCTCAGCCTTCTGAGTAGCTAGAATTACAGTCATGAACTACCAGTGCCTGACACAGTATGTACCTTGAAAGGACTCTTCAACAAACATAATAGAAGGCCAGAGGCATGGTTCAAGTGCTTGTCTATTGCCTCCCTCCCCAAAATATAACCACAATAATATTAATGCTATTATCGTGCTGAAGAAATTGGCAACAGGTCCTTATTATCAACAGATACTGCATGAGTGAATTCAAATCCCAGCTCTCCTTTATTTCATAAAACCAGAGCCTAAATATGATCTCTGAAGTGGCAGGTTGACATGTATGTTTTTAGTTTTTGGCAATACTGAGCACTGAGTCCAGGGTCTCATAATGCTAGGCAAGTGGTCTACCACATGAATAATGCCCTCAATCCCGTTTGTTTTTCATTTTGCTTTTGAAATAAGGTCACCTGCTTGATTGGCCTCAAACTTGTAATCCTTCTGCCTCCATCTCTCAGGTAACCTGGAATTTATAAGTGAGCACCATTACACATTGTTGGACATATGTCTTTAGTCTCTCCATATCTAAGTTTCTCTCTGTTTTGATTCCTTGAAATTTATGAGCAGTTGGATGTAATTTTCTAACATTTCTTATTTGTGTTTCATGAGGGATATTGGGCTGGAGTTTTCTTGATTCATGATCATTTTTTTCTTTTTCTTTTTTTTGCTCAGCATTTGGTACCAGTGTAATACTGGCTTTAAACTTTGTTGGCAAGTATTTCTTTCCATTCTCTTTTGGGAGGGTTTGTGTAGGACTGGTGATATTTGTTCCTTATATGTTCGGTAAAATTACCTAGTAGAGTTTTCTGAGCCTTCTGTGTTGAAAGATTTTAAGCAACAAATGCCATTTCTTTAATAGATACAGGAATATTCATTTATCCTTTTCAGCTTGAGTAAACTTTCATAGATGGTTTCTTTCAAGGAATTTAGTGGTCATAAAATATTCCCTTGTAATTCTTTTAATGTCTTAAGGATGCATAGGAATGTCTTCTTTCTTATCCCCAGAGCTGTGATTGTGGGATCTCTTTTCCTTGTCCATTTTGCTTGCAGATTAGCTAGCCTACTAATCTTTTCAAAGAACCTGCATTTAATTGCGTTGATTTTCTTTATTATTTTTCTGCTCAGTTTTACTGATTTATGCTCATTATTTTTTCTTCTCCCCCCCCAGTTTACTCTGAATTCAATTTTTTCTTCTTTTCCTTGTAAGATAGAAGGTTATTTCATTGATCTGATACTGCTCTCATCTTCTAACACAAACAATGATTGAATTCTACAAATTTATCTTTAAGCGTTTAGCTACATCTCACATGTTTTTATTTATTTATTTATTTATTTATTTATTTATTTATTTATTTTTTGGCCAGTCGTGGGCCTTGGACTCAGGGCCTGAGCACTGTCCCTGGCTTCTTCCCGCTCAAGGCTAGCACTCTGCCACTTGAGCCACAGCGCCGCTTCTGGCCGTTTTCTGTATATGTGGTGCTGGGGAATCGAACCTAGGGCCTCGTGTATCCGAGGCAGGCACTCTTTGCCACTAGGCTATATCCCTAGCCCTCTCACATGTTTTTATATGTTGTGTTTTTATTTTTATCCAACTCAGTTCCAGTTCTTTTGATGCACAGGTTATTCCAAAGTATGTTACTTAATCCTGAAATATTTGAGGATATTCTGGTATTAATGTTCTCTCTCTCTCTCTCTCTCTCTCTCTCTCTCTCTCTCTCTCCTCTCTCTCTCTCTCTCTCTCTCTCTCTCTCTCTCTCTCTCTCTCTCTCTCTCTCTCTCTGTCAGTCCTGAAGCTTTAACTCGGGTTTTTTTTTTTTTTTTTTTTTTGTCAAGCACACTAACACTTAAGCTACAACTTCACTTCTGGCCCTTTGATGGTTAACTGGATATAAGTTTCATAGACTTTTCCTTGCCAGATTGGTTTTGAACTATGATCCTAGGATTTTCAGCCTCCTGGGTAGCTAGGATTATAGGCATGTGCCACCAGCACCTGGCACATTCGTTGGGGTTTGAGGCAAATTTTCACTGTGTAACTCATGTTGACTTAAAATTCTTAACTTCCTTTGTCCCTTGGCCTTCCAAGTTCTTGAATTATTGATATGGGCCACAAATTTGGGCCTGATAGGTTTGTTATAGATTTTGAGGTGAATTCCTTTTTTATTCCCCCCTCACTTAAAAAAATTAGACCTCAGTTGTTCTACAAAGAGGTTACAATGAATGTCTTTTAGTTAGAAAATAACTTTTATGTTATTTAAATATATGTATTTATTTATTTTGCCAGTCCTGGGGCTTGAACTCAGGGCCTGAGCAGTGTCTTTTTTGCTCAAGGCTAGCACTCTGCCATTTGAGCCACAGCACTACTTCTGGCTTTTTCTGTGTATGTGGTACCAAGGAATTGAAACCAGGGCTTTGTGCATGCTAGGCAAGCACTCTACCACTAGGCCAAACTTCTGGCTTATTTCAATGGTTTTTTTTTTTTTTTTGTAATTTATTTATTGATTAAACAAAAATTTTTTGATAAGGTGTTGTGCAAAAAGGGTACAGTTACATAGTAGGGCAGTGTGGACATTTCTTGTGATATCTTACACCCTGTTTTTCTTTCCCTTCCCTAGGTCAGGTAGACATATATACATTACACAGTGTACCAAGAACATAAACAGTAGCCACAGAAATTCGCCTAGGGATTTAAATGTTATGTAGACATTAGGCAATATGTCGACAATAGTCTTATATGAACGTACATACATAGCTTTTGAGCTGTTGTATTCCACTGAGAGGTCAATTTTTGACCTTTATATGTTGAGTAGTTGTTTGGTTTTAGTTACGTAATGTTGGGTCGCTGCCCCAATCCTGTGGGAAATACCATTTGACAAGCAGTTTTTGGTTTCACAGACCTGGTCTCTACTGTCTCCCCGTCACCCCATCTTAACAGTCATATATCAAGGAGATCATGCCCCTTTGTTTTCTGTGTTCTAGGCTTGTCTCGCTCAACACTATTTGTTCAAGTTCTGACCATTTCCCTGCGAATAACAATATTTCACCATTTCTAATCGCTATGTAGTATTCCATTGTGTATAGGTGCCATATTTTTTGGATCCATTCATCTGTGGAGGGGCATCTGGGTTGATTCCATATTTTGGCTATTGTGAATTGTGCAGTGATAAACATGGGAGTGCAAATGTCTTTTTGATATCTTGGGACGTGCTATTCAGGACAGATGCCTAGAAGTGGTATGGCGGGGTCATAGGGTAGGTCTATATTTTTGAGAAACCTCCATACTGTTCTCCAAAATGGTTGTACTAATTTGCACTCCCACCATCAATGGAGAAGGGTTCCTCTTTCCCTGCACCCCCTCCAGCATTTGTTGATGCCTGAGTTCAGAGTATAGGCCATTCTAACTGGAGTGAGGTGGTATCTCAGGGTTATTTTTATTTGCATTTCCTTTACTACCAGGGATGTTGAACATTTCCTCATATGTTTCTTTGCCATTTTTATTTCTTCTCTTGTGAAGTCTCTCTTTAGCTCCTTTGCCCATTTCCTAATTGGTTTATTGGGCTTAGAGCGGCTAAATTTCTTGAGTTCTCTGTAGATGACGGATATTAGGCCTTTGTCTGTTGCTGTGCAGGTGAAGATCTTTTCCCATGTAGTTGTCTGTCTTTCTAGTTTAGTGGCTATGTCTTTAGCTGTGCAGAAACTTTTTAATTTGTAGTAGTCCCATTTGTCCAGTCTCTCCCCTATTTGTTGTGCCCCTGGGACTATATTCAGGAAGTTCCTTCCTGTGCCTAAGTTCTAGCGTCTTTCTTACTCTGTCTTTCAGTAGTTTCAAGGATTCAGGTCTGATATTGAGGTCCTTGATCCATTTTGAGTTGATCTTGGTGCATGGTGATAGGCTTGGGTCTACTATGAATTTTCTGCATATGGCTGCCCAGTTCTCCCAGCACCAGTAGTTGAAGCGGCTATGTTTATTCCATTGTATGTCTTTAGCTCCTTTGTCAAATATCAGCTGACTGTAAGAGTGCGGTTTTATTTCTAGATCTTCAATTCTAATCCATTGGTCTTCCGATCTGTTTTTATACCAATACCAGGCTGTTTTTGTCATGATGGCTCTATAGTAGAGCTTGAAATCTGGTATTGTGATACCTCCTGCACTGCTTTTTTTGCCTAGAATTGCTTTGGCTATTCTAGGTCTTTTGCTGTTCCATATGAATTTATGGATTGCTTTCTCTATTTCAGTGAAGAATGTAACTGGGATTTTGATAGGGATTGCATTGAATTTGTATAACAATTTGGGCAATATGGCCATTTTCACTATATTGGTTCTGCCTACCCATGAGTATGGGAGGTCTTTCCATCTCCTTGTGTCTTCTTTGATTTCCCTTATTAGATTTTTATAGTTCTCATTAAATAGGTCCGTCACTTCCTTGGTTAAGTTGATCCCTAGGTACTTTTTTTTTTTTTTGGCTACTGTAAATGGAATTGTTTCCATAATTTCCTTTTCTGCTTGTACATTGCTGGTGTACAGAAAAGCTGCTGACTTTTGTGGATTGATTTTGTATCCTGCTACTTTGCCAAAATGGTTTATTAGATGTAGGAGTTTGGGTACTGAGTTTTTTGGGTCCTTCAGATATAAGATCATGTTGTATGCTAACAGGGATAGCTTGATTTCTTCCTTGCTGATGTGGATCCCTTTGATGTCCTCCTCTTGCCTTATTGCTATGGCTAGGGATTCCAGCACTATGTTGAAAAGAAGTGGGGAGAGTGGGCATCCTTGTCTTGTTCCTGAGTTTATGGGGAATAATTTTAGTTTCTCTCCATTTCATACTATGTTAGCAGTTGGTCTGTTGTATATGGCTTTTATTGTTTTGAGGAATGTTCCATCTATTCCTGTTCTCTCCAGAGCTTTTAATAAGTATGGATGTTGTATTTTGTCAAAGGCTTTTTGGGCATCGACTGAGATAACAATGTGATTCTTGATTTTAGTTCTGTTGATGTGGTGAATTACATTGATTGATTTATGAATGTTGAACCATCCTTGTGACTGTGGGATGAAGCCTACTTGGTCATGATGTATGATATTCTTGGTCAGTTTCTGGATCCTGTTAGCTAATATTTTATTGAGGAGCTTTGCATCTGTGTTCATTAGTGATATTGGTCTGTATTTCTCTTTTTTTGTTGGGTCTTTGCCTGGTTTGGGAATGAGCATGATATTAGTTTCATAGAATGAGTTTGGGATTTCTTCCTCTGTTTCTGTTTTGGGGAAGAGTTTGAGGAGTATTGGTATTAGCTCCTCACTAAAGGTTTTATAGAATTCGTTGGTGAATCCATCTGGGCCTGGGCTTTTCTTTGTTGGGAGGTTCTTGATTACCACCTGTGTCTCGCTGTAAGTTATTGGCTTATTTAGTTGATTTATTTCTTCTTGGTTCAGTTTGGGCAGTTTATGCTTCTCTAAGAATTGATCCATTTCTGTAAAATTATTGTTTTTTAGTGAGTAGAGGTTATGGAAATAGTTCCTTATGATTGTTTGAATATCGTGTGTACTCGTTGGAATTTTTCCGGTGGAGTCCCTGATTTTACCTATATGAGTCTCTTCTCTGGTTTTTTTTGTAAGTCTTGTGAGGGGTCTGTCAATTTTATTTATTTTCTCAAAGAACCAGCTTTTAGTCTTATTTATTTGTTGAATGGTCTTTCTATTTTCAATCAGATTTATCTCTTCTTTAATCTTTGTGATCTCTCTCCTCCTAGTCATTTTAGATTCGATCATTTCTTGTTTCTCCAGTTGTTTTAGTTTCATCGTGAGGTTATTCACCTGCTCTGCTTCCATTCTTTTAATGTGGGTGCTGAGGGCAATGATCTTGCCCCTCAGTACTGCCTTAGCTGTGTCCCATAGGTTTCTTTGTGATGTATTTTCATTGTCATTGTGGCTTATGAATTCGTTGATTTCATCTTTAATTTGGTCTGTGGACCAAGTGTTGGATAACAGTGTGGGGTTTAGCCTCCAAGAATGTGTATAGCTCTGTGGTAACTGTTGTTATTGAGCGTTACCTTTAATCCACTGTAGTCAGATATAATATATGGGATGACATCAGTGCTTTTGTATTTGCTGAGGTTCTTTGTGTGGGCTATGACATGGTCTATTTTGGAGTATGATCCATGGGCTGCTGAGAAGAAGGTGTATTGGGTCTCTGTAGGGTAGAAGATTCTGTATAGATCTGTCAGATTCATTTGGGATATGTTGTTACTTAGGTCCTCAGCTCCCTTGCTAATCCTCTTGGTGTTGGAACTGTCTCTTGGAAAGAGAGGGGTATTAAAGTCACCCACTACGATTGTGTTTGGGTCTATCTTGTTCTGTAGTTCTGTGAGAATTTCCTTGACATATGTAGGGCCTCTTTTGTTCGGTGAGTATACATTTATCACTGTGATGTCTTGATTCTTTATTTTTCATTTTATTAAAATGTAGTGATCTTCTTTGTCTTCTTGAGTTGATTTTAATGAGAAGTCCAGCTTGTCTGAGGTCAGGATGGCTACTCCTGCCGTTTTGGTAGGTGCATTTGCTTGGAAGATCTTGCTCCATCCTTTCATTTGGAGCCTGTTTTTATCCCTTGCTGTAAGGTGGGTCTCTTGTAGACAATAG